>NW_006408701.1:68369-75660 GCF_000296735.1 Chrysochloris asiatica
CAGAGGGAATTGAAGCAAATACTGTTGAATGATGATTCATGGAGGAGATTGCAATCATTGCAGTGAAATGATGGTGTAAAGCTGATGTTCTCCCATGTAAACTATCACTCAATTCACAATAAAAACTTAGGGTTAAAAAAAGATAATGGAATTTTTCCATGAACTTGTTGAAGCCCCCTCATAGTTAGCACATACTATTCTATGATTAAAATTGATAACATTGCTAAGGATTCCATATGGTCTGGTATAGGAGGAGGTTCGTGGGTGGGCGGGGAGTAATGCCACTGCTGGGAAGTCATGTGCAATGGAGTTTAAGAGTTGGTTTTTCAGTTTGTCTAAAGGACTAATTGATCATATGAACTACAACCTCTGCTACCCTGAGACCAGATGAACTGGTTACCACTATCAACCGATTCAATCAGAATCACTATAGAAGATCCTAGACATAGTGGGGGCGGGGGGGGAATAACGAAATTCAAAATCGTAAAAAAGACCAGACTTGGACTCCTAGGACAAGATGGTGGAATAGACAGATGTGTTGAGCTGACACTTCTTCCAAAGAAATAAGGACATGGAAGATGAAGTGAAAGAGTTACTGATGGTAATCTTTGGACCCTGAGCTTCAGAGGATAGGACACAGAAGTCAACTGACTGGCAATTGGAAGAGGAAGCTGAGTAGGAGCAATTACAGTGAAAAAACAGGTGTGCTGTCAGCTGGCCTGGAGAGGTGTAGCCATCTTGAGCTTTTGTAGGTAGCTGTCAATACATTGGCCTAGCAGCACAGAATGTAGCTGGAGGTTGGCAGCAAGGGGGATGAGATTCTCCCTTTTTTCTCTCGCCCTTCTGATTGCTTGAGGCATGACAGGTCCCCACCCTCACCAGCTTAGGGGCCAATGGCACTCTTTTTGTGAAGCCTCTGCCCTGCCTCAAGTTGGATGCCAGGCATACCACCCCCATGTCTGGAGGCATGTAAACATGTCCTGAACACATTCTACACAACCAGCAAACAGAGAACTTTGTTCACACTTCCAGTCACATTCACCAGAAAACAGGTCTGACTACCTGAGAACACACCAACACACAATGATCAATTAAATATAAGTACAATGAAACCACAACATGTCAGAGACAAGTGATCAAAATACAAAGGCAGAAAATATAAAACCAGAAATTGAATTGGAACTATTTGATAAGGAATTTAAAAGAGTAATATTAGATACCTTCAATGAATTGAGAGAATCATCAAGAAAACTGCAGATAAAATCAAGGAAAACACAGACAAAACTTCAGTAGAATTCAGGAAAACATTACATGAACAAATTGACAAAATAAATGAAAAATTGGAAACCACACAAAGATAGTAGTCCAAACTGACCTTGCAGTCCAGTGCTTATCATACAGCATCACACTAAGACTCCAGTTAGAAAGCTAGAAGATTAATTACTAAGACTTCAGAAATAGATAATAATACATTGAAAGGGCAAAAGAAGTATAATTGAATCAATGGAAGGCCAAATTAGTGAGCTTGAAGACAAATCTCTCAATATACATCTGCTAGAGGATATGTCATTAGGATGGATCAGTCCCTGGAGAAAGACATTATCCTTGGTAAAGTGGAGGGTCAGAAAAAAAGAGGAAGGTTCCCAACTTGATGGATTGGCAGCATCAATGGTCTCAAGTATAACAATAATTGTGAGGATGGTGCAGGACCAAGCAGTGTTTTGTTCTATTGTGCATAGTATGGCTATGAGTCAGAACTGACTCAACAGCGTCTAACAACAATGACAGAGGAAAAAATCAGAAAACAAAAACAATACAAAGAAAGCCTAACATATATGTGGGACATTATCAAGAGGAACAAGAGGAGATTAAAAAAAAAAAAAAATACATAGAGAATATTGTCTAAGTGTTGTTGGAAGAAAACTTCCCTAACATCATGAAATATGTTTGTTCAAGAAATTGAACAAACTCTAAATAAGGTAGACCCCAAAAGAAAATTACCAAAACATATTATAGCTTTTCAGAAAAAGGCAAGGAAAGAATCCTGAGATCAGCTCTAGAATAATGAAGTTACTTACAAAGGAAAACTAATAAGACTAAGCTGGTTTCTTAGCAGAAACCATGTAAAGTAAAAAGACAGTAGATGACATATATAAAATTCTGAAAGAAAAAAATTGCCAACCAAGAATTATATACACAACAAACCTATCCCTCAAATACAACAGCAAAATTAGGACATTTCCAGAGAAACAAAAATTAAAGGAATTTATAATAAACAGACTAACTGTACAAAAAATACTAAAGGGTGTTCTTTCGACAAAGAATCAACTACAGCAGACAATAACCTGAGATTAACATACATTACAATATCACCCAGAACTCAAGCCAGGTATAGACTTATTCAGTTAAACAAGCCTGTAAGACTGAAAATAGGGAACCAGAGGTAACAGTTTGCAACAAAAGAAAAGAATCCATAAAGTAAAAAGAGGGAATAGTGCAGTTACAGAACTTACAAATGAAGAGGAAATTAAATGGATTTCAATAAATAAATTAATTAAAATGAACTTAAATGTAACCCTGAAACTAGACCAATTCTTACTCCTAGTCTTAGTCCAACCCCTACCTCCAACATTAATCCTAGTCCTAACTATAACCTTAATACCAAATGAAGTATTAGACCTAGCCTAGATCTAGCCATAGTCCTAACCCTAACTCCATACTACTTCCCACCCCCAAATGCAACAACAAAAAATAGATTTATTGGTCTGACAGGGACAGGGGAATACCTGAAGCTATGGCCCTTAGGGCTGGAACTGAATCCATCCTTGAGGATCAACTTTCAGCCAAACAATATGACGTGAATAATAACACCATGGAGGAATGTACTCCTCAGTACAATCCATCAGACAAGACCAAAAGGGCAGCATTTTCCCAAAACCAAAGCTCATAAGGCAAGAATGGACAGAAAAAAAAGGACAAATGGAAATAGGAAGCCTAGGGAAGAAGTGGGAAGAGTACTATTAAATTGAGGTGATTGCACCCAAGTCACAAAACAAATTGTGCATAAATTGTTGAATGGAAAACTAATTTTCTTTGTAAACTATCAGTCAAACCACAATAAAAAAGTTCAAGAAAGAAAGATCAAAAGGGTTTTTTTGTTGTTGGATTCATGCAGGCATTATTGTCTGCCCTCTAGAGTCTCAGATCCTTCCAGTATTAGTGACCCTGTGAACTCTGAAGTCATGGGTAAGGAAGCTCCAGGCTGGGCCAGGGCCTGAGGTTGTCTGTGAAATCTGCTCAGCATGGGGTGTCCTGTGAAATGTGTGGAGGAGGGAGAAATCATTCGGGGCTGCAATGATCAGGGAAGGCTTCCCGGAATAGGCGGGACTTGGGCTGGACCTTCAAGGGCAGTCCTTCAAGCTGGAACAGCTACTGCCCGACTTTGATGATGCCAATCTAGTCCCCCGTGCCCAAAGTCCACCCCCCTCCTAAACAGTTAGCTTCTGAGTAGTGGCCAGCGGGCATAGCCAGCAGACTTACTGGCTAATGCCAGAGGGTTTCCTTGACCTCAATGGTCCAGATAATGGCCCCAGATCCCTACTTCAGTGGGTTCCAGGAAGAACCCTTAGCACATCACATTCCTGAGCAGAGGTTCCAACTGTGGAGTACAGTTGTACAGTGAAAGATGCTTTTACTTCGAGGGACTGAGGGTCACAGTTTTTTGACTGTATAAGCCTAGACCTCTAGTGGGAAAAAAATGCAGGCTTTGGAAATTATGAGGTCCTTGTGGAGATTCAAGCCCATTTACAGCAGCTAAAAGGCAGTAATGAGTATAATTCAGGCAAGAGATGTTGCTTCAAACAAACAACTAATTGGAATTAAGAGAAGTGTGCAGAGACCCCTAATGAATGAATATGCTAATTGGTCTTCTTTGCTATCCCCTTGGGCTTTGGCTGTGACATAGACTGGCCTATTAGATGCCTACTCTGTAATAGCTTCTGAACACTGGGGCCCTTTATTGCCATGGTAACATTGATGTGTAGAGTCAGGCTGAGCCACAGATCTCTTAATTTACTACTCAGGCAGCTACAATTCTTTGGGTTTTATTATTCTTCGTGCCCCGGGTGCCAGAGTGGCAGTGAATCATGCTTATTCATCCTCTGTACTGCCCACGGTGTCTTTGAATACGTCAGGGTGTCTCTTACTGTGTGTGATGAGCAGATTATTAAGTTAATGCCTATTTCTGCCTTAGGTAGACTGGTGCCTCTCAGAAGCCCAATGCATTTCTCCTTACCTGCGTACCTGCTTCATCAAATGGCTTTTGAAAAGCAAAGTAATGGCACTGCAGTGAACCTGTATAGTCCCAGCTTTAGTAGCCTGGTGCTTTCCTGGTGAGCAAGAAGGAGTGGAACAATACAGGTGAGGCAAAGCCCACTAGAAGAATGGACTTTGGAGACACATACCATCAAATGGGGGCAGTTGATGGGGAGAAGAGTCACTGGTGGGAATGTGGTCCTGGCTGGATGCTAAAAGTCCCAGTACTTCTAGAATAAGGGGTTTGGGCGTATGTGGAAAAGGAATGGCCTTGTTCTGAATGACTTTACAGGAAGGAAGTAGCCTTAAAAGACTGGAAGCTAAAATGATAGATTGTGGTGGAGTGAAATGGATTTCATGGTATTTTATAAAAAAAAAGATCAGTGTTACAAGAGCTGGGCACAAAGACTAACTGTCCTTAGTAAGCAACTTGTCACTAAAGGTCCCCAAACTTTGGTATTTCAGTATATTGTTGTTGTTAGTTGCCATCAAGTCTATTCTGACTCATGGCAACTCCAGGTGTGTAGAGTAGAAATAACTGATCCATAGGGGTTGCCCTTTTGGAAAGGGAAGTGACCTTTTGGAAGCAGACCATCAGTCTTGAGATATTCTGAATCCACTGCCAGGGGATGAGGAGTAGGTTAGAGGGCTTTAATAGATGATGTTTCAGGACTCTTCCAACCTTGAAATATTAAGTACTTATACATTACACTGTTCAATTTCTCAGGATATATGCTAAAATTTAACAGAATATATGGAGTCCTGGTGTGGTGCTGTGGGTTAATGCACCAGACTGCAAAGCCATTTGAACTGCAGGGTCGGCGACTCAAGCTTACCAGCTGCTCCTTGGAAACCCTATACAGGTTCACTGTGGGTCAGAATCAACTCAATGACACTTAACAACAACAATGCTAAACTTGGATGATACTTTATATGTACATGTGCTTGCTTCTACCACACGTAATGTTAAAATTGAGATGATACTATAAATGTCTCTGTGTCTGTCTTCAGCCATAGATGGAACTTCACAACAGGTGCAAAGATCTTTTCCTGACACCTATGTAGCTGAAAAATGGGCAACCTGAAGCTAAGGATAAATTTTGCAGTAAATCCCAAAATTGCAAACAATCCTCTCTAGCAAGAAAGAATCTTGGGGTGGTTGAATTTGTGTAGTAGTTGTTGTTTTTCTTTTCTTTTCTTTTCACTGCAGCATTTGGTTGCCCAGTCTCATGATATAATTAGTAGACTACAGAGAAAATGGTGGGCTAGACAAATTCAAAGCACCTTTTTTCATTTCCTGTTTATTGGGAATGGAGTATCTAAGGCAGTAGTGAAAGGTCTTCTTGAGCAAACTAGTTCTAAGAGGTAGAGTTTTGTCTTGTTACAGGCTGGGAAGAGAGCTGTAGGCTTAAGGACAGTCAATCAAGTGTGCCAAGCACAGGAGGAACTATTAGGCAGCATTGATCTTTTGCACCAACTCCTGCAAACCTGTTTATTATCATCATCAGCATTTCTCCACACAAAGGATAGTGACATTAATTCAACTCCAACCCATTTTGGATTCAGCAAACACCAGTCAGAAATCACAGTGGCTCCTAGCTGCCTCTTAAATCAAAGTCAAATTTATAAGCAAGAGCTTAAGGTTTCTCCACTAGCAGTCCTGCTCATTATTCACTTGCTGTAAAACCACAAGAATGCCAATTGATTTCTCTGTTGCACCATCTGCCCACATTGAAAGAGGATAAGTCCAGTGTTTTTCCTTCCTCACTCTTAAGAATATTGTGAGCCTGAAACTCCTAAGATGAAAATCCAGTTCCCACTCCTAATAGGTAGGTGACCTTGGGGAAGTTACTTTACCTTTCCGAGTTTCAATTTTGTCATATGCAAAATAAGTTGATTGGTATAAGGATTAACTAGCTTAATTTATGTAATGTATTTGGTCTGCTTCTCTCAATAGAGGTCACTATTATCTTATTATCATTATTATTACAGGTATTATGTGAATGCTGTTAATAAAGTAACTTCTAGAGTACCTAGTTTCTCTGGACTATTTCTTTGCCAAGACACCAATTGAATATTCCACAACTTTTCTTCCAGTTTGTCCTACTGTGGTGGCTTGTGTGTTGCTGTGATTCTGGAAGCTATGCCACCAGTATTTTAAGTGCCAGACTAAGACAGACTAAGAAGAAGGAGAGAAGGACTACTTCAGAATATTTAGCTACTGAAAACTATATGAACAACAAGGCAAGACCTCTTTGTTCAAGAGCAAAGATGTCAGTTTTAAGACTAAGGTGTGCCTGATCTAAGCCATGATATTTTTCATAGCTTCATATAATGTAAAAGTTGGACAATGCGTAAGGAAGACCGTAGACCTTTGATGCATTTAACCCAACAACAACACAATATACTTTCTTCTCCAGTGCACATAAAACATTCTCCAGAATTGACCATGTGTTAGGTCACAAAGCAAGCCTCCATAAATTTACAAACATCAAAATACTACAGAGCATCTTTTCAGACCACAATGCTATAAAACTAGAAATTGACAACAAGAGTAAAGTAATAAAGTCGAATACATGTAAACTGAACAACACCCTATTGAAAAGCAACTGGGTAAAAGAAGAAATTACACATGAATTCATAAAGTTCCTAGAAACAAAAGAGAATGAAAACACAACATACCAAAATCTTTGGGACACAGCAAAAGTGGTGCTGACAGGACAATTTATTGCGATAAATGTGCACATCCAAAAAGAAGAAAGAACCAAAATTAACATATTAACACAGCATCTACAACACTTAGAAACAGACCAACAGAGGGAACCCACAGTCACCAAAAGAGAAAAGATAAGAGCAGAAATAAATGAGATGGAAAACAGAAAAACTAGAGAAAGTATCAACAGGACAAGAAGCTGGTTCTTTGAAAGGATGAATAAAATTGACAAACCATTAAGCAAACCTAACAAAAGAAAAGAGG
>NW_006408701.1:80235-88426 GCF_000296735.1 Chrysochloris asiatica
GCCAGGTTAGAAGTAGGCCCCAGAAGTTTGCAAGTTTAACAAGCATTAAGATGCATTTTAATCATAGGCACTACAATGATTGCAACATACTAAAGATCATGAAGGTTGCACAAGACCGGGCAATGTTTCAGTTTGTTATACATAAGGTATATATGTTATACATACATTTTGTCATACATGAGTTTGGGCTGACTTGATAGTAACTGAAAATAACAACAACAATTAGATAAATCTGGAACAAGATTCCAAGGAAAATGACTTGGAAACTACTGACATGGATAGTTGCCTATTCTACAAATATACTAAGCTGAATCTCTCTTAAGTGTGTTGTCACCAGGGCTGACATACCCTTAGTGGGAAGTTCCCTGTAACAGACTTGTTAGTCATGCTTTCTGCCATCTTCAATACTCTGACCCCATCATGGCATGGGAGTGATCTTGACTGGGCCCCACAATTTGGTGACAGATTAGGTAGCCAAGCACAATGACCTCGTGCCAACAGATTGATTGTTGCTGTTGTAAGTGCCGTCGCGTCGATTCCTACCCATAGCGATCCTGTATAGGGCTTCCAAGGAGCAGCTGGTGAGCTTGAACCACCGACCTCGCAGTTCAAGCTACTTTGCTGTCTGACACATTAGCCCACAGTACCACACCAGGACTCCAACAGATTGAAAGAAACAAGCAAAGCCAATCAAACTAACACCCTCTGGAACTGTTCTAGAGACTATGAAGAGACTTTTTCAGTCAGTGGCAAGAGGAGAAAAGAACATACTTGCACAATTAAGCAAGAACATCATGAAAGACCAAAAAATACAAAGCTGATACCTAGAGCTGTCTTAGAATCTTGTTTTTCGGGCCATGTGTATCACAGTAGTCTTTCTTTTCTTGAGATATTCTAAGTGAATCTCTGTTCTCTGTGATTGTGGTTGTGGTTATGTGCCCTGGATTTGACTCTGACTCATAGAAACACTGTATAGGGTTTCCAAGGCTATAAATCTTGACAGAAGACAGCCTCATTTTTCTCCTGTGGAGTGGCTAGTAGATTCTAACTGCTGATTTTTTGGTTAGTAGTCCAACTTGGAACCTAGTAGGCTACCAGAACTCCTTGTTCTTCATGACAGAAGAACTAATTTTATGCACTTTCTATGACGTTTATAGTTCTTAGAGAACTCCTATTGTCCACACTGCAAAGAAACATGTCTCTAAGGCATGTTAAACTGATAAACTGGCAGGACAAAAACAAGCTGATTGTGTCTTTGTTTCTTCAAACAGACATACAAACCAGGAAAAGAAATCCTGATACCACTTCTTCCAGACTCTTTCAATTTTCCAGGTACCTGTATCCCTACTCCTCCTTTTTAGATTTAGGCTGATAGGAACCCCGCTATGTTCAGTCCTTTCCTGAATTGTTTTCTTTCTACCACCTCTGGCTCCAACCCAAGAAGAGTCCAGCTTGGTAAATCTATGCTCAGAAGTGAGGAATTAAAACAATTATCCTCTCTTCAGACAAGAGCAACAACTGCCAGATAAGGTCAGAGAGTGGATAGCAGGAAGCTGTGGGGAGGCCATTTCCACTGATCACTCTGCCAGTGGGTCACTCAGCCAGGAGTATTAGACATCTGGCTGAATTCCAGGTGTAAAGATTACCATCTCAGGCCCAAGGACACCTACATCTCATAGATTTTGGATGCAGGGAGGTAAAAATAAAAGTTGTGGTGCAGTTAGACTCTGGAACCCCCAGCTCTCTTCAGTCACCCAAATTATCCTTCCACCTTTCCTTTGTGAAGGTAAACATGGTTTGGTGTGGTATTCACTTTGCTCTGCCCTTTGCCCCCTGAGATTCGGTTAAAAGTAAGAATTCTCATCCTTATGTTTCTAAGCTGTGAGATAAAGCACTGGACCGTAAGGTCGGTTTGAACCACAAGGTCGGCTGTTCAAACTCAGCAGCCACTTCTTGGAAACCCTATACAGGGACACTATGAGTCCAAACCGACTCAATGGCACTTAACAACAACATCTTCTCAAAACGAGGGTACCGTCTTCTGAACTCATTAAGTATCCAAGGCAGGGAGAGGAATTCTAGTACCATATAGTACATACTGTGATATTGTACTAGTTAGTCGCTTAATCTCTTTGGACCTCAGTTTCCTCAAAGGGTTGTTGTGAGAATAGCATGCAATTACATTGGTAAAAGTGCTAGACAAAAGATCTGACCTTCTTGAGGAGCAATCCCATGAGGGAGACATGATGAATAAGAGTGACCTTACTACTCTTCTTCAGCTTCCCGTTTCTCCCCTCTCCAGCCCCATGCTGGCAGATGTTGCTCCAGCTTCAGTGAATGGTGAGAATGGCTATCTAACATCCCAACAATACTGAAGATAAAAAGTGTTTGTAAATAATGAGAGCAAAAGACTTATATGAACAAAAGAAATAATTGGGACCACTGGGATGAGAAATATCTTCTGAAACTTCTTCATACAATTAAATTAGGTTAGAAATATAAAGTATATGGGAAATGTGGTCTTTGGATCCCACCATTATACACTCCACCTCCCTGAACTACCAGGGTTTCCCGGTGCCTTTTGATGTCAATTTTGGCAAAGATTACACAAAGAGCTAAATCCAGCTGATTATTTATGAAGTATCTAAGGTGCTTCAGTCGTGGTGTCCTGTAGGAATTGCTGAGCATCAATATGAATTTTCCAGACAAAAACCTGACTATTGAAAGAAACATAGCCCTGGGAAAACAATATGACCAAGAAACTGGGATGATAGATTAAGGACTTTCGTTAATGTAAGAAATAGAAGGAGATAATTAATCAAACACTTTAAACCTCTTTTCTCTGCTTAATGAGACATGCAAGCCATCCAACTTAAAAAGTAAGGTCATCTTATAAGCATAGCAGAAAGGAGGGAGAAATGACATCATATGATGCAGAAACTACCTACCCCTGAGCACAGCTCAGGAGGGAACACTATCCAGAGGATAAAGTGTGGATTCTATAATCAAACACATGAACGCAATTTCCAGTTCTGATAGTTTTCATCTGTGTGACTGTCAAGAACTGTGAAGGTTCTGAGATTTTACCTTACTTTCAAGCTAGCAAGTTAGCCTGCCACATTGTCATGCATGCTGGCAGAAGACATGAGAATCCTGGGTCAGAAAAAAAAGGATGCTATTACCCCTAGCAATAGCAGCAGCCAGAGTGTAAGTATTTCATTGCATCAATTCCCTTTGCCCAAAAGTCCCAGGTGACAGCTGCAAATGCTGTGGGATGTGTTAGAAGTGAACAGAATTTAAGGAACGGAATCTTTTATGGTGGGCAGTAAGTATGCCTGTCCTTTGCTACAGACTTTATAAAGTTTTTCATTATATAAGCGTCCTTGAAAACAGTTCAGAACAAAGGCAGTAATACCTATGTTCAAAAGATGTGCAGAAACATGAGAAACCTATGGAAAATTGTATCATAAGAGTGACCATGAGCAAGTTTTCTAACCTTTATAAGAGTACCATCACCAAGGCCATCTTTTCCAACAACTGATCCTTCCTCTTTGTTTCCAACCTTTGCATTCCAATTACCAGTAATGATTACTACATCTTGATAGCATGTTTGCTCAATTTCAGACTAAAGAAGTTCATAGAATTCTTTAATCTCATCATCATTGGCTTTAGAGATTGGTGTGTAAACTTGAATAATAGTCTTCCTTACAAGCGGATGGATATTATCTTATCACAGACAGCATTGTACTTCAAAACAAATCTTGATATGTTCTTTTTTATGATGAATGAGACACCATTCTGCTTCAATTTGTCATTCCCAGAATAGTAAACCATGTGATTGCTAGATTCAAAATGACCAATACCAGTCCATTTCAACTCACTAATGCCTAGGATATCAATGTTTATGCATTCCATATATTTTTTGACATTAAATTTTCCTAGATTCATATTTCATACATTCCATGCTTTAACTATTAATGGGTGTTTACAGCTGTTTCTCTTCATCTTGAGGTGTACCCCATCAGCAAATGAAGGTCCCAAAGGCTTTACTCCATTCTCATCACCACAGTCAACTCTACTTTGAGGAGGTAGCTCTTCCCCAGCTGTATTTGAGTGCCTTCCAACCTGAAGGGCTCATCTTCTGGCATGTGCTCAATCCTAGTATATCTGACAATATTCTGGAGTTCTTCATCATGTTTCAGTACTCAGTATTCTAGTGCTGACAGTGTTCCATTGGTATTCATAAGGTTTTCAGTGAGTAAATATTTGGAAGTCGTCCGTCTCTGCTTCTTTCTAGTCTGTCTTTGTCTGGAATCTCCGTTGAAACTTGTCCACCATGGATAACCCTGCTGGTAATTAAAATACCCGTTGCATAGCTTCCAGAATCAGAGCAATATGCAATCCACCACAGTACAACAAACTGACAAACAAGTGGTGTCCTTCATGATAGAAACGATGCTGGAGATTGCAAGATAGAATTTTACAAAACCAATGATTTCTTCATAGAAAATACCTTTTTTAAACAACATAAAAGATGACTATACACATGGACCTCACCAGAAGGAATACACAATAATAAGATTGACTACATCTGTGGAAACAGACGGTGGAAAAGTTCTATGCTATCAGCCAAAACAAGGCCAAGTACAGGCTGTGAAACAGACCAACAATTGTTCATATGTAGATTCAGGCTGAAGCTGAAGAAAATTAAAACAAGTTGACAAGAGCCAAAATATGACCTTGCACGTAGTTGTTGCTGTTGTTATTAGGCGCCATCAAGTTAGTACTAACTCTTATCAACCTTATGTAAAACAGAACGAAACACTGCCCGGTCCTGTGCCAACCTCACAATCCTTGCTATGCCTGTGCCCATTGCTGCTGCCACTGTGCATATCCATCTCTGTGGGGGTCTTACTCTTTTTCTCTGACCCTCCATGTTATCAAACATGATGTCCTTCTCCAGGGACTGGTCCCTCATGATAATATGCCCGAAGTATGAAAGACAAAGTCTAGTCATCCTGGCTTCTAAGGAGCACTCTGGCTGTACTTCTTCCAACACCAATCTCTTTGTTCTTTTGGAACTCCATGGTACTTTCAATATTCTCCTCCAACACCATAACTCATATACATCAATACTTCTACTTCCAGTCCTACCTATTAAATTCTCACAACAAGATAAAACATGTACAAACGGAACATCCACAACTCTTCTAGATACATCAGATAATTGAGGTCACAGGGCAAACTGCTACTGCAGAAACTGAGGAGACAGATGAATACAGAGAACCACAGCTTATCAGGAAGAGAAGTCCACACTGGAGCCAGTAACTATTCTGTAGTAATACTTAAAGTATAATTAATTGCAGGAGAAAGAGCATGGACTAGCTTGAAAGATTAAAAATTCTTGGGACCACAGCTTTAAAAGGGCCCCCACTTTTTTTTTTTTTAAGTTTTTATTGTGACTTGAGTGATCGTTTACATGGGAGAACATCAGTTTTACACCATTGTTTCACTGCAATGATTACAATCTCTTCCATGAATCATCATTCAACAGTATTTGCTTCTATTCCCTCTGGGTTTATTTATTTATTTATTGGGGGGGGGGGCGGTGTACACAAAACACTCAGGAATATCTAATCATTTAAACAACCAAAAGCTACAGTCTGCAAGCCTGCCTCTTGGCTGCCAGCACTCAGTCCCTCTCTTTCCAAGAGTCTAGAGTCCTCAGCTGCTCTCTCTCTCCATGTCCTCATCTCTGCCTCCATCTCTCTGGTGTTGCTGCTTCCCTGGATAAGGTCCCACATTCCGCTCATGCTCTTCTCCCTTGCTGGTCCTAGAGTCCTCTGTTTCTGGACCGTAAGATTAACTACTCACCCATTTTTGTTATAAAACTTCTACCTTACAATTGTGACAGTTGCAAATAGTCATGATAACAATTACTCACTATTGAATATAAGAATCTTACCTCCGTCTCTTTTCACCAGACCTTTGTAGACAAGATGAAAACCACACACACACACACACACACACACACACACACACACTCTGAAACTAAACTCCCTCTTGAAAACTTGTAAGCCAGTCACTTCATGTCTTTATCGCCCCTCATTTTTGATAGCCAATGTCTAAGTTGCCCATCCCTATCTAGCCTGTATACAGAGGGGATAGGATTAATACTTGATGTGAAGTCTCCTTCTCTACAAGGTGGTATTTTGAGCTACTACATCCATAAGTATACATCAAGTTCATCAAAATGTAGCAATTTACACTTGCTTCCTTTATCAAAAGGAAAACTTTTTTTTTTTTTAATCTTCCTCTAGTCAACTTCTGATCATGAAGCTATCAAGTCTAGGTCAAATGGGTAATATCTGCAAGTTTGGGTATTCTTGTGCATCTCCCCTCATTTAGTATCAACTTGATGCTTCATTCTCAGTTCTAAACCCTCTGTGGCTAGGTCCTTGTCCATGGGCTCAAGAGTCCCCAGGTCTCACCACACTTTGGACCAGCAGCCCTTCCTCTTCTCTCTTCATCTCCAGGTCAACAGAAATCTATGGAACGTGGTTGAACTCAGTTCAGAACTTCTTTAGTGCTGAAGGAGCCCACACTATTGTGAGTTTCACTTCCAGGAAACTTCAGGTTCTCAGAGTGGAGAAAATTTTTTCTTGTTTCTGGCAGAGAGAAGGGAACAGTAAGGATTATGATATACACCCAGGTATTCTCTTCTCATCAAAGTCCTTGCCTCAAGGGAAGCTATTTTGCCAGAGCCTAACTGACCTGGGGGAAGAGAAATACCCAACTCCAACACCCTTTAGCCTTCAATATGGGGGAAGGGAAATACCTTCTTTAACCTTCAACATGGGAGAAAGGATTATCTATACTGAATATCTCAAAGAATCAAGAACAACAAAAATACCTCTTGGAATTAATAAGCAATTATAAAAAGGTTGCCAGATACAAGACTTAACATACAAAAGACTATTGCTTTCTTATATACCAGCAATGAACAATTGGAATTTGAAATTCAAAGTACAACATCATTTACATTAGCACCAAAAAAAATAAAAAAAAGACAGGTATAAATCTAACAAAATATGTACAAGGCATATATAAGGACAATTACAAAACACTGATGAAAGGAATCAAAGAAGATCTCACTAAGTGGAAAGATGTTCCATGGTCATTAATTGTTGTTGTTGTTGCTGTTAAGTGATGTTGAGTTGTTTCTGACTCATAGGGAACCTGTATAGGGTTTCCTAGGAGTGGTTGGTGAGATTGAGCCACCAACCTTTTGGTTCAAACTGACCTTGTGGTCCAGTGGTTTGTCCTATACCAGGACTCCTATGTTCATTAATATGGACACTCAATATTGTTAAACAGTTATTCCTGATTTGATCCATAAATCTTAATTACAATCCCAGGAAGTTATTTTGTGAATATCAACAAACTGATTCAAACATCTCTATGGAAAGGCAAAAAATCCAGAATAGCTAATACAATACTAAAGAAGGACAAAGTTGGTGGAGTGACACTACTTGACTTCAAAACTTATTATTAAGCTACATTAATCAACGAAATATGGTATCGGCCGAAGGACAAATAGAGCAGTGAAAAAGAAGAGAGCCTAGAAACATGCCCATACAAATATGGTCAATTTATCTTTAGCAAAGAGGTAAAAGGCAATTCACTGGAGAAATTATAGTCTTTTCAACAAATGATGCTTTAAAAATGTCAAAAATAATAAAAAAGAATAGATACATCAACCTTACACCTTTCAGAAGAATTAACTCAAAATGGAGCACAGACTTAAATGTGAAATGCAAAATTATACAAGCATCTAAATGATAGTATAGAAGAAAGTCTAAATGACCTTGGGTTTGGTGATGACTTTTTAGATACAACACCAAAACTGCAATTGATGAAAGAAATTTTTGATAAATTGGACTTCATTAAAATTAAAAACTTCTTCTCTTCAAAAGTCACTGTTAGAGAGAGAAAAATTAAACCACAGTCTGGGACAAAAACATTTGAAAAACACATACTGTTCTTGTTGTTAGGTGCCATGCAGTTAGTTCCAATTCATAGCGACCCTATGCACAACAGAATGAAACACTACCCAGTCTTTGTAGCAATCAATGTTAAGTTAGAGCCCATTGTTGCTGCCACTGTGACAATCCATCTCATTGGGGGGGGG
>NW_006408701.1:88687-99166 GCF_000296735.1 Chrysochloris asiatica
TGAAAATACCCTGGCTTAGTCCTCAAACTGACATCTTTGCTCTTGAACACTTTAAAGAGGTCTTGTGCTGTAAATTTGCATAATGCAACATGTCATTTGATTTCTTGACTGCTGCTTCCATGAGTGCTAATAGTGGATCTTTGACAGCTTCAATCTTTTCTCCATTTATCATGATGTTGTATACTGGTCCAGTTGTTGTTGTTGTTGTGTACCGTGGAGTGTCAGTTCCGACTCATAGCGACCCTGTACAGGGTTTCCGAGGCTGTAAATCTTTACGGGAGCAGAATGCCTCATCTTTCTCCTGCGGAAAAGCTGGTAGTTTCGAACTGCTGACCTTGCGGTTCACGGCCTGACTCGTAACCACTATGCTACCAGAGATCCTTAACTGGTCCAGTAGTGAGTACTTTTGTTTTCTTTACACTGAAATACAACCCATACCAAAAGCTGTGGTCTTTGATCTTCATCAGTAAGTATTTTAAGTCCTCTTTGCTTTCAGCAAGCAAGGTTGCATCATCTGCATTTCAGAGGTTGTTAAATGAGTCTTTCTCCAATCTTGATGCCCCATTCTTCTTCATACAATCCAATTTATTGGTTATTTGCTCAGCATGCAGACTGAATAAGTATGATGAAAGAATACAACCCTGTCACACACCTTTCTTGATTTTAAACCAGCCAGCATCCCATTGTTCTATTTGAACAACTACCTCTTGGTCTATGTACAGGTTCCCCGTGGGCACAATTAAGTATTCCAGAATACTCAATCTCCAAAATGTTGTACATAGCTTGTGTTGATCCAAACAGTCAAAAGCCTTTGCATAGTCAATAAAGCACAAGTAAACATCTTTCTGGTATTTTCTGCTTTCAATCAAGAATGCTATCCCTCATTCCATATCCTTGTCTGAATCTGGCTTTGAAAGTTCCCTATCAAAGTACCGTTGCAGTGGTTTGTGAATTATCTTCAGAAAATTTTACTTGCATGTGACATTAATGATATTGTTCAGTGGTTCCAGCATTCTGTTGTGTCACCTCTCTTCGGAATCATCACAAATATGAATATCTTCCAATCAGTTGACCAGGTTGCTGTCTTCCAAATTTCTTGACACAGATAAGTGAGTACCTCCAGTGCTGCATCAATTTATTGAAAGATTAGTGTTCTGTCAAATTATTCAGCAATTGCATTCATTAGTATTTACCCAAGTGAATTGAAAAATTTTGCCCACACAAAAACCTACCCATGAATGTTTATAGCAGCCTTTTTCGTAATTGTATAAAACTGGAAGCAACCACGATGTCCTTCAATTGGTAAATGGATAAACAAACTTTGGTACACCTATACAATGCAGTATTATTCAACATTAAAAAGAAATGAGCTAGCAAGCCATGAAACTACATGGAGGAAGCTTAAATGCATTAAGATTACTAAGTGAAAGAAGCATGTCGTAAAGTGCTATGTAGTATAAGGAAAAACTATAGAGACAGTGAAAAAAAATCAGTGGTTGTGAAGAATTGGTGGAGAGGGAGAGATGGGTGAATAGGCAAAATACAGGGCATTTTTAGGGAGGTGAAACTGTTCTGCATGATATTATAATGGTAGATACATGGCATTATGCATTTGCTGGAACCCATAGAAATATACAACACAAAGAAATACTCTAAAGTAAACTCTGGACTTTAGTTAATAATATCTATCATTATTAATAGTGCAATCATTGTCTATCGGTTATAACAAATACACCAGACTAATGCAAGATGTTAATAATAGGGGAAACTGTGTGAGGTGTGAAAGGTGATACAGTGAAACTCTTTACCCTCTGCACAATTTTTCTGTCAAATTGCTTTTGAAAAGTAGAGTCTTATAATTAAAAAGGAGTCCTGGTGTGGCGCTGTGGGTTAATGCGCCAGACTGCAAAGCTGTTTGTACTGCAAGGTCGGCGGTTCAAGCTCACCAGCTGCTCCTTGGAAACCCTATAAAGGGTCGCTATGGGTCAGAATCAACTCGACGGCACTTAACAACAAACAACAACAATGATTAAAAATAAGACATGGTCATTGCCTTCATGGATCTCATCTTTTAGTTGACGAGACAGATATTAAACAAGTAAATCACATAGAGTTAATTGGTCAACAAGAAAGCAAAACTCATGAAACTGTTCCTGTCTCTCTCATTTGAGAATCAGACATTGTCCACATAGAATTACATCTCTTACCACTTTTCCTTGATGGAGTCAAACTTTGTTCCTGAGCCTTAACTAGGTGAAAGGTCAATCTAAACTTGTGGGCCAGCTAAGATGTAGAACACTGTCCAAGGAGCAGAGTCCTATTACTTTCCAAGACAGACATCAGCACTGTTGATAGAAAGGGGGGTCATGGAAATAAAACTTAGAATCTGCTGAGGACTTGAAAGAACAGACCCCAGTTGGAATTAGCACAGCCATTCTTTGAGAGAAAACACACTGCCAGAAGGTTGTTTGAAAGCAAATATGTTGGCCTTCACTCTTAAGGAACCCACACAGAGCCCTCATTTATCACTATTAATTAACTCCACAAGACTTCCTCCTCTTCCTCCAAGGTCAGCCTCACTTCTGACATACCAAGGAACGACTACACACTCAAAATTAAAGAGATATTTCACTGGTTTGCTACCACCCTTCCTCCTCCTAGATGAATGTTTTCTCTATCCAACAAGATTATAAGAATTTTGAAGACCAGGCCCATATCTTACACTTTTCTTATCACCCATCTTTACTCCTTTTCTTCCCAGACAAGGCTTGCATCTGTTCAATGACATAAACAGTCTTGTCTTAAAAAATAACTCACTAAAAAAAGGAATGATGTTGTGGAATGGCATGATGTTTACAGGCAGATTCTGCTATTTTATTTTTTTAAATTCCCAGACTCCTTTGGTCAGTCATTCTTATAATATCCACACACATATTTTCCCCAGGTCATTTGTGACCCCAAACAGATTGACCTTCCTAGTTTCACATATGGAAAGTTAGTTACAGTACTACTAGAAATAGAAGCAAAGAAACATTGTCTCTAACTCCCACTTTAACTAGTCCTCTTTCTTAATCTATTCCCCTTGATCAGGAGCTAGGGACCTTTCCAGGCAGTAGGTTAAAGTTTCTGTTATTGTTTCCCTACTGGGCTAGGGACAGGGGTAATAAAATTGAATGTAGAGGGTGCAAGAGGAGGTTGTTACCACTCAGCTTTGTAACTTTGATACAAAGGGAAAGATTGGAATTGAATGGAACTTTTAAAGCAACAGAAAAGAGACATCAACAAGAGTAGAAGAGAGAGAAGCTGTGGCAACCACAAAAATTAACCCAGGTGCTGAATTTAGTTGTTCAGTTGTCAGTACTGGGCCTGTAAAACCAGTTACCACTGAGTCAATTCTGACTCATGTGTGACCCCATGTGTATCAGAGTAGAACTCTGCTCCATAGGGTTTTCAGTGTCTGATTTTTTTTTTTTTTTTTTTTTTTTTTTTAAGCACATTGCTAGGCCTTTCTTTCAAGGCACGTCTTGTAGGAAAGGAGACTCACACTCAAAAGAGATCATCTCATTAACGACCTTCCGTTTTTTTTCTCTCTGACCCTCTACTTTACCAAACAAGATGTACTTCTTAAGGGACTGATGCTTTTGATAACATTTCCAAAGTACATGAAACTTCATCTCGTCACCCTCACTTCTAAGGAGAATTCTGGTTGTGCTTCTTCCAAGACAAATTCACTCGTTCTTCTGGCAGTCCACAGACAGTATAGTCAGTGTTTGTCACTTTTAATTAACACCATAATTAAAAGGCATCAATTCTTCTATAGCTAACAACATAATTCATAGTGAAGGAATAAGTGGTTTCCCCCTAAGATCAGTAACAAAGCAAGGGAGACATACAGATTACAAAGGAAGAGATAAAACACTTTGTTCACAGGCAAAGTGGTGGTTGTCTGCAGAGGAAATCCTAAGGAACATACAAATATCGGTGATATTTCTATGTATTGGCAATAAAGAATGCTAAATTAAAACTTTTTAAAATGCCATTTATAATAGCATCAAACATATGATTAGACAGAAGATGTGGAAAACATCAACACTTAAATGTACAAAACATTGCTGAGAGAAATTAAGAAGACTTAAATAAATGGAGAGACAGTGTTACTGATTCAGAAGACTCCATATTGTTAAGATGTCACTTCTTTCCAAGATGATCGATAGATTCAAAGCAACCCCTATCAAAATTGCAGTCTTAAAACACTCTTTTGCAGAAAATGACAAGTTGATTCTAAAATGTATTTGAAACTTGAAAGGAAGTCCCGAACAATTTTGAAAAACAACAAAATTTGAGGGTTCACAACTGCCTGATTACAAGACTAATTACAACGTTACAATACATAAACAAGACAAGGTGTAGCTGGTGTAAACCTAGACACATAGAACAACAGAACAAAATAGAGTAAACAGAAATAGACTCACATATATATGGTCAATTGATTTTCAACAAAAGTGTCAAGATAAGTCAGTGATAAAAGGATAATCTTTACCCTTTAAACTTGGAACTGAACCCATTCCAGGATATCACCTTTTAGCCAAACAATGTTGTTGTTGCTATGTGCCGTGGAGTCACTTCCGAGTCCACGGCATATAACCACCACCACCATAAAATGAACAGCAACATGGTGAGGAACGTGCTCTTCAAAACAATCAACCATAGGACATGAAAAGACTGACAGTATTTGCCCCAAAACAAAGCTCAGAAGAAGAAGGGACAGAAAAGGAGGGAGAATGGAAACAAAGAGAAAGTGAGAAGAGTGCTGTTACATTGTGGGGATTGCAATCAATATGATGGGTATAAGTTGTTGAATGGAAAACCAATTTGCTCTGCAAACATTCATCTAAATCACAATAAAATGATGTTAAAAAAAAGAAAAAGAAAAAAGATACTTCCCTCGAGAAACCATTCTGGGGCAATTGAATGCCTATACAATTCAAAATATTTGTTATTGTTGTTACATGCCATCTGACTCATAGTGACTTTGTGCACAACAAAATGAAACACTGCCCAGTCCTTTGCCAGCCTCACAATCATTGTTATGCTCAACCCCATTGCTGCTACCATTGTGCCAATTCATCTCGTTGGGGTCTCCTTCTTTTTCACTGACCTTCCACGTTACCAAGCATGATATTCTTCTCCAGGGACTGGTCCCTCCTGATAATATGAAATATGAGAGACCAAGTCTAGTCATCCTGGCTTCTAAGGAGCATTCTGGCTATACTTCTTCCAACATTTGTTTCTTCTACTGGCAATCTGTAGTGCTTTTAATATTCTTCTCCAGAACCATAGCTCAAATGCATCAATTCTTCCATGGTTTTCCTCATTCATTGTCCAACTTTCACATGCATATAAAACATTGAAAGCACCATGACTTGGGTTAGGTACACCTTTAGTCATAACACTGACATCTTTTCTCTTGAACACTATAAAGACGTTTGTGCAGCAGATTTACCTAACGCAATACATCATTTGGTGTTGTGACTGTTGTTGTTTTTTTCATGTGTGTTGATAGTGGATCCAAGCAAAATGAAGTCTTTGACAGCTTCAATCTTTTTCTCTATTTATCATGATGTTATCTATTGGCCCAAGAGTGAGAATTTTTGTTTTCTTTACATTGAGGTGCCACCCATACTACAGGGTGTGTTGTTTGATCTTCACCAGTATTTTAAGTCCTCTTCACTCTAAGTAAGCAAGGTTATATCATCTGCATCTCACAGATTGTTAATGAGTCTTCTTCAAATACTGATACCATGTTTTTTTCCCCTGTAATCCAGCTTCTTGGATTTATTCAGTGTGCAGACTGAATAAGTATGGTAAAATAATACAACCCTGGCAAACACCTTTCCTGATTTAAAACCATTTAGGGTTCCCCTTGTTTTGTTCAAACAACTGCCTGTTGGTCTATGTACAGGTTGCTTATGAACACAAGTAATCTGGAATGCTCATTCTCTGCAGTGTTGTTCACAGCTTGTCATGATCCACACAGTCTAAAGCCTTTGAGAGTAGTCAATAAAGCCCAAGTAAACATCTTTCACATATTCTCTACTTTCAGCCAAGATCCACCTATTGTCAGCAAAGATATCCCTCCTTCCACATCCTCATATGAACCAGGTTTGAACTTCTGGCAGTTTTCTGTCAATGTACTGTTGAAGTCATTTTGAAGTATCATTAGCAAAATTTTACTTACATGTGACATTAATGATATTACTCAATGATGTCCACATTCCATTCTATCACTTCTGTTTGAAATGGGCACAAATATGGATCTCTGCCAATCAGCTGTCTTGCAAATTTCATGGCATAGATGAGTGAGTGCTTTCAGTGCTGAAAGATTTCAACTTGTATTCCATTAATTCCTAGAACTGTGTTCTTTGCAAATGCCTTCAGTGTAGCTTAGACTTCTTCCTTCGGTATCATTTGACTTGTGATCATATGTTATCTCTTGAAATGGTTGAATATCAACCATTTCTTTTTGGTACAGTGACTCTGTTTTTCACATATCATTGTAATACTTGACTTTGTCTTATCTGTCTTCTTTTGATGCTTTCTGCATCATTCAATATTTTGCCCACAGAATCCGACAATACCGCAAGTTGAGGCTTGAATTTTTCCTTCAGTTCTTTCAGCTTGAGAAATGCTGAGCGTGTTATTCCCTTTTGGTTTTCTAGCTCCAAGTTTTTCACATATTATTGAATGCCTTATCAAGCTACCTTTGAAATTTTCTGGTCAGCTCTTTCATTTTCTCATTTCTTCCATTTGCTTTAGTATCTCCATGCTGGAGAGTAAGTTTCAGAGTCTCTTATGATATCCACTTTGGTCTTTTCCTTCTTTCCTGTCTTCTTAATGACCTTTTGCTTTCTTCCTGTACATTTTTAATGTCATCCCTGTACAGTTTTTATATCATTAGAGTCCAGTGCATTAAATCTGTTCTTGAAATTATCTGTAAATTTAGGTGGGATATGTTCAAGGTCAAATTTTGGCTCTCATGAACTTGTTTTAATTTCCCTCAGTTTCTGCCTGAATTTGGATATGAGCAATTGTTGGCCTTTTCCACTGCCCTCTCCTTGCCTTGTTTTGGCTGATGATATGGAGCTTTTCTACTGTCTCTTCCCACAGATGTACTCAATTTGATTTCTCTGTATTCCATCTGGTGAAGTACATGTGTATAGTTAGTTGCCTTTTATGCTGTTTAAAAGATAATTGCAACGAATTAGTCATTGGGCTTGCAAAATCTATCATACAAGCTCCAGCATCGTTTCTATCACCAAGGTTATATTTTCCAATGACTGATCCTTCTTTTTTGGTTCCAACTTTTGCATTCCAGTCACCATTAATGATCAGTACCTCTTTATTGCATGTTTGATCAATTTCAGACTGAAGAAGTTGTTAGTATTCCTCAATTTCATCAATTTGGCTTTAGTGATTGGTGTGTAAATTTGAATTGCTTTTCTTAAGTGCCATCAAATCAGTTTCTACTCATAACAACCCTGTATAGGGTTTTCAAAGAGTGGCTGGTGTGAGTCACCAACCTTGAAGCTCAAACAGATCTTACGATTGAGTGCTTATACTACAGTGATAAATTTGAAGACTAGTAGTATTAACTGGTCTTCCTTGTAGGCGTATGGACATTATCCTATCACAGACAGTATTACACTATTATCTACAGCATTGTACTTCAAGATATATCTTGAAATGTTCTTTTTAATGATGACTGTGATGGCATTCCTCTTCAATTTGTCATTACAGGCATAATAAACTGTATGATTGTCAGATTCAGAATGGCCAGTACCAGTCCATTTCAGCTCACTAATGCCTAGAATATTGATCTTTATCCATTGCTATTGAAGGAGAATATTAAAAGTACCATGGACTGCTAAAAGAACAAACAAATTTGTGTTGGAAGAAGTACAGCCAGAACGCTCCTTAGAGGCCAGGATGGCCAGACTTCGTCTCTCATACTTCAGACACATTGTCAGGAAGGACCAGTTCCTGGAGAAGGATATCGTGTTTGGTAAAGTGGAGGGTCAGAGAAAAAGAAGAAGACCCTCAATGAGATGGATTTGCACAGTTGCAGCAGCCATGGGTTCAAACGTAATGATTGTGACGTTGGTGCAGGACCATTCTGTTGTGTATAGGGTTGCTATATGTTGGTAATGACTCGATGGCACCTAACAACAATAACAAATAAAAACTAAAATTATAAAAGCTTCTAGGACAATACATAGGAGAAAAGCTTAGTTAGTCTCATTTGGTTTGGTAAAGATTTCATAAATATGATACTAAAAGCACAGATGTTGTAAGAATACTTTAAGAGAAAAAATAATAAATTGACATTTCAATTAAAAATTTTAAAAGCTGTTATGAAAATAAAAGGGCAAGCTACAGTCTAGAAAATATTTGCTAAACATGTATCTGACAAAGAAATCATATCTGGAATTTGTAAAAATCTTTTCCAACTTACAAAGATAAATTATGCAGTTTTTTAAAAGTAGACAAGGGATTTGAACAGGCACTTTACCAAAGATGATATATGAATAAGTAATAAGCACATGAAGAGATTCTCAGTATCATTAGTCATCAGAAACTTGTCAATTAAAACTTCAATGAAAAAGCATGACATACCCAGGATTGTTAGGTGCCATCTAGTTGACTCTGACTCATGGCAACCTCAAGTGTGCAGAGTAGAGCTGCTCTGTAGGGTTTTCCAGGCTGTGACCTTTCAAAAACAGATTGCCAGACCTTACTTCTGGAGGCACCTCTGCATGGGTTTGAACCCTCAACATTTCAGCTACTAGTTGAGCAGTTAACTGAGACAGCTAAGAACTCCTACATACCCATTTGTTGTTAAGTGTTGTAGAGTTGGTTGCAACTCATACAGACCCTGTATAGGGTTTCTGAGGAGCAGCTGGTAGGTTTGAACCTGTCACCTTTATGATAGCAGTCCAGTACTTATCTTACAGTGCCACACCAGGACTCCACATACCCACTAGAATGACAAAAATGTGGGAAACTGACCATACCTAGTGTTGGCAAGGATATGTAGCAATTCAAATCCTTATACACTGCTGGAGATTGGGGGCGGGGGGGGGAATGAGGGACTGCAAAATTATACAAACTTTACAGAAAGCAGTTTGGCAGTTTTTTGTTTTTTTTTTAATTACCATATGCTTATCATTTAACACAACCATTCTAATTCTACATATTGAGCCAAGAGACTGGTATACAAAGATTGGTACATAAATATTCAAAGGAGCTTTATTTGTAATATTCCCTAACTAGAAGCAATCAGAAGGTCTATCAACAGGCAAATGGATAAGCATATTGTATATCCATATAATGAAATACTATTCAGCAATAAAAAGAAACCACTTACTGATATACATAAAAATATGAATGAATCTCGAAATAAATATGCTGAGAGAGAAGCCTGACTTAAAAAGAGTACATATTGTGTTACCCCATTTATATAAAACTCTAGAAAATGCAAACTAGTCTATAATGGCAGAAAAATGGATCAATAGTTGTCTGTGGATGAGGGAGAAGTTATGCGGAAACTTTGGAGAGTAATAGATGTGCTCATTATCTGGATTATGGTAATGAGTTCACAAGTGTCAAAATCGATCATGTTGTATTCCCTAAATAAGTACTTCATAAAGTTCATGGAAAAGTTCTATTATCATTTTTTAAAACTTTTTACTGTGAATTAGGTGAAGGTTTACAGGGCAGATCATCAGTACTTAGTTTTATATTATTGATTGCAATCTCCTTAATGTAACATCACTTATCACTTATTCCACTTCCTCCCAGTGTTTCTTTCCCAACCCTTCTGAAATCTGTCCTTGGGTAAATACTGACTTTTTGATCTCTTATCTTTAAATTCTATTTTTAATTCCATTTTGAAGCCCCTTCATAGGTGCAGTCTTTTGTAGGTCGATTTTATCTCAATAAGATGATTTATAGATGTAGGTATTTTTGTTGTGTGTGATTGAGTTTACTTCTGACTCACAGCAACTCCTTATGACAAGGCAGAACAGTCATATAGGGTTTTCTTGACTGGTAATCTTTACAAGAGCAGATCACCAAGTCTTTTTCTCACAGAACTGCTGGGTGGATTCAAACTGCCAATCTTTCGATTAAGACCCAAGCACTTAACCTCAGTGCAACCAGGGGTCCTGGATGTAGATAGTGATATGTATTTACCCAATTCACAGTCATCAAGTTGACTCCAACTCATGACGACCCTATAGGACGACCCTATAGGAAACCCTAAGGAGCTCTGGTAGCGTAGTGGTTACGAATTGGGCTGCAAACCTTAAGGCCAGCAGTTCGAAACTACCAGCCGCTCCGTGACAGAAAGATGAGGCGTTCTGTTTCCGTAAAGACGGAAACCCTGTACAGGGTCGCTATGGGTCGGAACCGACTCGACGG
>NW_006408701.1:103464-114254 GCF_000296735.1 Chrysochloris asiatica
GGCAATGAGTAAGGAAGACCAAAGAAGAATTGATGCATTTGAGCTATGATGTTGGAAAAGAATATTAAAAATACCATGTACAGACAAAATAACAAATCAATCTGTGTTGTAAGAAGTACAGCCAGAATGTTCCTTGGAAGCCAGAATGGGCAGACTTCGTCTATCATGTCTGGTAAATTGGAGGGTTGGAGAAAAAAAGGAAGATGAATTGGCACAGTGACAGCAGCCATGGGCTTAAATGTAGCAACGATAATGAGGTTGGTGTGGGACCAGGCAGTGTTTCATTCTGTTGTGCATAGAGTCACTATGAGTCAGTACTGACTCCATGGTACCTAACAACAACAGCTTTACTGGTTGGTGTGTAAATTTGAATAATAGTGGTATTAACTGATCTTCCTCGTAGGCGTATAGATATTATACTATCACAGATAGCAATTTCCTTCAAGATAGATTAAAGAGACTTAAAATAATCGCTTGTTTGTTGTTTTTTTAAGTTGTTATTGTGAATTATGTGATAGTCGACATGGGAGAACATTAGCTTTACATTCATACTATTTTACTTCGTTTCATTGCAATGACTACAACTCCCTGCATGCATCATTAAACAGCCCCACAAGCCTGCCCCCTGGCTGTCAACACACAGACCCTCTCCCTCACAGAGTCCAGAGTCCCCAGACATTCCATCTCTCCACTTTCTGCCTCCATCTCTGGTGTCACTGCTTCTCTGGGTAGGGTCCTGCACTCCGCTCTTCTCCTTTGATGGTCCCAGGTTCCTCCGCTCCTGGACTGCAAGATCAGCCACTCCCCTCCTTTTGTTACAAAACGTCTACCTTTACACTTGTAACACTCACAGTCAGTCCTGATAACGATTATTCACTATTGAACCACAAGAGTCTTATCCCCTTCTCCTTTCACCAGCCCTGTCCAGACAGGTTGGAAACCACTCAGTGAAGATTCTACCTTCCTCCACACCCTCTGAAACTAGGCTCCCTCTTGAAAGCTTGTAAGCCAGTCCCTTCGTGCCTTTTAGAAATAGTCTTTTTAATGATGAATGTGATGCCATTTATCTTCAAGTTGTTATTCTTGGCATAGTAAACCACACGATTGTCCAATTCAAAATGACCAATGCCTATTCATTTCAGCTCACTAATGCCTAAGATATCAATCTTCATGCATTCCATTTAATTTTTGATGACTTCCAATTTTCCTGGATTCATACTTTGGACATTTCACATTCTGATTGTTAATGAATGTTTGCAATTGTTTCTACTCATTTTTAGTTGTGTCCCATTAACAAATGAAGGTCCTGAAAACTTTGCTCCATTCATGTTATTAAGGTCAGCTCTAGTATGAGGAGTCAGCTCTTCCCCAATGATATTTTGAGTGCTTCCTAACCCGAGAGACTCATCTTCTGACATTATATCATCAGACAATGTTCTGTTGTTATTCATAAGGCTTTCAGTGGTGAACCTTTAAGAAGTGGTCTGACTCACTTTCTTGCTAGTTTGTCTTAGTCTGGAAGCTCTGTTGAAATCTGTCCATCATGGGTCACCTGGTGGTATTTAAAATACTGGTGAGATAGCTTCCCATATCACAGTAACATACAAACCACCACAGTATGACAAACTGACAGCTGGCAAGTTGGGAATCTTAAACTAAGCATCCCACAAATAGAACTCTTTGATGTTTTCCATTTGAAATCGTCCCCCATTCTCAGGCATATACATCTCAGTAAATGGCCCCATAATTCTTCCTGCCCCTTCTCTCTTCCCCCACCATGTATCCCAAGTGTTTAGCACAGGCCTGGCATACAATAAACTTGTATTCATTCAGTCAATAATCATTTATTGAGCTCCTACTATATAAGGAGCTCTGGTAGCGTAGTGGTTATGAATCGGGCTGCGAACCTCAAGTTCAGCACTTCGAAACTACCAGCTGTTCCAAGGGAGAAAGATGAGGCTTTCTGCTCCCATAAAGATTTACAGCCTCAGAAACCCTGTACAGGGTCGCTATGGGTCGAAACCGACTCGACGGCACTTAACAACAGCAACTATATAACAAACGGATCTGTATTGGAAGAAGTGCAGCCAGAGTGCTCTTTGGAGGCCAGGATGGCCAAACATCGCCTCTCATACTTCAGACATATTGTCAGTCTCTGGAGAAGGATATCATGTTTGGTAAGGTGGAGGGTCAGAGAAAAAGAGGAAGACCCCCAGCGAGATGGATTGGCAAAGTGTAAGCATCAATGGGCTCAAGTGTGGCAACAATTGTGAGGTTGGTCCAAGACTGGGCAGTGTTTCATTCTGTTGTACATGGGGTCTCCAAGAGTCGGTACCAACTCGATGGCACCGAATAACAACAACAACTATATCACAGGCATGTAAGAAAAAACAAAAATCCCTGACCTCATAGAACTTAAATCCTAGAGAATGCATGAATAAGTTAATTAATACTCAGGTCATGCACCACCTACCTGGTTCCTCCTGCCTGGGTTAGGAATCTCATCTCAGTCCTCTCTCAGTATCCACCACACACCTTTGCCATTATATCTTGCTTCCTGTACTGTGATTATTTTTTGCAAATCTCTCTCCCTCATTTTACTGTGAACTCCTTGAGGGCATAAACTGGATCTTACTTATTTCTTGGGTATGGAGCATCCATTGTATACTGGACTGCTAACCAGAAAGTGAGGAGTTCAAACCCACCAGCCGCTCTTCGCAATCCCTATACAGGGTCGCTGTGAGTCCAAACCAACTCTACAGCACTGAACAACAATATTAATGGTGTTTTCTAACTTTAAGAACCATCTCTACTACCTTCAATCCAAACATATCTCTAGAATACTACTCCCCCATACACAAACATCCCCATCCAAGAGCATTAGTCACTTGTATGTGTTTCCTGGATTCCAGATTTATTTCATACTTAGGGCCCTGGAGTAGTAACCTAGGCAAAGCTTAAGAGTCAAAAGTGTTCTCAACTGCCTGTGGAAGAAGAGACTACTCGGTCCATTCTTTGAATTAAGAAAAAGATACTGCAACCCTATCTATTTTGGTTCTTTTTATTCTGAAGGACGACCCTTCCCAATGAAAACTCTGACATTGAATTGTTCCCAGCTCTGCTCTCATCCTGGGTCAGATCTCCATGGTGAGTCTAGTGCATACTCTGGAGGAATTAGATGGGAGGTTTTCAAACTGGGAAAACAACACTAGCAAGAACTTGTGACTAGCTCATTCAATCCATCTTGAGGACTGGAAAAGCAGCTCACACCATAGATCCTAGGGAGGGAGGACCAGCAGTCAGCCTGGATGTGAAGTACACATTATTTGAGTGTTAGAACATAGCAGTCACCTGGGTCTTCCTACCTGTTGAAGAGTGTAATACTGACAAGAGAAGTTCGGCAAGCCAATTTCCTAACCTCTGTGCTTGTGATGGAAAAATAGGCCAAGAAAGGTTAATTAGACCAGGCGACTCCAGTCATTTTGTGAGAAGAGGCCATTTTTCATTTCACTTAAGCCTTGAGATGGGGAGAAAGGAAGAATGTGTATGTGTGTGTGTGTTGGGAGAAAACCTTGAAAAGGAGGGGCCACTAAGAGTGATGGATGTGAGGGGAATCAGGGAATGGATAACGATGGGGAGAGTGTTTAGAGCTGACAGAGAAAACCCTGGGGGTGGGAGGGAGGCTGACAGTAAAGGTCTGTGGAGTGGGGTGGAATTGACAATTTGACAGTGATGACCCTACACACAGCTAGGGGAGCTGCTGCTGTTAGTTGCATTTCCTTAGTATTGGGGCCCCCTGGGCTCAACTAATAATGTACGTGCCCCACTACAATGCCAACACATCAAACAAGCCACCATTAGAACAGGATCATTTTCCTCCAGGCAGCTGCTTGCTGCAATCATTCTGCTGATTAAATTTCATTCTGGAAAGTACTGCACAGACATTAATCAGGTGTCACAGTTACTCTACCCTATAGAGCCAGAGCCTCTCTGACCTTTAAAAATACACCCAACAGTTGCTAGAACACATCTCCCTAGGGAGGACAGGTCCTCGGGCTAGCCCACAGACATCCACACTGGCCTTGCACCCTTCCAATTTGTCTTCCTCTTCCCGTGGAGACAGTAAAGAGTAACAAAAACCTTTCTGGCATTTTTGTTTTGCCTGGGAGAAAAAATAATAATAATGCCAGAAACCCCCTATATGTGCAGATTTGAAAGCTTGGAAAGGTTTTCTTATCTCAAAATAGTTCCCCCACCAGCCTGCCTCACTATGTGAAATTTCTCCCATAATAAGCCTCTCTGGTACCTTACAATCACAGCGTACCTTTTTTTGTTCTTAATGTGTTGTCTCATTTCATCTTTATATTAACCCTATGAAGTAGGATCGGGCAATGTTTCGTTCTATTGTGCATAGGGTCACTATGAGTCGGTACCAACTCAATGGGACCTAACAATAGCAACAACAAAGTAGATATTAATTCATTCACCATTTTACAGAAGCCAAAATGGAGGTGTAGAGAGATTAATTGATGGGGTAAAGGACCTAAAACTGGAAAATGTTCTCTGGATGCCAAGCCCTGTGCTCTTTCTGTCATGTTAACACAAATGGTAACTGGAAAGAGTTCTAAGGAGATCTGTGCTTTGATAGGGGTGTGAGCAATGCCTATGAACATCAAGTCCAAGTAGGGTATCAAAGCAAGGGTCTGCAAGCAGTCAGAGGTCAACATGGACAATGAGCACCTGAAGTCAGACAAGAAGGTAAGAGGCACTGAAAACTACATCAAGGTGGTGGTGGTGGTTATGTGCCAGGGAGTTGGTTCTGACTCATAGCGACCCTGTATAGGGTTTCCGAGGCTGTAACTCTTTACAAGAGCAGAAAGCCTCATCTTTCTCCTGAGGAATAGCTGGTAGTTTTGAACCGCTGACCTTGAGGCTAGCAGCCCAATTAGAAACCACTATGCTACCAAAGCTACTGGAGAAACCAATATCACCAAGGTAGATATTGATATAAATGCTCCCCAATTCTTTCCCCCATACCACTAGGTGGCAAATGAAGTGCCTTATATCTAGTTGGCTCTTCCAGCCAGAAGTGATAGGGAGATATTAGACGTTATTGGAGGAGGAAATGTCACCGATTTGCAGTACCCTTGGTTGTCTTTGGTGATATGTACCAGAAGCCTCTGGCCACCCACTGTCTTCAGGTGGTGCCCATCAAGTCCAGGACATTAATAATAAGATAGAACATTATTAACACAGCATCAATAATGTAAGACTGTGCCATGTCCTTAAAGCATAATGTAATTTAAAATGCAGTGTGTGGTAGACTGCAACTTAATTGGAAAGGAAGCCTTGTACTATTCAGGACAATACAGAACATTTGGCATAGACATTAAAAACTCTTCTCCAGAGCCCAGGAAACTAATTGTGAATAGTTAAGTAATGCACAGCTGATGGAAAGAAGATTCTTCCTTAAACTGATTCCATGGTATATGTACCTAAGCATCACTTGTAACTATGAAAAACTGAAACGGAATTAAATGTCCAACTATGAGGAGTCTTGGTGTGATGATGTAGAATAAGCACTGGACTGCTAACTGAAAGGCTGGTAGGTCAAGCCCACCAGCTCCTCCTCAGAAACCCTATACAGGGTGGGTGTAGGTCAGAATCGACTCGACGGCATGTAACAAGAACAACATGAGGGGCTAGTTGAATAGTCTGACACACTCACAGGATGTAATGTTATGCAGTTGCTAAAAAAATTAGGTACATCTATATTTACTGACAAGGAGCTCTGACAGTGTAGTGGTTACGAATCGGGCTGCCAACCTCAAGGTCAGCAATTCGAAACTACCAGCTGGTCCGCGGGAGAAAGATGAGGCATTCTGCTCCCGTAAAGATTTACAGCCTCGGAAACCCTGTGCAGGGTCACTATGAGTCAGAACTGACTCCACGGTACTTAACAACAACATATTTACTGACAGGACTCCTGGTGTGGCACTGTAGGATAAGCACTTGACCACAAGGTCAGCGATTCAAATCCACCAACTGCTCCTCAGGGTCTCTATGAGTCAGAACCGACTCGACAGCGCATAACAACAACTGGCATGGGACTATGTCCATGATTTAGTATTAGGTTAAAAAATAAAATCAAGTTGCAGAATAATATCTATAGTTTGGCTTCATTTTTGTTCACAGTCTGTGGTTATATATGTACTTGTTTGTATTGTTGTTGTTGTGAAGTGCCGTCGAGTTGGTTCTGACCCATAGCAATCCTGTATAGGGTTTCCGAGGAGCGGCTGGTGAGCTTTCAACCGCCAACCTTGCAGTTCAAATGGCTTTGCAGTCTGGCGCATTAAACCACAGTGCCACACCAGGACTAGGCATGGGAAAATATACACCAATCTTTAATAGAGAATGATTACCTCTGATAAGTGAGAAGGGGAGGCTTTCACTTGTCAATTTATATACTCATGTATTGTTCGAATGTTATGTGCATATTTTACTTTTATAATGATTGAGTTTGCAAAAAGAAGACAGCTTTTATTGAACAACCTCCTCTTCACTGTAGCAGCATTCTGGGTTCCTGAGCAGAGCTGATTGGTAGGCATGGATTTAGGTGCATTTTACCTTAAATAGAACTTCTTGTAGGTCCAATTGCATTGCAATGTTGTATTTCTGTTAAACAATAATACAGCCAAATACAACCTCACCAAAGGAATCCTCTTTTATAAACGTTATTCATTTTATACCTCTCTACTATTCTGTCTCCCCCTCCCCTCCCCCATTCTTCCCATTTCTCCAGCACAATCCCCTTAGGCAGACTTCTTTTTATCTTCCTGAGACAGGTCAGTTTCCCAGAAAGTTTTTTCATGCAGACAATCTACAGAGTAGACAGCCCCCTACTGGTACAATTTCAGGGGCATACAAAGAACCCAACCAGAAAAAGTACTACCACCTGCCACCACCAATAAGCCTTCAATCACACAATGAAAGGGAAGTACAGATTCCCTTAAGAGAGGTGTCACATGGCCTGAAACTCACACTCAGGCAAGGAAGACCAGAAGCAGAGCCTTTCCCCCCTCTTCTCTCTCTCTATCTCTCTATCTCTATCTCTGTGTGTGTGTGTGTGTGTGTGTGCAAAGACAGAGAGTGTGTATGTGTGTGTGAGAAAGAGAAGGAACCAAAGTAGGTGTATTCTCAATAGCCACAGGCACAACAGGCTGCAAGAGGACTGAATACAATTTAAGCAACTTTCACCTGTTTGTTTAATTTGTTTATAAAATTGAATTTCAAGTTGCTTTTTCTAATTTTCAAAAAATAATAATGCTCATTGGATATATTTGAAAGATATATTGTTTTTGAGTGCCATCAAGTGGGTTCCAACTTATAGCAACCCTGTATAGGGTTTTGTTTTGTTTTGCTTGTAAAGTTACTGTGAATTGAGTAAAAGTTTACAGGGCAGATCATTAGTTTTGCATTCAACAAATCATACACCTTGTTTCATTACAATGATTATAATCCCTTCCATATACCATTGGTTAACAACAGTATTTCTCTCTATTCACTTTAGATCTTTAAAAAAAAAAAAAACACTCAGGCATATATACTAATTTACATCACCAAAGGGCACATTCTGCAAGTCTGCCTCCTGGCCTCCAGCTCTCAGTCCCTCTCCTTCCATGAATCTAGACTGTATACGGTTTTTGAGGAGAGGTTGGTGGGTTTGAACCACAAACCTTATGATTAGCAGTCCATTGTTTATCATACTGCGCCACACCAGGACTCCTTGAAAGATAGGAAATCATAAAAAATAAGTAGTCACTGATAATCCATACTAAATGAAATTTTTATGAGTTCCCTTCCATTTTCCATTTTTCTCTGCTTATCTCCTCAATTTTCGTCAAAATTGGGATCAAGCTATAATAGTTCCTACCTCCTTGTGACTCAATATTATATATTTTCCATTGTCCTTAAACAGATTAAAACATGAATTTGATAGTTATAGAATAGGTTAATCATATGGCTGTACTATTATGTAGTTACTTATTCAACTAAAGGTGGAATCTTTCTGGTTTTCCTCCACTTTTTCTTTATCATAAATAACATTGCCATGGACATTCTTGCACATACATTTTTAGTTTGGATTTATCTTTCCTCAGTACAGATGCCCAGAAGTGGAATTACTGGGAAACAGAATGCAAACATTTTTAGAGGCTCTGTGGAGCAGCGTGAACTGGTAGCAAATCTATTGATTCCCAGAAACTAATGAACACAAAAATCCTCTCCAATTCAAAACTGAACCAGACAGTTGGACACATGCACCCCTGCCTGCAACAATGCCACATCTAATTAGGTATTTAATGAATCTTTTTTGATGGTGATGAAAGCAAAGGATGTACTAAGCATAGTAATTAATTAGAGGAAAGAAACCGGCAGTCACAACTTAACTGAAGCCTATTCTACTACCTCCATCAACCCCCATCTCCCGCAGCTACACCAGGACATCCAAAATTGGAAAGCCACCAAATGATCAACCCAGTTCTGGTGGGCTCAAGACCACTTCCCCTCATTCCTGCCCCTTCTTTCCAATTAAAAATGATATGCATGGTATATTTTTCTGTATGAATGTTATTCTTCAATAAAAAGTCACTGGTAGCATAGTGGTTACGATTCAGGCTATGAACCTCAGGCTTAGAAGTTCAAAACTACCAGCTATTCTGCAGGAGAAAGATGAGTCTTTATGCTCCCATAAAGATTTACATCCTTGGAAACCCTGTCCAAGGTCGCTATGACTTGGAACCAACTTCAGGGCACATCACCACCGCTATCATATAAAATATGTTGATTATATTCGCTCATTGCATGATTTTCCTCTAACCTTAGTATTTGTGATGATTAACCTTGTTACATTTATTCTAAAACTCTAAAAAATGTTATATAGCCTTTTTGAATATCAGGATTTCTCTATTGTGATCTTTGCTACATGCCTTTTTTGTGCTTCCAAATTAGCAGAATATGAAAATATGTGAAAAGTGAAAAAACACTTTGAAAGTTTCTTTAAAAGAAACTATCCCCCTATGTGTAGCATGAAACAAATGGTTTGTTCTTCAGAATTTTTCTCTCAAGACTTCAGTAGAAATATGTACATTGTAGTATTTTGTGTGTCTTCGATATTTGTAAACAGTGTTCTTTGAAATTAGCTATTTCTTTATATTTACTTTCTTATAATTCTCTTGGTGCTCTTCATCACACATTCGTGAGCAGAAATGAGGTGAAATTTCTATTCCCTGTCCATAATAGCTAAGTAGACATCATAATGTAGGTTGAAGGAAGTTTTTCCCTAACTTATAAATCAAGATGGATTTGATTGATTGAAGAAGGACTTTGGTGTGGTGTATTTGAAAACTATTGAATGCAACTTACAATGCTGAGTAAAAATGTTTATTCTTTCATTATTTAACAAGTTTACTTTAAAGAAGTAACTCTCAAAATAAATAAACAAACAAAAGTAGAAGTTTGGAAAGAAAAATCTTTTAAAATGCATCTCTGAAGAGTGGGATGAGAGGAATTACTATATCGTTCATCTCTGCTACTTTTGAAAAATTTATAGAGAAATTGTTTTAATGTAAACAGAAAAAAATAAAAAAGTCCTATATATTTAACAAGTATTTATTAAGTGCCTACTGTGGTTCGGTGGGTTAATGCACCAGACTGCAAAACTGTTTGAATTGCAAAGTCGATGGTTCAAGCTCACCAACTGCTCCTTAGAAATCCTATACAGGGTCGCTATGGGTCAGAAACAACTTAACAGCACTTAACAACAACAAACAACAATGTAACAGACACAGCTTTGTCATAATTATAGAAAATTTTAAAGTTAAATATAAAGACAACTTTGGGAATGTACAACAGACCCCAGTAATGCATACATGAATTGTCTTCAAGAGAACAAACAAGATGGTGGATCGGGTAGAAGTGCAGTGAGGCACTCCGTCAGCAACAACACAGAATACTGGACCAAGCAGGCTCAGGGGATGGTCCCAGAACTCTGAACCACATATAAAGGAATATTTAGAAGCTTGGAAGGCTTACAGCTAGGTGAATTGGTAGCAGAAGCAAGAAATCCATTGCTTTCTAATTCAAGATGCTCAGCTGCTCCTGGAGCCGCCATCTTGGGAGAGACCAAGCAAGGGAAGGATCAGAGCAGCCACAGATGCCTGGCAAAACCACAGAGATAAAACAGATACACACACAAAAAAAGAGTGTGGACACTTTTTTTTTTTGTATCTATTCATTGGTCTCTCGCTGTCTGTGCATCTCCATTCTTGTGACTAGAGAGGGAGCCTGAGCAAGTGGACACCGCCCCCACCAGAGGGTTCTACTATGCATAGATCTCCTTGAAATTTAAAGTGACAGTTTCCACTTAAAAGTAAACCGGGAGGTGGGGCTTGATGGCAGCTAAGGTAGAAGTGCAGTGAGGTTCACCATCAATAATACCACAGAATACCAGTCAAAGCAGATTCAGGGCAGAGCTCCAAAAGTTGGAACCACATAGGTAGGAATATTTTTTTTTAATTTGAAGGCTTATAGCTAGTGGACCTTGTAGAGAAAGTAAGAAATTGCTTACTTTTGAATCTGTCAGGCTTTGCGGCCCGGAGATGACAACTTGGACAAGACCAAACGGCAAGACCAAGCAGGGGAGCAGACACACCATGGAAAAATGCTGCGGGAACCTTGGAGCAAAGGTAGACAATACACTTTGTTGGTTTTGCTTTGTTCCAATTTTCTTT
>NW_006408701.1:122939-162131 GCF_000296735.1 Chrysochloris asiatica
ATAGCCACCCAAAGAATGAAATATCTAGGAATAAATGTAACCAGAGAGAAAGAAAACTACAAAACACTACTACAAGAAACCAAAAGAGACTTACAAAACTGGAAGAATGTACCATGCTCCTGGATAGGAAGACTTAACATTGTAAAAATGTCAATACTGCCCAAGCAATTTACACATATAATGCAATCCCAATCCAGACTCCAAAGATATTCTTCAAAGAGTTAGAAAAAACAATTTCGAACTTTCTATGGAAAGGAAAGAGACCCAGGATAAGCAAAGCACTGCTTAAGAAGAAGAAGAAGGTTAGAGGCCTGTCACTTCCCGACATATAATAATCAAGTTCTCCAAAATCAAAGGTAAGAGCAGAAATAAATAATACAAAACCAGAAAAACAATAGAAAAAAGGAAAATCATTTAAAATGTAAATTAACTAGCTTGAAATTTTTCTTGGATTAGTTAATGTTGCTATTTCTTTAAGAAAAAAATGAGATGTTGAACTTATCAGAAATTAGTTCTTAGTTCTTTTTCTTATTTTTACCATTCCATAATAGTATGGTTATTTCAGCAACAATTTCAAAATAGAAATACTATCATTTTCTGCATGATTTTGGCAGAGCAGACTGGGAAAAAACAAAGAGCAATACAGACAGAGTATAAAGAAGGTAAAACATATGAGCATGGTGGTGGTGGTTATGTGCTGTGAAGTCGGTTCCAACTCATAGTTTCTGAGCCTGTAAATCTTTACAGGAGCAGAAAGCCTCATCTTTCTCCCGTGGAGCATCTGGTAGTTTTGAACTGCTGACCTTGAAGTTAGCAACCCATAACCACTATGCTACCAGAGCTCCTTTTAAGAAACACTTAGGTATACTCTTTGGTAATTAAAGAAAGTCACAAATAGGAAGAAATCAAGAACAAAGTAAAGACAAGTACCTGTGTCGTTTCCCGATGTGAGGGCAATTTTCCTGTTATCAAAATAATTGAGCAGCCGACAATGGTCAAACTTCTTGGGTGAAAGAATATCTTCAACCATTGTTCTCCTCAGTGAGAATATAGCTGTTTGTGGTACAGGCATTGGGTACTAGGCATTGACCCAAGGCAGTGTGATGGGCACAACTTGAACCTTAATTAGGATGCTTAGATTCATAGAGGTATTCTGTTATTCTCGAGCTCTTCTCTGTCCTTGATCAACTTAAGTCTGGAATCTGAGAAGTGAGTGGTGATACGCTGGATGGGAAGAGACTGACTGGTGTGTGTGTGTGTGTGTGTGTGTGTGTGTGTGTGTGTATGTGTTTGTGAATATTTGTGTGGCCATAATTTTAATATGCATGTGTACATGACATATGTGTATACATGATCCCTCTTCCACTCTATATTCCTAAAATTGGCTTCAGGAAAGCACTAATAATTTAACAAATCAAATTGCACATCAAAAAAAAACATTCAAAAAAAATGCTTTGGCTATTCCCAAGGTGAATGTTACAAACAGAGCACCATCTGGCATTTTTCTAGTGGTCTGAAGACTTCTGGGAAGGGCTCCCATCATTGACTTAAAGAATACAGAGGAGGCTACAGCTCCCTTAGCAAACTTTTCCTGTTGCTATAAAAATAGTTTGCAACTTAGAGCAAAACTGTATGGTTAATTAAGCTTGCAACGAAAATGATTTATTTTAAGGCATTTTAATAATTTATTTTCCATCAGAAGCTAACCAAGCAGTTATATACTGGCCTCCACTTGCCTAAAAGGACTGGTTCCCTCCTTAGTTGGCTTGCCTACTGGTGGATTTTATTATGAGCCTCTTCATATATATAATCCACATGTGTTTTGACATGAAGATCAGAATGAAGCACATGAAAAAAATTCCTCTTTAAAAATGTTTTTAATTGCCAAACTCATAAACATTTTTTCTTTGGAGGAAAGTGGGACTATATGCTGGACTTGGTTGAAATGTGTGTGTGTGTGTGTGTGTGTGTATTTCTTTTAAGTCCTATTCTAGTTCCTCCCCGTATTCTAGCTTCTCTGTCCAAACAAGTACACCATCTCTAGGGAGAAGACTGCTACTATTCTCTGAGCTCCTGCAGCTGCTGCTATTGTCACTGCTGCTGGTCTCAAAGTCATTTTTAACTTGACTGAGTGCCTGCTGTGTTCCAAGTCCCATAAGGCACCCCAAGAATGGTACCAAAGAAATATACAGTATGCAGTTCTTTTAAATAACCAGCTCCTCTAGTACCTTTTACAACCAGGACTCAATTTCCATGCAGGATTCAGGAATATAGATGCTGCATAAAGAAAACCTCACACCAATTAAGAGCACCTCACTAGCTTGTGACTTTGATTATACAGATTAAATTATATATGTTCTCTATGTCAATTGATGGGCAGTGTGTTTCTCTCTAAGGTGAATATGCCTCCTTCTGTCCATTGAAACCAACATGATAATGTTTCAACTTGGAGCTCTGGTGGCACACTGATTAAGCATGCAGCTGCTAAGTGAAAAGTCAGTAGTTCTAAAGATGTAGCAGTCTGCTTCCATAAAGATTCATAGCCTTAGAAACCATATGGGGCAGCTTTCCTCTGCCATATAGGGTCACTGTGAGTCAGAATTGACTCAGTGGCAATAGGTTTGTTGTTGTTTTTAGGTATCTTTAGCTATATGGTGGTGGTTGTTTGTTGGTATCATTAGCTGTATGGTTGCTATAGGGAAGCCAAGCATCTCTAAGGGAATTAAGCAGTCTGTTCTTCAAGACTACTTTCACAGAAACAAAAGTTATTTACAAAACACTGAGAAATTGGTATGGGTTTTAGAGTTCTTCAAGTTAAATATGTGAGCTACTTAGGGGTGGGAAGGAGGAAGAAATAGGTAAACAAGTCTAAAAGATGAGCATTGCAAGAATATAAATGTGCGATTTCATTCTGTCTTTGAGGAACTTATGAAGAGTGACATACACGCCTAGGAAGTTTAAGACACACATCTCTACTCTAGTAAGCATCTTAGCTTTATCTAGGACATATATCACAGATTTCCAAACCACATCTATAGTGTAGGGCTCCTAATAATACCCAACACTGCATTTAGCCTGGCCCCTGGGGTTCCCAATTTCTTTACAAAGGATTTCCTTTTTTAACCTTCAGGAAGTGTCTTTTCTTCCTTTGGAAGGGCATGGGTCTTTGGTTCCATTTCCTGGATAAAGAAACAGAGCCTCACAGCATATTATCAGTCAGAGCTGGAAAGAAACAAGGACTCTCCCTCATCTCATGGAGTCTCAGGAAGAGTTTCATACTAGATTTGGTTTGTTTGACTGTTTTGGTCTGGACCTGGGTAGCCATGGAGAGAAAGGGCCCAGCAATTCTCAGGGTGAGGTGGTTGGACTCCTCACTGGGACCAACTGGCCACCTCCAAACAGGTAAATTCCTTAAGATGCCAGGGCTGTAGGACAGTTTCCAGAGGGTGTTGGAGCCTACTGCTACCCTTTTCCTCATCTTCCACTACCCCCCCACCACCACCACCACCACCACCACCACCAAGCAGATGTCCGGAAGCACTCCAAAATGGCCTCATCTTGTTCTATAGCTGTTTTGAAGATAATGACAAGGTGCTTCCAGCTCAATATCCTGATGGGGGTCCAGAAGAATGGGTCCAAGAAGGAGTTGACTACATTCTCATCTCAAGTTTTCCTCAGCAATCCACAGTGGATTTGTCAACCATGACTTTACCTTAGTAGTTTGAAAGCTACTTGTGTTTTTACCCTGTTGCACCTCTTGGAATCAACTAACTTTTAGGCTTTGTTATTGTTATGTGCCGTGGAGTCGGTTCTGACTCATAGCAACCCTGTACAGGGTTTCTGAGGCTGTAAATCTTTACGGAAGCAGAAAGCCTCATCTTTCTCCCACGGAACAGCTGGTAGTTTTGAACTGCTGACTCTGAGGTTAGCAGCCTGATTTGTAACCAGTAGGCTTACAACATGCTATAAAGAGTCCTGCTGTAGCGCTGCAGGTTATTGTGCTGGACTGCAAAGTTGGTTTGAACCTCAAGGCTCAAGCTCACCAACCACTCCTCAGAAAGCTTACACAGGGTCACTATGAGTAGGAACTGACTCAACAGCACTGAACAACAGCAACAACATCATAAAGGGTAATATTTCTTTTCAGCTGCCATTGTAGGGCGAACACTGACCTGGAGACAGTAGTTTCAAGTCTCACCTCTAAATGGCCACAGGAAATTCCCATCCTTTCTCTGAGCCTCAGCTTCCTCTTCCTCAAAGTAGGGTTATTGAGACTTACTCTTCCTACCTCACAAGACTGCTATGAGAAAATGAGATCTTTGATATACAAATACTTTAAATAGTACAAACTGGGGTGCTGATGCAGAGTGGTATTTGCTTTTGGTGTATCTCCCTTGAGTTCTTTGGTTCCAGAATTCTCAGATCTGGTGAATCAGGCTATGTTCTCTCTCTAGCTCTGCATGATTTTATACACTCTGCTCACATCACTTTCCAGCCTTCATCTTCCTAGACTAAAGAGCCTGCATTTGTTTAATCTATCTTCATATGGCAGCCCCTTCTTACCCTCCCCTCCCAATCCTCTTGATGATAGAGTGACCCTTCTCTGGAACATCTCCAGCTCCATCATGTCATTCTGGAAGCACTAAGACCAGACCTGCACAAATATATATGTGTGTGTGTGTGTGTGTGTGTGTGTGTGTGTGTGTGTATGTGTGAACCTTTGACTCTGCCCGCCGCTCCCCAGTTATAAATCCTAGAGCAGGAGGCTTGTCCCCAAACACTCTCTCCAAAGTAGGGAGAAAGCCAGTCAGCCCAAGGCTGACATCTCCCCCTGTTTTCTCTGCGCAACCCTGGCCCCAAGGGGCTAAAACAGCTCTCTGTCTGGCTAGGGAGGCTGGGAGGTGGATAACTAGGATGGAGGGGGCCAAGAAGGTGGGGGGAGGGGGAGTGTTGCGCAAGCGCAGGCTGCTGCAAGGACCGCCTATGCTGCTGCCTCCCAGAGCCTAAGAAGGCAGGGAAGGAGGGAGGGAGCAGAGAGACAGGGAGGGGGAGGCGGCACTAGGGCTGCTGCTTGCTACCAGAGGCTGTCTAGCTCAGCTCTCCGAGGACTGGAAGAGGCTGCCTCAGAGTAGGATGCTCTGAGAGGTGCCCTGAGCGGGTGGGCAGGAGTAGCAGTTTCAGGGGCCAGGGCACACGGCAGCTTTCACCATGCATCAGTCCCTGACTCAGCAGCGGTCGAGCGACATGTCCCTGCCTGATTCCATGGGTAAGTCTAGCCTTCTGGACCTCGAGCGTCCTGCTGCCCAGGAGCACGAAGCTGGGCCAGTGGAGGGGGCGCTCGCCCCAGTACTTGTGGGGTGGACTAGAGCCCCAGGGAAGCGGCTGGGCGGAGGACAGCACGCAGGGACCTAAGAGCCCTGCTGGAGACCAAAGTATCCCTGAGCAAGAGTGTGAGTGTTTGTGTGCGTGCCTCACTAGACTGGCCATAAATATCAGTTGTCTGAAGATCAAAACACTTCCTTGCAACCTGCGCCTTCGCTTGCCAGTGGATGCTCCCTCTTTGCAAAGTCCGCATCAGTTCTAAGGACTCAGAACTAAAAGAACATTAGAATGACCAGGGTCCTGGCTTCCTCATCCCCTCCAACTCTCTGGAACCTGCTCTGAATGTCAGAACTACAGAGGGGTGGGGGCGGGGGGCTGACTTGCACCTTGCTGGATGGGGTGGTAGGGTTGCAGGACCCTGGAGGACTGGGACAACATGGGGAAAGGGAGCGTCCCAGGAAGGAAATTCCTAAGGAATCGCGCCTGCAGTGGCGGGATCTAAAATCCTTGAATTTGATTCCTATCTGACTCCTAATGCGCGGAATGTGCTCGAGTGTGGAAAAGGTAGGGGGCGGGGGCGGGGGGGCGGCGGTGAGAGCTCGAGAAAGAAAGAGGAAGAGCAAGCCCGTGCATTTTCTCAAGTCGCGCTTTCCCTCTCTAGTTGCCAACTAGCCTGATTTGGCTCCACACCTTTTCCTCACCCAAACTGAGGGGACTGCTACCTCCAGGTACCAAACTGGCTGCTCCTCGAAGTCGCTTTTTGGGTAATCACAAGCACAGAACTCCCCAGTCCCCTTCAGCTTCTAGGCACCTTTCCAAGCCCTAGGATTTCACCGCGTGGAGAAATTCATTTGGAGTCCAGGAGAGCGGGAGCGGATGGTCAAAGTAGGATCCCACCTAATCTTACAATTCGCCTAGCTGACACTTTAACCAAATCGAATTATATCCGCCCCCCTCCCCAAATACTTGATATTATGCAAAAGCTCTCCATCCGAATTCTGAACATCCCTTCTGCTCTGGTCGACACCGAGGAATTTGCGGGAACATCGCAAGGATCCCAGACCCGGAGAGCGTTACTCCCCCAAACATCCCGCATGTGAGCTGCCAGACTGGTACCTGCCAAAGAATCAGTCTTAAGAAAATTCGTTCCTGGGAGACCCCAGAAAGTATTTACTCCTGGTTGGTGGGAAGATCCGTATTTCCAGTGCTTTCGCAAATCCGGTATCAGAATTTGCTCTTTTATTTTTAAGGGCGTAGTTATTTGCAAAGTGGCAAATAATTCTCTGGTCCAAGCGCAGCAGTAACGGACTCCCCCTTCCCCCTTCCCCCTCCCCATCTAACAGGCACACACACAGACTGCGCTTCTCACCTTGGCGGGTTGTGGCAGCAGCGCAGCCCTGGCTCCAGGAAGCCAGGCTGCGGCCTGAGGCCTGCTGGGTAGTAGGGTACAAGAGTTCAGCACTGCGAACCACAACCACCTGCAAACTCCGCTTCCCCGTCTTGGACTCGTTTGTCCACAGTGGGGTGGGTAGGGTAGTGGCCCAGGGCTTAAAGCGTTGCCCTTTGGCACATTGCTGTATGGGTTGAGTTAAGATGAAGAGAGTTTTTTCTTGAGGTCCCAGGAGCCCTCAGCCAATCTTGGTGTTTCTGGAAAGAAGCTGAGTGAGCCCCGCAACCTATCTGGACACTGCGGGGGAAGGAATCTCAGATCCCTGTATACGCAGAGCCCACACCATGCATTCTGTTTTTAAGGTCAGCAGGGCACTAGCACATTTAGGTATCAAGTGGTAACTCTGGGTTTCCACAGTTTAGACAGGGAAGCCTCCCTGGAGTTCCCTGGCGCTGGTTCCGCCCAGCCCAAGCCTGAATCTGAGTCTAGGTTACTTAGGAGCTACTCCCACTTAACTCAGCCCTGGCAATGCCACCTTCCCTTGCGAGGGTGAGGGGTGGGTTAGTGTTTCAGCCTCCAAGCTCAACACTTCTGAGGGAATTCCCTCCACAAGCAAGAAACAACCACAGCGAAAACAAGAAAATGAAAACACACACAGACGCCCACTGCACCAAGGTGGCTGCTTACTGAAGGCCTGGGGATGAGGGATTTGTCCAAGGCTTAAATGAAGTAGGAGCTTGGCAATACGAAGAAGCGAATTTGATGTGAGCACCCTTTGGTCCCCTGCCTGCGCCCCCTTCTCCCTTTTTGGCAACACTGCGCTAACACCTGGGCATCTCTACTGCCCAGGACCCTCTTTCCCTCTCAAATAACCAATGTCTAATTTACCTGGAGTTCTGGTTTAATGCGCCAGACTGCAAAGCCCTTTGAAATGCAAGGTTGGCAGTTCAAGTTCACCAATCCCTATGGGTCGGAACCAACTCCATGGCACTTAACAACAACAACAATTTACCAGTGGCCTTGGTTGCTTCCAAAGAATTTACTAATGCAGGGGAAAATGAGGGGGTGGGAGGGGAGCTTCGTCTCCCTTAAGGACATGTTTGAAAGATGGATAAGGCCTTGAGGTTCAATCTAATTACACTGTGTGTACAGCCACCTGTTTCTATTAATGCTCAAGGCTAGGACTTCCTGGAACTCCCCTTGTGCCACAAAGCCTACACTCAGGTAAGGGAATCCTAATTGATTCCGAAACAGCTCGGAGAATTAGCCAGTCGTCAATAATACCACATTATGGACTGGACAGGATACTGGGTCTCTTTCCTTGGTGCAACCCAATAGAGATTACACATCCTATCTTTTCTGTTGAGAGATGTAATCAAGAATATGTAAAAGGTAAAACACAAGTAAGCAGAGACAATAATCCTACCTTCTGTCAGCCCACAACTCGGTTCCTGTCAGATCCTGGACACCTCAGGGTAGTAGACTAGACCCACAATTGCAATTGTAACTGTAACAGTTACAATGAATATACTGATTTCGGTGTCTCGGAACTCAGGGTACATGAAATAATGAAGGGTTGGAATAGAGTGAGCTTAAGCAAGCAAAACTTCCCAGAGGAGGTAAGTTCTAAGCACATTCCAAAAGAAGGGAGGGACTCAGATTCAAAGACCAACTTGCAGGTTGGGGGGAGGGTCACGGTAAGCTAGGGGAGGGGGAAGAACCTGGTAGAGGAAGAAGCTGGTTGTACTTAGAAAGGTGGTGACAGGAAATAATTGGGCACTTCTAGAGTCAAGGTTTCTGGTCTACCGGATTCGGGTGGGGTCGGAACACTGCAGTGGTTCTGCTAAGGATTTCAGACATTCCCACAACTGGTGGTTGCAAGATTTGCAAGGAGTGCCAAGTAGACAGGCTAGTGAGAGATCATGGAGTCCAGACACTAGTTGAATACAAGGCTTTCCGATCGGAGATACCTTCAGGTGTACCGTATTTGAAATCATCAATTCTATGAGCACAGTTGATATACATTCATATAACTCACACACACAGTCTTTTTGATGAGCAGAGAAACAATTGTGAGATGTTGTCTCTTGTTTATTCAACAAGTATGGACAGCGTGGAGTCCTGGTGTGGCACTGTAGGATAAGCACTGGACAGCAAGGTCGGTTTAAACCACAAGGTTGGTGGTTCAAACTCACCAGCCACTCCTCAGAAACCCTATACAGAGTCGCTGTGGGTCAGAACAGACTCAAGGCACTTAACAACAACAACAACAACAATGGACAGCTTACTAACACTGCTAAGACTGTTTTCAGGTACCCACTGCTTTATTGAAGTAGCTCATCCGAATTCTTTGATGTGTTGATTTACTAAATAAAATAGCAATGAAATGGTTCTGTGGTCACATGAACATCAGAGGAAAGACCCAAAACACACACTAGGAAGAACAAGGTTCCCCTTCTCCCTTCGAAAAAAGAAACGACCACAAGAACAATAGCCTAAGGAGCCCCAAGAAACTTTAACACTGTAGTTACCTCTTAAGAGTCCGGGCCACGCACTCAGAGAACAAGTGTGTCTTGTTCTAAGTAGATGTGAATTTATTAAGTCACATTGACACTAAAGATAAACTGAGGGGTGATTCTTCACTTTTCCAAAAGGATTCCCCGCCCCCCGGGGTTTCTTAAAATAGTCAACTCCCCAAGTACAGCTAAAATTAATTTTATTTTACAGGACTGTGATTCTTGTAATGTAAAATAAGAGGTGGTTTGGGGGGATGACAAAGAATAAATATTCAAACGAGTGATGGAAGAGTTGTCTTAGAATTTTACCCAGAGTAAATCCTCTCTGGAGGCAAGGCTTCTGTGGGGCTGTAGGATCCTTGTATGGGTTTCTCAAACAGAATTTTCAATTCAGGTTCTAAAGCAGAGGGAAAAAAAAAAAAGAACTTCAAATGACACCATGTGGTTTGCTGAGTCACTTTTCTGATCCAATTCCTGTGCTTTTAAGAGTTGGAGTGATATTTGCAAAGGATACCCAGGAACTGTGAATAAGATCAAAGGCTAGTTGGCAGGGGAGGAGCCGAAGATTGATGGGGGGTGGGATTCCAAAAGTCATGCATACACACCTTATATGCATACACACCTTATATGACAACCATGTAATCTCTAAGATTACATGGTTGTCATATAAGTGTTGAGACACTTTTGTGTGTCACAAAGATGTTCTGGGTTTCTTCACTCTCTTTTGCCAATTTGGGATGAAGTGGAGGAAGGCTAGAGATGGTGCCAGTAACACCAGAGAAAGGAAGATGAGGATGGGAGGGAATGTTAGTAAATTTATATTAGAACCAATGGAGCCCGCATGGCTTGGCAGGTGGCTAAGCCCTGGGCTATTCACCAACCCATCAACCCACCAGCTTCTCTGCAGGAGAAAGATGAGGCAGTCTGCTTCTGTAAAGATTGCAGCCTTGGAAACCCCATGGGGGCAGTTCTACTTTATCCTCTAGGGTAGATATGCCTTGGACTCAACTTGACAGCAATGGGGTTGGGGGTTTATAGATCCAAGTGGCCAATGCACTGAGAAATAGCTCTCCTCAAAAGGACTTGGAGATTCTGGTTTAGAGACTTATGTGGGGTCCCTCCACTTGAAGAGGAGGGATAATTAGCAGGTCATTGTTCCGGCAAACAGGTAAATGTAAAAAAAGTAAATCCTGCCTCCCTCTATCCCCATCCCTTTTCTCTTCCTTTTTGAGCACCAGATAGCCCAGATCTCTGGCTTCATTCATTGTGTTTATCAACCGTCAGCTCAACATTTGCATTCCTAATAGTGTTTTCATGAACAAAGGGTTCTGATGTCGCAGGTGTCTCAAGCAGTCTTTCATATTTGTCCCCATGGAAGCTGGACTCAGGCCCCACTGGAGAGAAATATTGTTTTCCAACTTCCCTGCTCCCAGAATAAGAAGGTGCCTGTAAACACTCAGGCTCCTTCTACATTTCAATGTAAAATTATCTCAGCATAGTATTGTATTAGAAATGACCTGATGAGTCACATCCCTCACATTTGAAGCTGATGCAGGGGAGAGACTGCCAGCTCCTCCTACCTCCTTTGGAACTCTCAGAAGGAAAGGAACTGGGGAAGGCAAGATGGATGGTGGGGCTGCCCCAGGGTGGTTCTCCTGATTTGTTTCTTCCATTCAGGTAGGGAGAGATGGGAGAGAGGGTGCCAGGCCAGCTAAGACTCTACCCTCCCATCACCACCAGACCTCTTGGGTCTCCTCTGATTGTTTCCCCTCCCTGCTCCCTCTCAGTGGTACAGTCTGGGCTCCTCCTCTCAAAGCTGTTTCTTGAGGGTACAGTGATGCCTCACGAAATGAAGGGGTCTTAGGAACAAACCCAGGTGGCCTCTTGAGCCTAACAAATGACAGCCAAGCCACTTAGGCGGGCTCCCCACTGCTCCATCCTCCACTGCCCCACCCTGGGTCCCCATCTGAAGACCAGAAGATCATAGTATTCTCCATTTGCTTATTTTTATTTGAACTCCTAGATGGTAACTCTCCCCTGGCATTTCCTGTTGCAAGACCCCACTCCCCAGCACACTCCCAGTCAAATGCAGGCAGTCAAATGGTGCGTGATGCTTCTAAAAAATTAAATTGAAAAGCGAGCAGAGATACTGTTTTTCTATCCGACTTAATAAGCCTGTTCTCAGAAAAAAAATATATTGGTTTGCACTATCATGTCTGATAAGCACTGAGGAGGAGAACAGGGTTCTCATCATTTATATTTATGTCACCCTCACATAAGCAGAAATGTGGATAAGTTATAATCCTCCCTATCTATCTCCCCTGATACGTATCTTTGTGGACTAATGACCTCCAAACACTTACTTTATTACCCACATATGTTATGTGACAAATCTCGGCAACACACCATTTTAAAGTTTATACATGAGGTGGCAAATGTCAGAAATAAATCCCAGGACCTAGGCTCAGTTCTGATATTTATCTGAAAATGAAATTTCCTACCTCCCGCTTATGAGAAAACAAAACAAACAAATGAACATACTCTTCTTAGTTGCTTATTGGCTTTTAAATAGTTTCATTTAATACGCCCACACATTCATTTCTCATTTATCATATGCCTTATAAATTGGCCTGAAAAAGCGCTTTGCTGAGTAGATATGACACATCTTTTTTTTTTTTGACACATCTTTTATAGAATGCCAAAAGCACAACAATTTGTTTTGTTTTGTTTTGATGTAATTGGTGACATTTCTTCTCATGTGTGTGCGTTTTCCAAAATGGAAATAACACTTTATTCTAATAGTGACATTTGGTGACTGCAAAAATTTCAAGTGCCATGTCTTCTCCATAATTTCACTCCTCCAGAGGTAACCCCAGTTACCAGTGGGAGTAGAAAAGGGAAGCCATCCTGGTGTATTCTTGCTTGTTCTTTAAGTCCTTCCCATTCCCAACTGAAATGAGCAATTTCTGGTTCTCTGTATGCTTTCAGGAGCCTTCAACCGAAGGAAACGAAACTCCATCTATGTCACCGTGACTTTGCTTATTGTGTCCGTGCTAATTCTCACAGTGGGCCTTGCTGCAACCACGAGGACCCAGAATGTGACTGTGGGCGGTTACTACCCAGGAGTTATTGTAAGTATAGAATGCATAGGTAGATCTCAATAGCTTGCTGGCTACAGAAACTCAGGTTCCACTACATTGAGTTGCAATTCTATTTGACTTTCTAGTATTTGCTATGTTTTCCTTTATCTCTCTATGTTTATATTGAGAGGCAATTCTGGCTCCTTAAGATTAACAGTGAACTGAGAATCAGAAATATCCCAGCACCATCCCTAACTAGCAACGTGGACTGGAGCAAGTCACCTCACCCTTGTGGATCTTAGTTTTCTGGTCTAGGAGATATTACTGACTTGCCGTACTTATGTTAGGCTAAACTCTTGCCCTTTTCTATGTGATAGAAGTTGCCTGATCCTACCTGAAATCAGAGTCTTTGCAGCCTTTACACTGTATGATCAGTCATAAAAAAAAAAGGGGGGGGGGGACAGGGAGCCCTGATAACACAGTGATAAAGTGCTTGACTGCTAACTGAAAGGCTGAAAGGTCAGCAGTTCAAACCCACCAACCACTCAGCAGGAGAAAGGTGTGGCAGTCTGCTTCCATGAAGATTTATAGTCTTCGAAACCCTATGAGGCAGTTCTACTTTATCCTGTAGGTTTGCTATAGGTCAGAATCGACTCGACAGCAATGGGTATCAGAAAAAATACATAGACTACAGAGTTCTAAAATGTATTGCTCTATAAATATATCCACATTCATAAAATGTATATAAAATGGGAGCTCAAAGTTAGATACAAATAGAATAATTTTAATATCTTCACCCTAACACTAGTGTGAAAATTGTCATTAAAGATGGTGGCTATAACTGGATGGTTCACTACAAGATCGGCAGTTCAAACCTACCAGCTGCTCACTGGAAACCCTAAACAGGGTCGTTATGGGTTGGAACCAAGTTGATGGCATTTAACAACAACAACAACATAAACCCTATTTCAAATAGCCCATCAGATATTTAAAATTTCTTTTTGGCTGACTTTCCATCAGATATGATTACATCACCGCTGGTGTCATTGTTTTTTCATCTTGTGCTCACAATGTGGCTAACAAAAACAAGCTTACCTTTGGAGTAGAAGTATCAACTTTGCCATTCTCTTGATGCTGTCTTATGCTTACATCATTAGAGGCATAGTCCATTCATGGGTTTCCCATGGGAATCTTTCTAAGCCACTTGTCCATTTTGTTGGGACTAGTTTGGCCGTTCAAACCCATCAGCTGCTCCTCAGAAACCCTATATAGGGTAGCTATAGTTGGAATCGACTTGATGGCACTTAACAAGTTTAGTGAAAATGGATAATACAATCTGGGCATATGTGTAAAATGCACCACCATCAATCCTTTTCTGCTTGGAGCTTACACTCCTCCCTTAGACTAGCTCATTTGATCTCCTAACATCTAACACCAAGGGAGAGCTTCAGGGCCACTCTGATTCCAGAATATTGGTAACACTGAAGTTCATTCTTATCATTTTAGATAAACAGTATATAGAAAATATGTGAGTTCTAACCTTTCTTCTCATATTCCAATGGATTGTTTTACATTACCCCAGGATATCCCACTTTAGAGACCACTGCGCTCTTTCCACACAAAGTTCCATTTCAGTCCACACATACTGCTGTTGAATTACAAAACCAAACTCTAAAGGTTGAATCATATTTTTTATATCAATTAAATGGCTCTCCGGTTGTATTTGATAGCAGGAAGTTTAGGATGATTCCGTTTTTCTATTTTAGAACAACAAGTAGGTGAGCTGCATTTGGGGGTGGCAGTGGGGTGGTTGTGTTTCTTCTTGTTTTCTTTTGTTTTCCTTTAGGAAGGAGGAGGTTGTCAGAGAAGCAAGGAGGGGAAGGGAAGGGATTAAAGATGGAAGCTTTTCCCAAGCCAGTGCTGGGAATGAAGAAGTCTGTTGCCTAGGTCACTGATTCCACAGCTGGAGTCTGGCAAGTGTTGCTCCTTACACTGACTCCAGGCTGTTGGAAGAAGTTCTTTCATAGCTCTTGAGTTGGCCAGGGCTCCCATCAGCCCAGGGCAGGTGTCCCACGGACACTGTTTGGTGTCCTCTGTTAAATATGTGATGTGAGAACTCACCCAGTCCACTTCCTGTGGTGAGGTTAAAAAAAAAAGAAAGAAAGAAAGAAAGAAAAAACAACCATTCCTCAGCAGAATTAGGTTTTATTTTTAAACACAAGAAAGGAGAGGGGGGAGACAAGGAGGGGAGAGGAAGATTGAATTTTGGTGGCTTGAGAAAGCATTTTATAGGGTCTGTGTGACTTGGTGTGCTTCAAGTTGCACATTTAGTAAAATACGTCGGACTGATGAGCAAATGCTCAAGCCAAAATTCAGACACTTCTTGGGTGAGGGGAAGGCATTTTCCATGTCATGTAAGAGGAAGAATAGTGGCTATGACTCTTCTCTGTAGAATATCTGACCTTGGGTAGTTAGGTTGGAATATTTTAACAGAGAAAAAGAGGGTGGTGCATGATTGCTGTTATTCTACCTGAAGTTCAGCTTGCACTCAAACTTGAAGCAGCAGGAGCAGGAGCCAGTGCCAGTGTCTTTGTGTTTCACTAGAAACTAATGTGGAAATGTTGATAGGTGAGCCAACCCTAACAGACAGTGTGCCCCATGTTTTATTTAATCTTTTAAAATCTGTTCTTATCATTCTTGTAGGTTATTTCTTTAAGATGGCTTTTAATTATAGAAAGTGAGGGAAGAAGCATGCAGGCTGAAAAGAAAGAAAATCCATTTGAGATTATAGGTCAGATCACGTTGTAACAAATACAATTAAAGACTTATACCCCTGTAATAGTAAACGCCTGGGAATTCAGATTTGTCTGGGAATGGGATATTTTCACTAATTGAATAGTTGGGCTGTGAAGGCATTACTATATAAACTCTCAGCCAGTGGTTTTCCCCCCACCTTAATTTGCATAAAAATGGCCTAGGAAACCTTTGGAAATGCAGATTTCTAGGTCCTAACCCCAGAGATCCATATTCAGCAGGTCTGAATGAGACCCAGGAATCTGACTTTTCTTTTTCTGAACTAACTTTTGATGGAAAATTATTATATGTGGAATCTGTATTTTAGTAAACATCCAAGGGGTGTCTAATTCAGGTGGAGAACATGGCACCACTGAATGGTTTAAAATTAAGAAAGGTGTGAGACAAGGTTGTATTCTTTCACCATACTTATTCAACCTGTATGCTGAGCAAATAATCCGAGAAGCTGGGTTATATGAAGAAAAACATGGCATCAGGATTGGAGGAAGACTCATTAACAACCTGCGATATGCAGATGATACAACCTTGCTTGCTGAAAGTGAAGAGGACTTAAAACATTTACTGATGAAGATCAAAGACCACAGCCTTTGGTATGGATTACATCTCAATGTCAAGAAAACAAAAATCCTCACCACTGGACCAATAAACAACATTCTTATCAATGGAGAAAAGATTGAAGTTGTCAAGGCCTTCATTCTTCTTGGATAAACTATCAACACTCATGGAAGCAGCAGTCAAGAAATCAAGCAACGTATTGTATTAGGCAAATCTGCTGCATGAGACCTTTTTAAAATGTTGAAGAGCAAAGATGACAGCTTGAGGACTAAGGCGCACCTGACCCAAGCCATGGTATTTTCAATCACCTCATATGCATGTGGAAGCTGGACAGTGAATAAGGAATACCATAGAAGAATTGATGCTTCTGAGTTCTGGTGTTGGAGAAAAACATTGAAAGTGCCATGGGCTGCCAAAAGAACCAATAAATCCGTTTTGGAAGAAGTACAGCCAGAGTGCTCCTTGTTGGGGGCCATGATGGACAAACTTCGTCTCTCATACTTCAGACATATTTTCAGGAGGGACCAGTCACTGGAGAAGGATATCATGTTTGGTAAGGTGAAGGGTCAGAGAAAAAGAGGAAGACCCCCAATGAGATGGATTGGCCAAGTGGCAGCATCGATAGACTCAAGCGTGGCAACAGTAGTGAGGTTGTGTTTGTAGTAGTGAGGATCAGGCAGTGTTTCATTCTGCTGTGCCAACTCGATGGTACCTAACAACAACAACAACAGATACCATCTAGAAAGCAAAAACCCAATAAAGTGTGCTTAGTAATAAAACCAGAGTGAGCATAATGTGGTAATTTGAGTTCTGTATAGTCAAATTGGTCACTTTGAATATAAATTGTCATTGTATATAACTGTGAAAATTTCAGGTCATAAAGAATGCTGCTGTTTTGGGGGTGATTTCCACAAATACATGAGAATTGAAATTTTCAAGATGGGCAAATTAGGAAACAATTAGTAGGTTAAAAGATTTAGCATACAACTCATTTAATTATTGACGTCTTCGACATCTTAAAATGTAATTAAATTGATAAACTTTTAAGTTGGTTGAAAGGCAAGCGATGTGCACTCAACAACTAACCTAAAGGTTGATAGTTTGAATCTTTTCAGTCGCACCACAGAACAAAGGCCTGGCAATCTGCCCAGTAAGGGGCACAGCCACGGAAACCCTATGAAACACAGTTCTACTCTGTAATGCATAGAGTTGCCATGAGTCGGGAAGGACTTGATGGAAACAGATCTAGTGTTTTTTTGGTTTTGGCTTAAAATCTTGTGAAACTTTTCAGAGACAAATGAGATGCCCTTGTACAGTGAGGTGCTGGTAGTAGAGTGCTAGCCCCTTTACCTAGGAGTGCATCCATTCTGTAGGAAAAGCAGTGGACTACAAACCACAGGTCAGTGGTTCGATCCTACCAGCCATTCCACAGGAGCAAGATGAGGCTTTCTGCTCCCGTAAAGATTTACAGCCACAGAAACCCTATTAAGAGTCACTATGAATCGGATTGGCTCAATGGCACTTCACAACAACAACCTGAGCTAGAATGTGGTATCATCATCGTAAAAAATTTGGTCGTCATCCTAAAAAATGTGGTATCATCATCCTAAAAAAACATATGTATGCACACGTGCATCTTTAAAGAAATGGTAATATGTACAAAAACTTATTGCCTTCTAGTCAATTCCTATCATAGCACCCCTATAGGGTTTCCAAGGCTGTAATATTTATGGACGCAAACTGCCACACCTTTCTCTCACAGAGCAGCTGGTGGGTTTGAACTGTTGATCTTTTGTTAAGTTGCCAATTGCTTTACCCACTGCACCACCAGGCTGAATTATAAGATTTTTTTTTAACTGACAAAGACAAAATGGATTAAGATTTTTACTATCCTCAAATATTCCGTGTATATTTAATTACAGAAGAGTTCCAATGAGCCTTCTAACTCTGAAGACCTAAAAAACCAGGAGCCTCTGTTCTTGAAAGAAGTTGGAAAAGGCAACTGGGAGAGCTGCTCCTTTCTGTTAACGTTCCCCTAAATTTAGATCCATGAGAACTAAATGTGTTTCCCCAGTAACCCACCAGATGGAGTTGGCCCCTTGGTCAGTGGGGAAAGCCTTTCATTCTTGTACTCTCTTCACATTGGTTGTATTGTTGGGGACAGACCAGACTGGATTTTCTTTCAAGAAAGACACCAGGAGTTTCTGCTCTGCTTTCCTGAGGGTGGGGATGTCAGTTAATTGTAAATTCTATTAGAGTTGCTATGGAATTATTTGGGAGATAGGGCAGCTTGAATCGTTTAAAAGCAATCATATCCCAGAAACCATTAGAGACTATACCATGCTCCTGGATAGGAAGACTTGAAATTGTGAAAATGTCAATACTGCCCAAAGCAATTTGTACATTATAATGTAATCCCAATCAAGATTCCAATGACATTCTTCAAAGAGATGGAAAAATAATTACAAACTTTCTATGGAAAGGAAAGAGACCCAGGATAAGCAAAGCACTGCTTAAGAAGAAGAATAAGGTTGGAAGCCTCTCACTCCCTGACTTCAAAATTTATTACATGGCTACAGTGGTCAAATACAGTGCTGAGCACATAATCTGAGAAACTGGGTTATATGAAGAAAAACATGGCATCAGGATTGGAGGAAGACTCATTAACAATCTGTGATATGCAGATGATACAACCTTGCTTGCTGAAAGTGAAGAGGACCTTAAAACATTAGTGATGAAGATCAAAGAGCACAGCCTTTGGTACAGATTGCATCTCAATGTAAAGAAAATAAAAATCCTCACCACTGTACCAATAAACAACATTCTTATCAATGGAGAAGATATTGAAGTTGTCAAGCACTTAATTCTTCTTCGATCAACTATCAACACTCAGGGAGTGACTCAGCAGTCAAGAAATCAAATGACATATTGTGTTAGGCAAATCTGCTGCACAAGACCTTTTTAAAGTGTTGAAGAGCAAAGAGGTCAGCTTGAGGACTAACATGTGCCTGACACAAGCCATGGTATTTTCAATTACCTCATATGCATGTGAAAGCTAGACAGTGAATAAGGAAGACCATAGAAGAATTGATGCTTTTGAGTTCTGGTGTTGGAGAAGAACATTGAAAGTGCCATGGGCTGCCAAAAGAACCAATAGATCCATTTTGGAAAAAGTGCAGCCAGAGTGTTCCTTGGAGGCCATGATAGCCAAACTTCGTCTCTCATACTTCAGAAATATTGTCAGGAGGGACCAGTCGCTGGAGAAGGATATCATGTTTGGTAAGGTGGGGGTGTCAGAGAAAAAGAGGCAGACCCCCAATGAGATGGATTGACCAAGTGGCAGCATCAATGAACTCAAGCGTGGCAACAGTAGTGAGGTTGGACCAGAATCGGGAAGTGTTCCGTTCTGCTGTGCATAGGGTCACTATGAGTCAGTACAGACTCGATGGCACCTAACAACAACAACAACAACAACAGTGGTCAAAATGGCCTGGTACTGGTACAATGAAAGATACACTGATCAATGGAACAGTATCGAGAATCCAGATATTAACCCATCCACACACAGCCAACTGACTTTTGACAAAGTACCTAAACATATCGCATGGGGAGGGGATAGTCTCTTTAACAGATGGTGCTGGCTGAACTGGAAAGCAATATGCAAAAGATTGCAACAACACCTTTACCTCATGCTCTATACAAAAACAAACTCAGCATGGATTAAAGACCTAAATGTGAATTTCCAAAATCATGAAGGCCATCAATTATAAAGTAGGGACAAATGTGAGGGCACTAATTCAGGGAACACACAGACTAACAAACATTTTGAAAACTACAGAAACAAAAGTAGACAAAACAGATGATTGGGACACACTAAAAATTAAAAACTTATGTGCATCAAAGGACTTCACCAGAAGAGTAAAAAGGGAACCCACAGAATGGGAAAAAAATCTTTTGCTACCACACACCAGACAAGGGACTCATTTCTAAAATATATTGGAAAGTACAATACCTCTACAAGAAAAAGATAAATAACCCAATTTAAAAATGGGCACAAGACATGAATAGACACTTCACCAAGGAGGAGATCTGGGCAGCCAACAAACATATGAAGATGTGTTTATGATCACTAGCTATTAGAGAGATGCAAATTCAAACAACAATGAGATATCATCTCACACCAGCAATAACAGCAAAGATTAAAAAAAAAAAAAAAAAGTAGAGGACAATATATGCTGGCAAGGATGTGGAGAGACTGGGACCTTCCTACATTGTTGGTGGGATGGCAAAATGGTTCAACCTCTCTGGAAAGCAATATGGCACTTCCTCAGAAGGTGGGAAATAGAAATACCTTATGATCCAGCAATTCCTTTACTTGGTATTTATCCACAAGAAATATGAGCCATAACACAAGTAGATATATGCACATCAATGTTCATAGCAGCACTATTTACAATAGCAAAAAGATGGAGACAGCCTAAGTGCCCATCAACTGAAGAATGGATAAACAAACTTTGGTACATACACACAATGGAATATTATGCTACCTTGAAGAATAACAAGGAAGCTGCAAGCCACCGCATAACATGGATGAACCTTGAGGACATTATGTTGAGTGAAATTAGTCAGTCACAAAAGGAGAAATACTGCATAGGACTACTACTGTAAAAGACTAAGAAAAAGAACCCATACTAAATGGGGGTGAAGTTGGGGGGGGCAGATTCTTTGCTGGTTACTGGGAAGTAGGGTGTGGGGTGAGGGTAGGGAGGGGAAGGTGGAGCACAGGATAGAGAATAGACACAGGATAGTTTGGGTGCTAGGGAGGGGGGCGATACACAAGAAGGGGGAGGGGATTGGAAGAACAAGGCGGATGGGAGAACCATTAGGTAGGTTTGTATGGGCTAAGTGGGACAAAGGTAAATAATGATGTATGCACCACCTTGTAATACAGGGATTAAGACATGGTTAGAATGGGCAAAAGGGGAAAATAATGTTAAGATGCTTGGCTGTCTTTTGAATCTTGGTTTCCCTGGCATACCATTATAAAATAGACATTTGAGTGGGAGAGAAAGGTATAGCCAGAAACATCACTATAGAAAGCTTGTAAATCCGTCTTCTGCCTATAGCTGAATGGAATATCTAAAATGGGACTACAATGTGCCCAGTGAAGGAGGCTTCCTGCGGGGAGCCTCTGCATTACATAAGATCATAGGTGGAATCCTGAACCCCATCCAGAATCTTCTGAGGTGGGAAATTTCCACTTGAGAGGACAAGCAGACAAGCCTGGAACAGCTAGAAAAACAGAAGATACTTCTTGAAAGAAAGACCGACAGGAAAAATACAAAACAATAACAGCAGTCCGACTGATTACTACAAAAACAAGCAAGTTGTTTGCCCAGGAGTGGTCAGGTTCCCTCAGAGTAAACCCTCTTCCAAAACCAAGACTCAATTGGAATACATGCTCTGAGTGGTGACCACGTTCGTCACCGATAAGGGGAAGAGAGGGAAAAACAGCAATGAAGCTGCAAGCTAAGCCCTACAAAGTTCAATTGCCTCCTGTGAACCTGGGTGGAGACCTGATTGGCCAGCAGTGTGGCAAGACTTGGGGACTCTTGGGCCCAGATTCAGTGACATAGACACAGAGGACTAGAATGGAGAGTGAAGTGTCCATCTGATGTTGTTGTTGTTGTTGTTATGTGCCATTGAGTCGGTTCCGACCCATAGCGACCCTGTATAGGGTTTCCAAGGGTGTAAATCTTTACAGGAGTAGAAAGCCTCTTCTTTCCCCCGCGGAGCAGCTGGTAGTTTCGAACCGCTGACCTTAAGGTTCACAGCCCGATTTGTAGCCACAAGAGAGGGCATATGCATAAGAACACCCACACTTACAGATGATACCCACTTGACCTGGCTTCAATGACTGGATGATCAGAGCTTAGCTAGAAGGAGAAAGAAGAGAGAAAAAAGAGTAATCTGATACAGTATCTCAAAAGAGGGAACAAATCTTTACAGCGAGGATCATTCCCACCCCTTCCATACGTAGGGTAGACCAGGATGGGCAACTTGGACATTGGTTACCCAAAATGGGGGGGAGGGGCGTTGCGGAGGGTGCTACAAAGGCAAGAAATGAGTGGCTTACAAGCTTTCAAGACGGAGCCTAGATCCAGAGGGTACGGAGGAAGGTAGAATCTCCACTGAGTAGTATCCAATCTGTCTGGGCGGGTCTGATGAAAGGAGATGGGGATAGGTCTCTTGTGGTACAATAATGAATAATAGTTATCAGGACTGACTGTGAGGGTTGGAAATGTAAAGGTAGATGTTTTGTAGCAAAAGGAAGGGAGTGATTGACTTTGCAGTCCAGGAGTGGAGGTCCCTGGGACCATCAAGGGAGAAGAGCAGAGTGCAGGACCTTACCCAGAGAAACAGTGATGCCAGAGATGGAGGCAGAGAAGATGATGTGGAGAGATGGAGCAGCTGGGGCCTTTAGACCCAGAGAGAGAGAGAGAGGGGAGCTGTGTGCTGATGACTGGGGGTAGGCTTGTAGGGTATACCCTTTGGTTGGTTGATGATGCGTGGAGGGGATTGTAACCATGGCAATGAAACGATATATGATAGGATGAATGTAAAGCTAATGTTCTCCCATCCGAACTATCACATAATTCACAATAAAACATTTGTTTTTTAAAAATTATAGCCTTGGAAATCCCAAGGGGTGGTTCTACTCTATCCTATAGGTCCATACTGTGAGTTGGAGTTAACTCAACAACAATAGGTTTTGGTTTTTGAATCCTCATAGCAATCCTGTGAGATAAGTGCTATTATGATCCACATTTGTAAATGAGGAAAGTGAAGCACAGAGAAGTTAAGGTAGTGGCCCAAGGTCACATAGTTTGTAAGTATCTGAGCCAGGAATCTAACCCAAGAAATGGCTGGCAGTTCAAACTCACCAGCCATTCCTTGGAAACCTTATGTAGGGTTACTATGAGTCGAAACTGACTTGATGGCACTTAACAACAACAATAATAGCACTTTATGCCTTGCCAGTGGTCCTTAATGCCCAGTCTATGTATCTTCCTCACCATATTGTGAGCTCCTTGATGGGAGGGACTATGTCTTCTTGCTCATCTCTACATCTCCTTTATGTAAAGAGCTTTATGATGAATGCTTGGTGCATGCTGTTGTTAATTGTCGTCGAGTTTATTCCAACTCTTGATGACCACATTTATGAATATATAGATGTGCTCTATGAATGGACTAGAGTGGAATAGAATGGAATAGTATGGAATGGAAGAGAACTGGATTAAGTAACCTGCTGACCTGGAGTGCCTTGTTTTTCTAGTTAGTTCCACAAGGATTCAGCCCATCTCTTCTGGCCACTGCCATCAGAGAGTTATGTGAAAGTGTCGGGAACAGTGAATGCCTTTGCTTCCCATCTTAGAGCAAAGACTGCTATTGGGGTACAGTAGTCATTGAGTGAGTTTCTGCGGAATTTGGTTAACTGTTGGGTAAAAAGACTTATTTTCCACATTAGAAGTTGCCTATGAATTTCTCTCAATGTCTACAAGTGGCCCAGAGTGCCATAATCACATAATAGTAACATTTTTAAAAAACCTGTTGAACATATTGGAGGAAAGGGGAAGGTAAGAGAGAACAGGGAAACTCTCTTGTCACGAAATAGAACAAGTAATGATAGGGTTTTTTCAGCTCACATCAGGCTAGAGTTACTCCAAAGAGAAATGTCTTCATAAAATAGTAATAATGGTCACTAGAATAATAACCAATATTTATAGAGTGCTTACTGTGTACCAGGCATTGTGCAAAATTATTTCAATGTATCATCGTGTTTAACCCCCACAAAAATCCTATAAGGTAGCCACTACTATGGTCCTTGTTTTACAGATGAAGAAACAGGGTTAGAAAGATTCATCAGCTTGTTCTATGCTGTACAGCAATTAGTGAAAGAACTAGGGTTGGAAACCAGGCCAGTCTGATAACCAGATTATAATCACTATACTGTATGGCAACACATTTTAATGACATTTGAAATATGACTAGGTGGTAGACATGTAGGAGCATGGACTTACATGTTAGGAACATTTATAATAAGAGTTGAAAAAATGTTGAAAATATTTTCTTTGTCTTGGGAATATACCTAGGAAAGGAATTACTGGATCATGTGGTAATTCTTCTTCTTCTTTTTTTTTTTTCATGTACTTAATAAAGGTCTTTAGATTTCAATTGTATGAATCAAACAGTAAACATTTTATTACATTTTTCTTTTGAGGGTCTGAAAGCCTATGTTTATTTTCTTTAGCTTTAATTACTTTTAAAAAACTTTTGTTATGATCTGGGTGAAAGTTTACAGAACAAATTGATTTTCAATTAGACAATGCACATTTTGTTTGTGACATTGATTGCAATTCTCACAATGTAACAACACGCTTTCCATTTCCTCCCTATGTTTCCTGTTTCCATCTGTCCTTCTTTCCTATCCCTTCCTGACTTCTGAATTTTATCCCAGTGTCAATACTGCCCTTTGGCTCTCATATGGTTAATTGTTCTAAGAAGAGCATACTTCCCTGGTGTTATTGTTCACTTTAGGTAACACTTACCTTTAATTGTTTGTGGAATGGTCGGACTATTTTGCACTGTGCTGCACCATTTTACATTCCCATCAGCAGTGTATGAGGGTTCCAATTTTGGCCTTGTTGAATGGAAGTGTTCTCAATAAAGTCTTGGATGGCATGGGATGTTCTTCCCTTTCTTTTCACCGCTAAACATACCCGCATGCACTTCAACTTCTATTTCCAAGAAGAGTTACTGGCTGAGTGGCCTGATAAAATGAGTCCTTAGAAATTCACATTTCTACTTTCCCTTCATTCTCTTTCATTTTGGGGGTTCTGAGACAACCACTCCTTCCCCCTATATTGTTCCACCAAACTCCTGCACTGCCCTCAGGTCCATACGGTTTGTAGCCCTAGTTGCAAGGCACTTCTTACTGTATTTGGGAGCTTGGCACTGAAATAAATGCCTCTGTAAGCCAAAGTAAGGCTGCACATGGAAACTCAGACCATTAGTGAGCATAAAGAAAAATGTAACTACATCACGGAACTTGTGTTAAGATTTATTGGTCCATTCTTACCACTTTTTACTTCTTCCATTTTAATCCCCATCACCAGCCATCAGTTAGCAACCATTTTCAGCCAAGATTGGCAGACTCAGTGCACTAATGGCAGAGCTGAGAGAGCTGTGGAATCTGCTACACTGAGCCATCATCCCAGCCACTTAGAAAGGGAAATTGTTTTTCAGGGTTTTACACTGCCATTTCTGTTCACCCTTTAATGAATGCTTTCTGTCCATAAATGAAGCAGGGATGGAAGAAGAGGTGAATAAGTGCTAACATAAATTGCAGTGGGCTAACCACAGATAGAGGCTTTCAAAAAAGATTCCTTCCCCACCCCCTCCTCCTTTTGTTCTCCTCTCAGTCTAGGCTAAGGTGATTGCTGATTTTTAAAGTACTTCCTGGGTTTGATTAGTGGGCCAGATGCATCAGAAATTGCTCTTGAAAACCTCATTTTGTAATCCATGAATCAGAATAGAAGGAGTATTTTCAAAAAAGATAAAGGTTCTATCAGAGCACATGCTTTTCACCAGTATATGACTTTTACTGACTCACCAGTCACGCGCTAGGTAGTGGGTATTGAAATTAAGATAGGCAAGCTCTGAAAAGCTATGGTTGACCTCTACTTTTAGTTTTAGGGGCACATGAGTTTCTTTTTAGGTGTGATTCTGATCTACAAGGAATAATTGGGAAATGGTGATGGGAAATATTTTTATCGTATGTGCTGTATTTGTGTACATAACAGTTGCATGTGGAGTCGATTCCAACTCATACTGTTAGCATCTCTACCCCAGTTGTTTTCCATTATCTACACGGGAGCTGGAATGCTTATGTGGTCAGACGGTTTTCACACGTTATGTATGCCATGTTGCTTTATAGCTCGGCTTTGGATCATTCCTTGGAATCATCGGATCAAACCTTATTGAGAACAAACGGCAGATGGTAAGTTTTATCACTATAGAATCAAGTACTGCATCTGTTAAGTTCAAAATTTATATGAGTAAGTAACATGTTTCTTAAGGTTGCCAAATTGGGCCACAAAAGAAACTATTTCTGCTTTTTCTCCTAAGCCTCCAAGGAACTTGTTTTACAACAACCCTGTAGGATGGGACTTGTTCACATCTTGCCTGATGCTCCCTCAGTTTCCTTAAACTACAAGGATAAACTATTCTAGATTTTGCCTTTTGCTTTCCTCCTCACTCCCAGTAGTGCTCCAACCCTATGGTCAGGTTATCATCTGCCATTTCTGCAGCCTTGGATTACTGGTGTCCCTCGCATCTTTGATACAGAATCTTTGGGGGAAGTTTTTGCAGAGAATTTCTGCCTTTTAAGGAATTACAATCTAAGGGAAATTGAATTAAGAGAAGAAATGTTCTGAGGGAACGCAGAAGACAAAACAAAAGAATGAAACCAACCTGGGGTATTTCCATTAGCATAGTTCATGTTGTAAGGTTGAAAGGAAGGATGAGCGAATAACAGGATTTCCGTGTCCTAATGAGCCCCAGAAGGGCAAGCTGTTGCATTGTCCTGGCTCAGTCTGAGAAGACTTCCTGGAGGGCTAGGAAACAAGGTGCAGACCAAACTGCAAGCATTTTGCAGTTTTATAGGCTTATAAAGGAAGATGCCTGGTGAATGGTCAGATGGTAGGCTGATTAGCTCTCTAAGGTATCACAACTTTGAAAATGGGATCTATTTAACAGCAAGTTTAATCAGATAACGTTATAGCTCCAGGGACAGAGAGCTCTAACCAAAGGTTCTCTCACAGCAATGTGAGAAATCACCCTCAGGGGAGTTCTAATAGTTTTCTTCTTCTATTTCACCTGGACTATCCCCATGCCAGTTGTATATGAAATTTGGGTTTAAATTATTAAAAATAATGGGGGCATTTTAATTTTAGGACTGATCATGGCATAGCTAATAATGCCAATTTCATGAAATCATTCATCCATTATTTATTTACCAGTTCTCTGCTTGTAAACTGAGATTTATTAAGAGGTTTCTGAATAACTTTCAAAGGAGATAAACACATTTACTCCTATCTTGTTGAATCAGGAGAGCCCCAGGGTAGTGATGACTTTGACTTTCTCCTTCTCCTTGGCAAACATCTTAATGACATGCTAACCCAAATACATACACCCACACACCACCCCAATTCTTCCCCCAAATACCTCAAGGAAGAAAAGTGCTGATTCTATCTTGCTTTGAGGGCCAACATGGGCAGATGGTACGCTCAGGAAGCATCTAGTCCTGCCCATGAAAACACCATGAAACACATTGGTTTGTAGCATCATCTTTATACATGGAAGATAACTTATCAGAAAAGTTTCTGCTAAATAGCATATTCAGAGAATGGGATGGTTTCATTCAAAGAAACATTTTTCTTACTTCAAAATTCCCATGTATACTATACAGAGTTGATCAATTTCAGATAACTCAACCCTTGTGAAACGTCCTTGACATTGAAGCCTTAAAAAGTTGAACGTCCTTTTACCAGTGACTCAGAAGGCCATGTTAAGTTGTGCAGGGCCTCAGAACCATCTCTGTCTTTATCAGGACCCACTGTACCATCAAGTAGCAGAATGAGGAAGAACACTGGAGTAGGGGTTGGTGGGCGCCAGACTTTTTCATTCTCCCTCTCTGTGCTTCCATTTCAATGCAAATGAAATAGGAGGTTAAATTCCATGATGGCAAAGGTCCAACATTTTTCTGAGTCTAAGGAGCTCTGGTAGCATAGTGGTTACAAATCAGGCTGGGAACCTCAAGGTCAGCAGTTCAAAACTATCAGCTGTTCCGTGGGAGAAAGAAGAGGCTTTCTGCTCCTGTAAAGATTTACAGTCTCAGAAACCCTATGCAGGGTCACTATGAGTCGGAACAGACTCCACGGCACATCACCACCACCACCAAGGACAGACTTCTGGTGTGGCACTGTGAACCACAAGGTAATAAGGTAGTTTCAAACCGACAAGCTTCTCCTTGGAAACTCTATATAGGGTCGCTATGAGTCAGAACTGATTCAACCATGCTTAACAACAAGGATGGAAGAGCCACACAGTCAAGTAATTTCTCCATAGACAGCATGTTGGGGTGCCAGCAAGCCTCCTCTTCATTTGGTACTGATAGAGTGAATTTCTTAGCTCATTCTGAAAATGTATGAAGTGCTTCATTGACCCATTCTCTGCCTCTCCCACCCTTCCCACACATCCTGCCTGACTGAGAAGAGCATCCCCATAGAGAAGCAGGCCAGAGTGTTCTTTGGCTGCCAGTCTCTTAGGGATTGCCCTGTCTCCTTAAGCAGTGAGAAAGGAAGACTAACAGACACTTTTTTGTTTTGTTTCCCTCGCAGCTGGTGGCTTCTATCGTCTTTATCAGCTTTGGTGTGATTGCAGCTTTTTGTTGTGCCATAGTTGATGGGGTCTTTGCTGCCAGACACATTGTGAGTATTTCTAGTCCTTGATTCAAGAAAATGTTCAATAAAGGAAGGTTGCCTTTGTGCGCTGGATGTTCAGCACTGTGTTATATACATTGTGAGGGTACAGAAGCGGGAGAAGCCAGGATGGCTGCCTCAGGATCTTACTAATAAGATGAGGAAAGACACCTATGGGCACATGGGCATCTAGAGAACTAGATCTAAGCTGTAGGGATGTACAGACTTTAAGTAGAGTGGTTTGTGGTGGATTCAAAAAGTGGAGATGGCAATGGAGCTATGCCTTTGAAGTGTGAGTCATATTTAGAAAGGCAAAGATAAGGGCAATGAAATGACTTGGAATTCAAAACCAATATGCTGTGTTGGGGGCCAGGGGAAAGGAGAGAACAGCAGGAAGTCACGTGATTTCCTGAGAGCCTTGAAGGTTTCAATAGGTGACCGACCTCCTCTTCAACAGCAACAAGCTGACATGAGGACGGAGTCAGCTTTTCTCAGGCACCTGAGCTTTGCTGTCCCTACAACAATGGTTGAAGAGTAGTGATACGGTTGGGGGTCTAGGGAAAGTTCTAGAGCTAGAGCTCCCAATCAGAATCCAGTCCTATAGTTCAAGTGCCAAATGCCTCATAAGGGCTATTTTCTTCCTGAACCTCAAACCTGGGCATATGGATTTGGCTCTAAGGGCATTCCTATTTGGCTTTCTACAGTAGCCTTCAGTCTTCTTCCAGCACATTTCATTTCATACTATTCCAGACATCTGACTGAGGACCAACTTCTCCATTAGGCACAGTAGACATACTACCCTGGACCTATAATACTTTAAAGGTTCACGAAGATGTTATCATTTCTTTTCAAATAAATAAAAAAAAGCAATGAATGTTTAGGTTGAAAAAAAAAAGGAGTTTTCATATGTAATATAAATATATGCAACATTATATATATAGATAGATAGATATATATAGATATAGATATAGATATAGATATAGATATATATACACACGCATAAAGGGAGCTCTGGTAGCATGGCTTGAGTCATGAGCAAGAAATCAAACAATGTATTCATTAAGCAAATCTGCTGCACAAGACCTGTTTTTAAAGTGTTGAAGAGAAAAGATGTCAGCTTGGGGACTAAGGTACGCCTGACCCAAGCCATGGTATTTTCAATAACCTCATATGCATGTGAAAGCTGGACAGTGAATAAGGAAAATCGTAGAAGAACTGATGCTTTTGAGTGATGGTGTTGGAGGAGAATATTGAAAGTGCCATGGGTTGCCAAAAGAACAAATAGAGCTGTATTAGAAGAAATGCAGTCAGAGTGTTCCTTGGAGGCCAGGATAGCCAAACTTCATCTCTCATACTTCGGACATATTGTCAGGAGGGACCAGTCACTGGAGAAGAATATCATGTTTGGTAAGGTGGAGGGTCAGAGAAAAAGGGGAAGACCCCCAGCGAGATGAACTGGCAAAGTGGCAGCACCGATGGGCTCAAGTATGACAACCAGGACCGGGCAATGTTTTGTTCTGTTGTACATAGGGTTGCTATGAGTCGGTACCAACTAGAAGGCACCTAATAACAACAACATGTACAAAATACTGAATGATGCAGAAAGCATCAAAGAAGGTGGAAGGAATACATAGAGTCACTGTGCCAAAAAGAAATGGTGGATGTTCAAATATTTCAAGTGGTAGCATATAATGAAGAGTCAATGACACTGAAGGAAGAAGTCCAAGGTGCATTGAAAGCACAAGGCTCCAGGAATTGATGGGATACAAATTGAAATCATTCAACAAACTGATGCGGTACTGAAGGCACTCACTCATCTATGCCAAGAAATTTGGTCAACTGACTGGAAAAGATCCATATTTGTGCCCATTCCAAAGAGAAGTGATCCAATGGAATGCGGAAATCATCAGACTATCATTAATATCTCATGCAAGAAAAATTTTGCTAAAGACAATACAAAAACGGCTGCAACCATACATAAACAGAGAACTTGCAGAGGTTCTAGCTAGACTCAGACAAGGACGTGGAATGAAGTGCATCATTGCTAATGTTAGATGGATCTTGGCTGAAAGCAGAGAATGCCAGAAAGATGTTTACCTGTGCTTTATTGACTATGCAAAGGGTTTCAATTGGACAACATTGAAGAGGATGAAAATTCTGAAACACTTAATTGTGCTCATAAGGAACCTGTACATAGACCAAGAGACAGTTGTTTGAACAGAGCAAGGAAATTCTGAATGGTTTAAAATTAGGAAAGGTGTGTCCTAGGGTTGTATTCTTTCACCATACTTATTCAGTCTGTATGCTGAGCAATTAATTCGAAAAGCTGGATTATATGAAGAAGAACATGGCATCAGGATTAGAGGAAGACTCATTAACAACCTGTGATATGCACATGTAACAAACTGTGATATGCAGATGATACAGCCTTGCTTGCTGAAAGCAAAGAGGGCTTAAAATACTGATGAAGATCAGAGAGCACAGCCTTCGGTATGGGCTTCACCTCAATGTAAATAAAAACAAAAATCCTCACCACTGGACCAATAAACGACATCCATGTAAATGGATGAAAGATTGAAGTTGTCAAAGACTTCATTTTGCTTGTATCAACCAATGGAAGCAGCAGTCAAGAAATCAAATGATGTATTGCATTAGGCAAATCTGGTGCACAAGATCTCTTTAAAGTGCTCAAGAGCAAAGATGTCAGTTTGAGGACTAAGGTGCACCTGACCCATGCCATGGTATTTTCAATAACCTCATATGAATAAGGAATACCATAGAAGAATTGATGCATTTGAGTTATGGTATTGGAGAAGAATATTAAAAGTTTCATGGATTGCCAAAAGAACAAACAGATCTGTGTTGGAAGAAGTACAGCTAGATTGCTCCTTGGAAGCCAGGATGGCTAGACTTCGTCTCTCATACTTTAGATATGTTGTCAGAAGGGACCAGTCCTTGGAGAAGGACATCATATTTGGTAAAGTGGAGTGTCAGAAAAAAATAGGGGAAGATCCCCAACGAGATGGACTGGCATAGTGGCAGCATCAATGGGCTCACACGTAGCAACAATTGTGAGGTTTGTGCAGGACCAGGCAGTTTAGTTCTGTTGTGCATAGGGTCGGTCGCTTTAAGTCGGTGCCAATTCAACGGCACCTGGTCTGCAAACTGAAATGAAGTATGAGCCACAGCAACTTGTTGAGCCTCCACAGCCAACCCAAATACTCATTTTTTAAAAAACAGGGGGGGGAAAAAAAAAAGCAGAACCAACATTAAAAATGAAAATATCCCATGAACTAGCTGGAAATATGTTTTCTTAATAATTCAGTTGGAACAAAATTGTGTTATCAGAACATACTCTGGATCCAACAATGTTTTATTCCATTTTCATTTTGGCTAATTGTTTAAGGTCCCCCTGAGGGTTTGGCAGGGGTATGGATGGCAGGGGTATGGATGGAGTGGAGATATTATTGTTTCAATTCCAACACTCCTATTCTTGGACCCTCCTCCAAGCATGTTGACAGAGGTAGAAAATTCTGTTCCTCATTTTCTAAGTTTAGATGAGCACCTTGGGTGGTGTTGCCACCTAAGCAGCCTCTGAACTATCCTCTCAGGAGATCATTTCTGGATTTGTTGTTGTTAAGTGCTGTCGAGTTGGCTCTTTTGGATAGAAGACAGAATAGGAAGATGGGAAGAGAAATAGTTTACCTGGTTTTCTTTCAGCACTAGGATTATAAATGTTGGTCAGATTTACAGCCTCGGAAACCCTGTACAGGGTCGCTATGAGTCGGAACTGACTCCACATCACATAACAACAACAACCTATCAGACTCACCCCTTCTGACTTTAACCGTGTGTGTGATCATCTTTTTCTGTCTTTTTTTCAAAAAGGCAAATAACTTATCAGTAAATTTTAATCACCATAATCCTACAACCCTAACATAGCAGATCTTTTCATGTTTGCATATTACCCTCTCAGTATACAGCTATTTGTGTATCATAATTGCAGTCAGTCATAATATGCATGCTATTTTGTATTCAACAAGAACCATCTTAATAACAATAATTCCTTGTTTTTGTGTAGTGTACTTAGCTTTTCCATGTGCCTTCACATCTATTACCTCATCTGAGACCCACCACAACCCTGTTAGATATGTAGGGCAGGCATTATTATCTCCATTTGACAAGCAGTATTTACTCTGAGGCAGTCTCCATGGCAACGTGGACCTAGTGACTGAGAAGTGGCATCATGAACTAAAATGGTTTCTTCTTTATCCTTCTTCTTCAAACTTGAATGTTTTTTTTTTTATTTAAACAGCTTTATTGAGATATAATTTACATGCCATATAATTCACCAACTTGAAGCATATAATTCAGTGTTTTTTGGTATATTCACAGGTATGTCCAGCCGTCACTACAGTCAATTTTAGAACATTTTCATTACCCCAAAAGCTATTATGCCCCCTAAATTCACAACCACTAATGTGCTTTCTGACTTTATATAGTTTCCTGTTTTTGATATTTCATATAAAACATGGTCTTTTGTGATTGGCTTCTTTCATTTACCATGTTTTCAAGCTTCATCCATGTTGTATCATTTATCAGCACTTCATTTCTTTTTTTGACCAAATGATATTACATTCTATAGCTATGGCACATTTTATCTATTGTTGAACATTTGATTTATTTCAACTTTTACACTATTATGAATAATGCTGCTATGAACATTCCTGAATGAATTTTTATGTGGACATAGGTTTTCATTCATTTTGGGAATATAACTGGAAGTGGGATAGTTGGGTCATATAGTTACCACAAGGATCCCTGGTTACACAATGGCTTAAGCACTTAGCGGCTAATCATAAGACCAGCAGTTCAAACCCATTAGTTGATTCGTGGGAGAAAAGACCTAATGATCTCCTCCCACAAAGATTACAGCCTTGGAAACCCTGTGGAGTAGTTCAACTCTGTTATATAGGGTTGCTTTGAGCCAGAATTGACTCAGTGGATTACAGCAACAACAACAACATAGTAATTATGTTGTTAAATTGTTATGTTTGATTGTTTGTGGAATTGTCAGACTGTTTTCCAATGTGGCTGCACCATTTACCTTCCTACCAGCAGCATATTTTTCCACATCCTCACCAAGTCTTGTTATTATCTGACTGTTTTATTTTAGTCATCCTAGTGAATATGAATGGAGTCATGGTATGGCACTGTAAGATAAGCACTGGACTGCAAGATTGGTTTGAACCACAGGGTTGGCAGTTCAAACCCACCAGCCTCTCCTCAGAAACCCTATACATGGTTGCTTTAAGTCGGAACTGACTCAACAGTTCTCAGCAAAAACAACAACAGTGGGTATGAAGTGGTAACTCTTGGTGGCTTTGATTTGTATTTTACTAATGTTCCTCATGTTTTTGATCACTGGCCTCAGTCAAAGGCAATGGAAAAAAAATCTAAACTATATTTGCCAGAAGTTTCCTCTAATACTCACCTACCTGCCTCTAACACAAGGCTCTCTGTCCCTACTACAGTGCAGTGGGCTGCAGTATAACATTTAATTCATGGGCTTGGGCAAGTCTGGAAAATCTTTAAGGAAGCGTTTGTGCCTGAGAGTTCTTTCAGTCCTCATTGATACCCAGGGTGTTTTGAGGAAGAAAGCTTTATTAATCTTTGGTGGTATCTGTTAGCCAACTTAAATGAAAGGCACATTTGGACCCAAGTGATCTCTGGTAGCGTAGTGGTTACAAATTGGGCTGCTAACCTCAAGGTCTGCCAAAAGAACCAATAGATCTGTTTTGGAAGAAGTGCAACCAGAGTGCTCCTTGGAGGCCAAGATGGCTAGGCTTCGTCTCTCATACTTTGGACACATTGTCCGGAGAGAACAGTCGCTGGAGAAGGATGTCATGCTGGGAAAGGTGGAGGGTCAGAGAAAAAGAGGAAGACCCCCAATGAGATGGATCAGCCAGGTGACATCATTGATGGTGTCAAGTGTGGCGGCGGTAGTGAGGTTGGCCCAGGATCGGACATTGTTTCGTTCTGCTGTGCATGGGGTCACTATGAGTTGGTTCTGACTCGATGGCACCTGACAACAACAACAACCTCAAGGTCAGCAGTTCAAAACTACCAGTCATTTTGCGGGAGAAAGATGAAGTACTCCTGTAAAGATTTATAGCCTCGGAAACTCTGTGCAGGGTCACTATGAGTCAGAACCGACTCCACGGTACTTAACAACAACAACAACACTGCCTGTGTGGGGTAAAGCCAGTCTTTCCTGTTGCCAAGACTCTTTGGCATCATCTTGCCTTGTTCCTTTGACTTTAATGAATACGAGTTTCCTCTCAAGAACGACCTTCTCTCACACCTTGTTCCTTCTAGTTCCTTCTCTCTCTTGCCTCATGCTTCCTTTCTCTAGTATCTCTTGCTCATACGTCTTTCTTTCTCTGATTTCTAATATAGACATTAACTTGCAGGAAAGTCACTTCAGCTTCCTGTGTGTCAGTGTCCTCCTCTGACAGATGAATATAATTAATATAATAGCTCTCAGGTTTAGCATGAGGATGATGTGCAATATTGGGTGTGAACATGCCCTACAGACAGCCTGGCTCAACATAAAGCAATTTCCATTTCTACCCCTCTCTCCATAGTACAAGGAGCTCTGGTGGTACACTGGGTTAAGAACTGGACTGCTAACTGAAAAGTTGGTGTTTTGATCCAACAGTTCTACTCTGTCCTAGAGTGTCACTATGAGTAGGAATCAATTCTATAACACTGGGGGAGTGTTTTATTTTGTTTTATTATTCCCCGGATTATTCCTCCAGATTAAAAAGGTTGCTGAGCCCTGTCTGAGTGACATTTTCCCAGCCCCAGTTGCCTGGGCTTTTTCCTTCTCTGGGATCTCAGTGCAGAATAGCAGTCAGCGGCAGCAAATGGGCAATCATCACATATGTCTGCCCTCAATTAGAGCATTGGGTGACTGCATGCCTTTTGCCTAACCAGGAGGTTAGGAAGGCTACAACCAGCACATGTGCATCAAGCTTCCCCTTCTGCAGGATAATAATGACTTCTGCCATAACCCAAACAGAAAATATTCCCTGCTAGATATGAGTTAGGAGTCCTGGTGGTATATTGTTTAAACACTCAGCTGCTAAACAAAAGGGTGGTGGTTCAAACCTATCAGTTGTTCTGTGGAAGAAAGATGTGACAGTCAGCTTCTGTAAAGACTTAAAGCCTTGGAAATCTTATGGGGCAGTTCTACTCTGTCCCTTCAGGTCGCTCTAAGTTGGGATGACTCAATGACAACAGGCTGAGTTTTTTGAGGTATAAACTTGAGAAACCTCATCACTCTCAAACCTGACTCCAAGATAAGCCAAAGAGGAATGAACTCTCACATTGTGAAGTCAGCAAATTCAGGTACAAATAGCTGAGGGGAAGTGGTTGGTCCTCGGAGGAACAGCAGGCTGGGGGACAGGAGGCACTTGGGTGGCAAGAACAGGAGCTGCTAAATCATCATCCACCAGTGTTATTGGAAATAGTGAGGGAAGTGGGAGCAGAAGGAAGGGGGACTATACAAAGTTCCTCTGTTAGGACACTTCTGCCAAATCCCACAAGGATAGTTTGCATTTGCTACCTGGTCCATCCTAATCTGCCTTTGGGGTCCTGGTGTGGTACTGTAGGATAAGCACTGGACTGCTACCGGCAAGGTAGGCAGTTCAAACCCACCAGCCACTCCTTGGAAACCCAAAAAGGCTGTTATGAGTCGGAACCAACTCAACAACACTTAACAACAACAACCTGCCTTTAGCAGTAACTCCCTTTCACTCAGGGGATATGAACAGTATCCCCTGCCCTCAAGCTTACAGGCAGCCCTGCCTTGTGTCTGCCTGTCTGTTTTCCTCCAGCTCCCACGCCTGAGAGCTCCCTCACCAGGAAACTGGCCAAGTCAGCAGAGTCAATCAACTCTTTTCAAGACCCATGTTAGTTTTCTGGGCTTCAGCAGTATTTTTCGAGTTCACTGTCTTTATCAAATCTGTGTAGTGGAGTGAAAATGACCCTGGTTCAGTTGAGTTAAAATCTACAACTGTCTACGTAGCTGCTTAATCCCATGGGACTTGCTTCTTGAGCTCTTACTCCTGAAAAAACTGTAGAAATGACGGCAGGGTGTACATGTCAGCCAGCCCTAGTCCTGTCCCCAGGTGATAATGAGCCCTCATTGTCAGAACTGGGTTCCTTGGACTTTATCCATTTGTGAGTGTGATGTTGCAATAACCTGAAGTTCTGAATCTTGTTCGCTGGGGATTTTTTGCAGGAATAAAAAGACAACCAGAGAGGAAATCTCCTGAAACCTGTTTCTCAACCACTTTCCTAATTTCACGTCAACCAAAGAGGTCTCAATATAAAGCAGTTTACTCAAGCAGTTTGATCTGATCCTCAGGGTCTCGGGTTCCTAAATGGGAAACTTAGAGAAATGAACCCAATACTCTGCCTGCTTTGAAGGTGGTATGTGTGTGTGTGTGTGTGTGTGTGTGTGTGTGTGTGTGTGTGTGTTCAACTCCTGTATTAACAAACAGACCAATTTCTGATCTATTTTTTAAAAGCCAAAACCCATTTGGTTTGGTGTTTCTCTTTCTAGGACCTGAAACCACTCTATGCTAACCGCTGCCACTATGTCCCCAAGACATCCCAGAAGGAAGCTGAGGAGGTGAGCCAAAATGAGGCTACATGTTTTGCCTTCTGGGAAGCCCTCTTGTTCTGCCTGAACACACCCCCTCCCTCTTTTTTTAAACTCTGTTTCATGGATGGAGGCTAGCTGCTAAGAATTTGTGGCTGATATGTTCGTGGGTCAAAGCATAGTGCTAATGAAGCCACAGTCATAGGTTGGAGTCTCAAGAGACCTGGTAAGATTAACTTTGTTCTATGGCCCCAAGCTGGCCCTCTGACCCACCCAGCAGCCTCCCTGTATGCGGCTTTGATCCCAAAAGAGACAGAAAAAAAGTACAAAAGTCCCTGGGCATGCCCATCCTACATCACTGTTGATGATGGTTCCGTTGCCTGGACTTGATGTCCAACTGGAAGAAAAATGAGAGCCCTGCCAAAGCCTGAGGGATTGGGGGGGGGGTGACCAAGGAGTGTTGAGAAGCCTAGTCCATTTTGAGGAACTGGGGAGACGTGGACTATCAAGCTGAAGGCAATCTGGCTCCCAACAAACCCCAAGAGACTAAGCTAGTCATGCTTAAGTGGGAAGGAGTCTCTGTCTTCTGCCCCACATGATTCTCCTTGTGTTCCATACAGAACTGGAAGCTGGGGGCAGTGAGGCAGAGCATGGGTCCAGGTCATTTCTGGAGGGTTTTCATTCCAGTATACAGTGATCCCTCCCAAACTGAGAAGTTACTTTATACGAAACTCTACCAGTTGTTTTCAGGAACCTTAATCGTCCTGTAATCTGAGCCTCACATTGAAAGCTAGTCCTTTTAACAAGTCGGGAAATGGCAGAGTTTTGATTAGGATAAGAAAAGGAAGGCAAGTGGGTATAAAATGGCCACTGTATCGCACACAACCATGCCATGTGCCTCTATGACAGCTCTGCAATCCACTTACCTCTCTTCCCAGACACAAGTTCATCATTTCTTAGAACCATTCTCAGGTTAAAAGGAAGCAATGGAAATGTGTTTGTGGTCAGCAGCTTATCAGAAAAGGACAGTGAGCGTATGGATGAAGGTCCCAATACAGAAAAAAGCACTTGTTTATTATAAATATTCTCTAATAACAAAGCAACAACAGCAACAACAAAAATACAAGCAATTCGTTGCATCCACTGTGGGGAGAGAGTCTGGAAAAATATATTGCAAACAAGAGCTGGTAAATGGAAATGAATTTTTGCAGGTTTTTTTTTTAAGTTTTTGCAAATTCAAGATGTGTCACTGCTGTTCTCTTGATTTTGTTGTGATCGCTTTCTAGTGTTACCTTGGTGACTATAAGAATTTGAATAATGACTTACATAGGTTCACTTGTAACCCTGGTCCCCCTAACCCTATTTTTTCCTATATAAGGTCATAAGTTCCTCAACCAAAAATTCTCCTTCCGCGAGGGTTATGAGGAACCTTACCCAGGCAGCTAGAGAGGTACTATTGTACTTCAGAGTGCATGTGACAGCCCCTCTGTTTTCCTTCCCACCTGAACCTCTTTCCTCCTGTACTTTGATTTTCCCTTCCCTCTTCTCCTCATTTCTCTATGTCCTTTTGTTATTCCATGCATCCTTCCATCTGTTCTTCCTCCTCTCTATCGCTCTCCTTCATGGATGGGACACTGAGGGCTGTGGCTGAGACTAAACATGAGCCTAGCTACACAATGACTTGCTTCAGATGCAAGCTCCACCAGCCTTGCCCCACCTCTCTCATGGGTTGGTTTGTTCATTTCACAGATATCCTTACTGTCTCCATCAGTCACTAATGTGAGTTTCCAATCCAAGAGGGTCCCTGCCTCCCATTCACTGCCAGCTCATGTCCTCACTATTGTGTGCCCTCAGGTGAACTGCCCTCATCTCAGCCGTGGATCCTGCACTCCTCGAATCCGGGGGAACACCTGCTTCTGCTGTGACCTCTATAACTGTGGCAAGTAAGTGTTGAGCCCCAGGCACAGGAATAATGTTTTAACTATAATGGGCACAACAGCAAGGATCACAGAAGTAGAAGACATCCTTTAGGTAATGTACATTATCTGCTTCCTGAGTGCCAGGAACCATGATAGGTACTTTCACGTATTTGATCTCATTTAATCCTTACCCTGTGAGGGATGCAGAATTACTATCCCCATTTTACACATGAGGAGAGAGGCTCTGAGGGAACAGACACAAGCTTAAAGTTACACAGAACTTGAAAATGGTAGAGGTAGGATTTGAACCCAGTTAGCTCTGGTAGCGTAGTGGTTACGAATCGGGCTGCGAACCTTAAGGACAGCGGTTCAAAACTACCAGC
>NW_006408701.1:162231-172966 GCF_000296735.1 Chrysochloris asiatica
GCTCCGCGGGAGAAAGATGAGGCTTTCTACTCCCGTAAGGATTTACACCCTCGGAAACCCTGTACAAGGGTCGCTATGGGTCGGAACCGACTCGAAGGCACTTAACAACAACAACAAAATGTCTGAATAACAAATGGACAGAGTCCAGAGTCCTGGTGTGGCACTGTGGGTTAATGCACCAGACTGCAAAGCCTTTTGAACTGCAAGGTCGTTGGTTCAAGCTCACCAGTCGCTCCTCGGAAACCCTATACAGGTTCGCTGTGAGTCGGAACTAACTCGATGGCACTTAACAACAACAACAAATGTCTGAGTCCAAGTTCAACAACATTCAACAAATACTTGTTGAGTACCTTCTCTGTACCTGGCCCTATTCTAAACACTGGAGATTCCGCAATGAACAAAGCCACATCCTTTCCAACATGAAGCTTACATTCTAGTAGAGAAGACAGTCAATAAACACGTAAATATATACCATAGTGGCAGGTGGTGATCAGAGCTACTTAGAAAACGAATGCATGAAAGGTAGATAGTGATTAGGTGTGTGGGGGTGGGGTGGGAAGAGAGGTGATCTGTTAGGTAGAATAATCAGGGAAGGCTTCTATGAAGATGTGACATTTGTACAAAAAGTTAAGTGAAGCGAGACAGCAACTCAAGTAGATACATGGGGACAAAGCTTTTCAAGCAGAGGGCACAGCAAGTGCAAAGTTTCCAAGGCTGGAGCAAGTTCGGTGCTAGTTCTGCTACAACCACTCTGGGTCCATGTTCTCCAATTGCTAAAATGTCATTGACTCTTTCTTTCAAACCATATTTGTTGTTGGTATGTGCCGTGGAGTCGGTTCCAACTCGCAGCGACCCTGTACAGGGTTTCCGAGGCTGTAAATCTTTATGGGAGCAGAAAGCCTCATCTTTCTCCCGTAGAATAGTTGGTAGTTTCGAAGTGCTGACCTTGTGGTTCGCAGCCCGATTTGTAACCACTATGGTACCAGAGATTGTCATTGAGGGCAGAACTTACAGAATAGTATGGAAGTCAGATGTGTGATTGCAATGTAGTGTAGGGTTTGGTGTTTGTACTGGGGACCCTGGGGACCCAAATGACTGAAAGTCTGGTTTTTAGGGGAGCATCTTCAAGGAGGAGATCATGTGTGGACTGAGATACAAACTAAAAGGGGTAGACATGGAGAGGGTATGCTGGGCAGCTGTCAGGAGGTGGGGTGGAGTACTTATAGAAGGTGTGGTGGAAGGTGAGGGCAGAGCTGTAGGTGGAGGTCAGATCATGGAGGTCACAGGTTGCAGGAAGGACTTTGAACTTGAACATATAAGTAAGCCATTAGCAACCAATGAAGGGTACATCATGGAAGATGACTTTGAGTACTTAGTGACTGGAGGCAGCTAGGAGACCACTGCCAAGAGTCCAGGCCAAAGAGAATGGAACCTAATCAAGTTGGTTTGGAAGCAATGGAAATCTGAGAATAAGTTTGAGACCAGTTTAGAAGGTGAGTTCAACTGGAATGTGTTCCTATACTCAATCACTCCTCCATGAGGGTGTGTCAGCCAATGCCTGCCCAAGCACTTAACAATCTCTGTACTTGGGTACTGAGGTCCAGGGAAGGGAAGGATAGAGTGAAGAAGGAACAGGCAGACTGGGGCTGGAAGGAGCTAGATCCAGAGAAAATCAGATGTTCACAGCCTCCTTCCCACTCACATTCTCTACTCTTGGTATTTGGGGGTCAGTTTCACTGGTTTGCAGATAAAACCTGACAGTCTGGCAGCAGGAAGGAGAGAGGGAAGAACTTGTGCCAGCCTTTTACCTACTTTGCTAACACCAGTCTCATCTCCTTAAAAGGTTTGGCCTTGAAGGAGGAGAAACATAAATACTCAAGTGAGGATTGGAGATTATCTGTGGGTTCAATTATTCATGTCGCAATAATAACTAACACTTGGAAAGGGCTTCCCTCCTTAACAGCAGTGATTGAAAGATGGCTATAATTGTACTTCCTGAGCCCATCCTTCCAAAAATGATCAAAGGAATGTAAAAGATGTCCAAGGGGAATTGAGGTTATTTTGCCCTCCTTATCCCTCCCCTCCCTTGTCCTGTCCTTCTCTGGCTCTCTCTTGGCTTAATCTCTTCCCTCTTCTACTATCCCTCCTTCTTGCCATCTTCTTTCCATTTTATTGCTCCCTTCCTTCCCATCTAGCCTGTTTTCTTCTCCTTTCCCACTCCATTGCCTCCAAGAGCAGGGACTGGGAACTGGGCAGAAGTAGAGCTGAGATCCAGAAAAGGAGCCAAGAGGCCCACTCCCTGAAAGGGCTGAGAAGTGATTCCTCTCAGACACACTTTTCTCTCTGCAATAGGTGTGTTCCTGAAAAAGGCTTGATTCAACTAAATTCTAATTTAAATTCCTTGTAGTTGAGCCCTTAGGTGGTTTTGTTGTTGTTGTTGTTTTGAAAGTGGAGACTCAAGCCCAATTTGTCTTCCTGTCAAATCTGAACTTCACAATAACTGTGGTGTTGGGTTTTTGGTTGTTATTATTTTTTTTTTTTACTTTCTTAAAGCAAGTTATACCAGTAATCATTTTCTTGGGGCTCTCAAAAAAAGAATTTTATGAGGAGCTGTGCTAAACTAGAGACCTTAATCTTCTTGCCTATATCCCCAGCCCCAGCACAGAGCCAGGAATGAATGAAGAAGAGAGTGAAATTTGTGAGAAAAAGACAAAATAAGAACTCTCTTTTCACCAGGAAGGTAAAATATTTGATGGAACAGCTGAGAGGGATCATGGGGATGCCACTCCTAAAAATCTTCAAGTCCAGAAATGGTTTTCAGTTGCCTGATACCTGGATGCCAGCCCCCGGTACCTCTCAATGCTCTTCCTCAGGTCTGTAGTGCTAAGACTCCAGGGGCAAAACCACTAGGAAAAACCTTGATTCAGCTATTCATTAGGAAACTATCTTAGCAGATCAGAACACAAGGGCAGGAGACTTGAGGTTCCAACAATAGAGGCACTTTCCAGCCAGCCCCCACAAAAGACCTAAACTCAGGCCTAAATATAGCTAGCAACAAACGTTCTGAGGCTTGGAGACCTTAATTTTGCTGAATGTGTATTTGTTTTCTTCACACACGGCCTATTTTTAATCAATTGCCAGCTCCTCCAGTCCATTTCCTGGAAAGGAGGCCAAGAAAGAAAGAAAGGGTGGTGGGGGGGTGGGGGGAAGTGGGAACAAAAACACCAGACAGTCATTTGTACAGTGCTATGGAAACAGAGTTTCTACTGTCCCCTTGAACCCATAGACCTTCACTGACGTCAGGGGTGGTGAAGTTTTAATACCAAACATAGATTATTCCATTTAGCCTTGTGCAGGAAGATGGCTTTCTCTAGGACACAGGTCCTCAGCAGCTGCTGTTCAGAGTTTGTCAGGCTTTCATCTACTCACTCATCCTTGGAGAGGTCAAGTCAATATCACTGCAATTCAGTGTACAATCCCAAGAAACTGAACGGAAATGGGGTGGCTTGCCAAGTGCTTCAATTGGTAGGAAGTGTAAGAAGATAGCTTACCTTGATTCTTAGACAAACTTTTATTGCATTCCTACTATATACCTCATTTGACAACTTCTAATTTTCTCAGATTCATAGTTAGTATATTCCACGTTCTGATTATTAATGGATGTTTACAGCTGCTTCTCCTCAATTTGAGTTGTGCCCTATCAGCAAATAAAGCTCCCCAAAACTTTAGTCCATTTGCATCATCTTGGTGAAGCACTGGAGGCACTCTCATCTATGCCAAGAAATTTGCAAGACTGTTAACCCGGCCAACTGATTGGAAGGCATCTATATCTGTGCCCATTCCAAAGAGAGATGACCCAACAGAATGTGGAAATCATCAGACAATATCATTAATATCACATGCAAGTTAAATTTTGCTAAAGATAATTTAAAAATGGCTGCAAGCATACAATGATAGGTTCAAGCTAGATTCAAAAGAGGTCATGGAACGAGGGATATCATTGCTGAAGTCAGATGGATCTTGGCTAAAAGCAAAGAATACCACAAAGATGTTTACTTGCGCTTCATTGACTAAGCAAAGGTTTCTCACTGTGTGGATCATGACAAGCTATGGACAACATTGCAAAGTATAAGTACTCTGGAACACTTAACTGTGCTCATGGGGAATCTGTACCTGGACCAAGAAGCAGTTGTTCAAACAGAACATGGGAGCACTGAATGATTTCAAATGAAAAAAAGGTGTGCAACAAGGTTTTATTCTTTCACCATACTTATTCAACCTGTATGCTGAGCAAATAATATGAGAAACTGGTTTCTATGAAGGAAAAAGTGGCATCAGGATTGGAGGAAGACTCATTAACAACCTGCGATATGCAGATGATACAACCTTGCTTGCTGAAAGCGAAGAGGACTTAAAACATTTACTGATGAAGATCTAAGACCACAGCTTCAGTATGGGTAGCATCCCAATGTAAAGCAAATGAATATCTTCACCACTGGGCCAATAAATAACATCATGATAAATGGAAAAAGCATTGAAGTTGTCAAACACTTCATTTTGCTTGAATCCACTATCAAACAATGTATTACATCAAACAATGTATTACATCCGGCAAATCTGCTGCACAAGACCTCTTTAAATTGTTCAAAAGCAAAGATGTCTGTTTGAGGAATAAGGTACACCTGACCCAAGTCATGGTATTTTCAATAGTCTTATATGCATGTGAAAGTTGTACAATTAATAAGGAAGACCATACAAGAATTGATGCATTTGAGTTATAATGTTGAAGAAGAATACTAAAAGTACCATGGACTGCCAGAAGAACAAACCAATCTGTGTTGGAAGAAGTACAGCCAGAATATTCCTTAGAAGCCAGAATGGCAAGACTTTATCACTCATACTTTAGACATATTATTGGGTGGGACCAGTCTCTGGACAAGGACATCATGCTTGGAAAAGAGGAGGGTCAGCAAAAAAGAGGAAGACCGTGCTGCAGAGACGATGACGTGGAGAGATGGAGCAGCTGGAGACTTTAGACACATAGAGGGAGAGGGGCTGTTTGCTGATGAATGGGGGGCAGGCTTGTAGTGTATACTTTTTGGTTGGTTGATGATGCATGGAAGGGATTATAACCATGGCAATGAAACGATATACGATAGGATGAATGTAAAACTAATGTTCTGCCATGTAAACTATAACATAATTCACAATAAAACATTAAAGACAACTTTTTGATCAAGAAAACAAGTGTAAATTGCTACAATTGGATGAACTTGACCTATACTTATGGGTGAAGTAACTCAAAATACCAACTGAGAGGGAAGGAGTCTTCACATCAAGGATCAATCCTATCCCCTCTGTATACAGGTTTGGTAGGGATAGGCAACTTAGACATTGGCTACCTAAAATGGTGGTGGTGGTGGTGTGGGTGGCTATAAAGGCACCAAGTGACTAGCTTACAAGTTTTCAAGAGGGAGATTACTATCAGAGTGTACTGGGGATAAGAGTCTTATGATTCAGCAATGAATAATTGTTATCATGACTAATTGTGACTGTCACAACTGTAAAGCTAGAAGTTTTGTAACAGAAATAAGGGAGTAGTTAATTTTACAGTCCAGAAACAGAGGACCTTAGGACCATTAAGAGAGAAGAGCACAAGCAGAATGTTGGACCCTATCCAGAGAATCAGCGACACCAGAGATGGAAGCAAAGACGAGGCCATGGAGAGAGGGAGCAGCTGAGGACTCTAGACTCATGGAAAGAGAGGGACTGGGTGCTGGCGGCCAGGAAGCAGGCTTGCAGAATATGCCCTTTGGTTGTTTAAATTATATATTCCTGATTGTTTTTGTTTACATCTACCCCCCTCCAAAAAAAAAAAAAAAATCAGAGGGAGTAGAAGCAAATACTGTTGAATATGATGCATGGGAGGAGATTGTAATCATTGCAGTGAAATGATGGTGTAAAACCAATTTTCTCCCATGTAAACTATCACTCAATTCACAATAAAAACTTAAAAAAAAAAAAAAAAAAGAGGAAGACCTCCAATGAGATTGATGCCACAGGACCAGGCAGTGTTTCTTTCTATTGTCCATAGGTCGCTATGAATCAGAACAAACTCAATGGTGCCTAACAACAACAACTATATGCCAGGGTAGCACCAGCGGTTTTCGATAGACTGCTAACTGAAAAGTTGCAGTTCAAATTCACCCAACAGCACCACGGAAGAAAGGCCTGGTTATCAGCTTCTGTAAGGTTGTTGTTGTTGTTAGCTACTGTTGAGTAAATTCTCTATGTGTGACAGAGTAGAACTGCCCTGTAGGGTAATCTTGGCTGTAATAACAGAAATAGATTGCCAAGCTTTTCCTTTCTCGGTACTATTGTGTGGGTTCAAATAGTCAACCTTTAGGTAAAATGTTATAGGGAATGTGGTGGTTCCATAGGAACTGGACTGTGAACCACAAGGTCTGCAGTTTAAACAGCAGCCATTGCAAGGAACCAGTCATTCCATGGGAGAAAGATGAGGCATTTTGCTCCCTCCAAGATTTAAAGCCTGGGAAACCAGATACAGAGTGGCTATGAGTCAGAACCTACTCAAAAGCACTTAACAATAACAGGTTAGCATTCAAGTGCAAACCATTTGTGCCTCCACAGTTCTACTTTACTCTGACACACATGGGTCACCACAAGTCAAAGTTGACTTGACAATGGATTTTTGTTTTTTTTTACTATGTGCCAGGAACTCTTCTGGAGTCCTAATATAGCGTTATAGGATAAGCAAAGTTGGTTTAAACCACAAGGTCAGCAGTTCAGACTCACCAGTTACTCCTTGGAAACCCTTTACTGGGCCTCTATGGGTTGGGACTGATTTTGTGACTCTTAACAACAACAAAGGGACCGTTCTAAGCACTAGAACTGAACTCATTCTCGTGGCTTAATTTCCAGCCTCCAGTATAAGAGGAACAACAACACAAGTGAGGTAGGCACACCACAGAATAGTCAACCATTCAAGATTAAAAGGTCAGCATTTACCTAAGGATGAATTTCAAAAGGGTTGGGAAAGAATTTGGAATGGAAAGAAGAATCACAGGGAAGAAGTAGGTTAACAAGGAGGGGATTGAAATCATTGAAATGAAACAAAGTATCTGATTTGTTGAAAGCAAAACTGATGACCTGCTATATCAACCTACACTCAATTCACAATAAAAAGTGAAAAATAAAATACCCAGAGCACAGTTCTATTCTGACACACATGGGGTTGCTGTGAGTTAGAATCAATTTGTCAGCAATTTTTTTTTTTTTCTGAAAAGCTTTTATGAAGCTGTTGACACATCTGCTCAGCTTCCCTTCCATAGAGAGAGATTATTCATTACCCTTGAATGTAAGCAATCTCATGGAGAAACGTGAGAAATCCATGGAGAACTGTCTCCCAACACATGGCTGTGTGTATTCTGTTGTGTGAATACACTGCAGTTTATGTGCTCATTATTAGGCTGATGTGCATTTTGGTATTTTAGTTCCAGGCTATTATGAATAAAGCTTCTATAAGCTTTTTTTTTTTTAAGTTATAACTTTGCCCTTAAGAATCTCAATTTACTAGGGGTTAAAAAGAGGGGAGCTTAAACTGATATGCAGAGTATCTGCAGTGAGACAGATGTGTGCAGCGGCTGGTAATTGCCAATGCGTGCCCACCAAGAGTTGGTGGATGGTTTCAGGACCCTATGGGATAACAGAAGGATGCTTTCCTGCCTTATGCAAGCCCTGCTGCCTCCTACTTTATTAAATGGGGCCAAAGAGGTTATCTTTCCCAAGGCCCATCTACCAAGTTGAAAGGAGGGGACGGGAAGCATATAGTGGGTAATCAATTTCACGATCAATACAATGATTAGGCTTTGAACTCAGTTACTCATTCACCAAGTATTGATTGAAGACCTTTAACAGTTCTACCATAGTGCTAGACAGTGAGGGAGATGCAAAAGAAATGTAAGCAATGACCTTTGTCTTAAAGAGGTTATAGTCTAGACAGAAACACCATGTTTGTCTTGGCCCTCATTGTAGCCTCAGCACCCAACACTGAGTACAATCTCAATAAATACTAGATTTCATTGGTAGCTCAATGGTTGGCATATGCAAAGTGCCAATCTAAGAGGAATAGACTGTCTGAGGTTGTGGAAATATAGGGGGGAAGTTAATAGATGGACACTTGTATCCTTGAACAAGGCCCTAAAAGAGGTGGTTATTGAGGTTTTGAGCAGTGGGAGAGATTAAAACAGGAAGAGAACAGAGAATAGACCCTTCCCATGCAGGGGGAGAAATCTGAGCAAAGATTTAGAATCAGTTTCCAGCATGGCTATAATCTGGGGCTTCTGAGGACCTCTATTTCACTAGTGGTATATGGACTTCATGTTGGGGCCAAACTATTACAAACCTTGAGGGTTTTAGCCATTAGCAATAGAAGTATTTTGAATAAAAGAATAGCATCAAGAAGTATTGTAGGAAGATTAATCTGGAAGTAATAGGCTCATCAAAATTGAAATGAAATGCATAAAGATCAATGTCCTAAGCATTAGAGAGCCAAATTAGACAGATATTGGCCATTTTAAATCAGACAGTCATATGGCTTACTATGCCGGGAATGATAAATTGAAGAGTAATGGTGTCAAAATAATCTTCAAAAAGAACTTTTCAAGATTTATCTTGAAGTACAATGCTGTGATAGACTAATACCCATACATCTACAAGGAAGATAAGTTAATACCAGTGTGTTTCAAATTTATGTACCAACCAGCAAAGACAATGATGATGAAACTGAAGAATTCTACCAAATTCTTCAGTCTGAAATTGATCAAACATGTAATCAAGATACACTGATAATTACTGGTGATTGTAATTCAAATGTTGGAACCAAAGAGGATCAGTTGTTGGAAAATATGGACTTGGTGATAGAAATGATAATTATTTATTCATTAATGATAATTATTACAAATTGAAAATACCATTTTTCAACAACACAAAAGGCATGAACCTCACCAGATAGAATAGATTGACTATATCTGTGGGAAGAGATGATGGAAAAACTCAATATCACCAGCCAAAACAAAGCCAGATGGCATACACAAGAATCAAATTTACTATATCTGTGGGAAGAGATGATGGAAAAGCTCAATATTATCAGCCAAAACAAAGTCGGGTGCTGACTGTGGAACCAGACCATCAATTGCTCATATTCAAGTTCAGGCTGAAGCTGAAGAAAATTAAAACAATTCCATGAGAGCCAAAATATGACCTTGAGTATATCCCATCAAGAACATCATGTATGAAGAAAGCAAAAAGTCTTTAAGAAGACAAGAAAGAAGGAAAAGATCAAAATGGATATCAGAAGAGACACTGAAACTTGCTCTCCAGTGTAGAGATGCTAAAGCAAATGGAAGAAATAAGGCGGTACAAGAGCTGAACAGAAAACTTCAAAAGTCAATTCGAGAAGACAAAATCAAATATTACAACTAAATGTGCAAAGATTTGGAGTCAGAAAACCAAAAAGGAAGAACACGTTCAGCATTTCTCAAGCTGGGGGAACTGAAGAAAAAATTCAAACTTTGACTGTCATTATTGAAGTCTGGACAAATTATTGAATGATGCAGGAAGCATCAAAAGAAGATGGAAGGAATACAGAGTCACTGTACCAAAAGGAAATGGTTGATATTCAACCACTTCATGAGGTAGCATATGGACAAAGGAGCGGACAAATCTCTATATTGAGGATCATTCCCATACCCTTGGTATACAGGGTTGACAGGAATAGGGATCTTAGACATTGGCTACCCAAAATGGGGGGACTACAAAGGCAAGAAGTGACTGACTTACAAGCTTTCAATAGAGAACCTAGCTCTACAGGATACAGGGAAAGGTAGAGTCTCCATTGAGTTGTTTCCAACCAGTCTGGATGGGGTTGATAAAAGGTGAGGTGGATAGGACTCCTGTGGTTCAATAGGGAATGATTGCTATCAGGTCTGACAGTGAGTGTTGGAAAGGTAAATGTAAATGTTTGGTAACAAAAGGAAGAAAGCAGCTGATTTAGCAGTCCAGGAGCAGAGATCCCTGGAACCATCAAAGAAGAAAAGCAAAGTGTGAGACCCTGTCCGGGGAGGAAGTGACACTAGAGATGGAGGCAGAGAGGATGAGGTGGACAGAAGGAGCAGCTGGGGACTCTGGACTCAGGGAGGGAGAGGGGCTGTGGGCTGGCGGCCAGGGGGCAGGCATGTGGGGTGTACCCTTTGGTTGTTTGATGATGCATGCAAGGGATTGTGATCATTGCAATGAAACAAAATACGATAGGGTGAATGTAAAGATAATGTTCACCCATGTAAACTAACACATAATTCACAATAAAAAAGTAAAAAAAAAAAAAAAGGTAGCATATGATAGTCAATGTTACTGAAAGAGGAATTCCAAGATGCATTGAAGGAATTGGCAAGGAACAAGGCACCAGGAATTGATGGAATAAAAATTGAAATCTTTCAAGAAAGTGAGGTGGCAGTGGAGACACTCACTCATCTATGCCAAGAAATTTGGAAGACAACTATCTGGCTGACTGATTGGAAGAGATCTGTATTTGTGCCCATTCTAAAGAGAGGTGACCCAACGGAATGCAGATATCATTGGAAAATATCTTTGATATCCCATGAGAGTAAAGTTTTACTAAAGGTAATACAGAAACAGCTGCAAGCATACATTGACA
>NW_006408701.1:173369-177529 GCF_000296735.1 Chrysochloris asiatica
AGCAGTCAAGAAATCAAACAACATATTGCATTAGGTAAATCTGCTGCACAAGACCTTTTTAAAGTGTTGAAGTGCAAAGATGTCAGCTTGAGGACTAAGGTGCGCCTGACCCAAGCCATGGTATTTTCCATAACCTCATATGCATGCAAAAGCTGGACAGTGAATAAGGAAGATCATAGAAGAATTGATGCTTTTTAAGTTATGGTGTAGGAGGAGACTATTTAAAATGCCACGTGCTGCCCATAGAACCAACAGATCTGTGTTGGAAAAAGTGCAGCCAGAGTGCTCCTTGGTGGCCAGGATGGCCAAACTTCGTCTCTCATACTTCGGACGTATTGTCAGTAGGGACCAGTCACTGAAGAAGGATTTTATGTTTGGTAAGGTGGAGGGCAAGAGAAAAAGAGGAAGACCCCCAGCGAGATGCTTTGGCAAAGTGGCAGCATCAAAGGGCTCAATCATGGTGACAATTGTGAGGTTGACCCAGGACCGGGCAATGTTTCATTCTGTTGTGCATAGGATCACTATGAGTTGGTACTGACTCAATGGCACTTAACAACAACATATTCTAACTAAATTTAGAGATCATCTTGATAACATATTTGATGCATTAGACACTAATGATTGAAGAACAGAAGAGTTGTGGGATGAAATGAAGAGTATCATACATAGAGAAAGCAAAAGGTCATTAAAAGAAGAGAAAGGAAAGAAAAGACCAGAATAGGTGTCAGAAGAGACTCTGAAACTTGCTCTTGAGTGTAGAGAAGCAAAGCAAATGGAAGAAATAAGGAAGTAAAAGAGCTGAATAGAACATTTCAAAGGGCAGCTAAAGAAGACAAAGTCAAGTATTATAATGAAATGTGCAAGGACCTGGAGTTAGAAAATCAAAAGGGATGAACACGCTCAACATTTCTCAAGATGAAAGAATTGAAGTCAAGACTGGGGTTGAAATAGTGAAGGATTCTATCGGCAAAATATTGACTGATGCAGGAAGCAGTAAAAGAAAATGGTAGGAATATACAGTGTCACTGTATCCAAAAGAATTGGTCAATGCTCAATAATTTCAAGATGTGCCATATGATCAAGAAATGATAGTACTGAAGGAAGAAGTCCAAGCAGCAGTGAAGGCACTGGTGATAAACAAGGCTCCAAAAATTGGTGGAATACAAATTGGAATGTTTCAACAAGCTGATGCAATGATGTAGGCACTCACTCATCTGTGCCAAGAAATCTTGACAACCTGGCCAACTGATTATAAGAGATCCATATTTGTGCCCATTACAAAGACAGGTGACCCAACGGAATGCAGAAATTATTAAAAAATAACATTGATATCATATGCAAGTAAATGTTGGCTAAAATAAAACAGTGTATCAACAAGGAACTGCCAGAAATTCAACCCAGATTTCATAGAGTTGACACAAGGAATATCATTACTTATGTCATATGATCTTGACTGAATGTAGAGAATACTAGAAAGGAGTTGACTTGTACTTTATTAATTATGCAAAGGCATTCAACTGTGTGGATCACGACAAGCTATGGATAACATTGCGAAAAATGTGTATTTCAGAACACTTAATTGTGCTCATGAGGAACCTGTACATAGACCAACTGGCAGTCATTCTACTAGAACAAGAGGATACGGTATGGTTTAAAATCAGGAAAGGTGTGTGTCACGGTTGTATTCTTTCACCAGACTTATTCTACCTGTACACTAAGCAAATAATCTGAGAAGCAGGATTATATGAGGAAGAATGTGGCATCAGGATTGGAGGAAGACTCATTAACACCCTGCAATATGCAGACAACACAATCTTGCTTGCTGGAAGCAAATAGGACTTGAAATGCTTATTGATGAAGATCAAAAACTACAGTTTTCAGCATGGATTTCACCTCAATATAAAGAAAACAAAAATCCTTACAACTGAATCAGTAATTGACTTCATGATAAAAGGAGAAAAGATTGAAGTTGTCAAATATTTCATTTTGTTTGGATCCATAATCAATGTTCATGAAAACAGCAGTCAAAAAATCAAAGGAAGTATTGCATTGGGCAAATCTGCTGCAATTGAACTCTTTAAAGTGTTAAACAGCAAAGATGTCACTTTGAGGACTGCGACTAAGTTGTGTCCGGTCCAAGCCATGGCATTTTTAATCACCTTATGGTGTGGCGCTGTAGGATAATGCACTGGATTGCAAGGTCAGTTTAAACCACAAAGTCGGTGATTCAAATTCACCAGACACTCATCGGAAACCCTATACAGGGTCGTTATGAGTCGGAACTGACTGGGTGGCACTTAACAACAACAACATGTGCATGTGAAAGTTGGACACAAAATAAGGAAGACCATAGAATAATTGATTCATTTGAATTATGGTAAAGCATATTGAAAGTACTGTGGACTGCCACAAGAGCAAACAAATCTGTGTTGGAAGAAATACAGCCAGAATGCTTCTTTAAAATGAGGATTGTCAAATTTTGCCTCATGTACTTTGGACATAGTATCAGGAGGGAGAAGGACATCATGCTTGCTAGAGAGTGAGCAAAAAAGAGGAAGACATCCAACAAGATGGATTGACACATTGGCTTCAACAATGGACTCAAACATGACACTGGGCAGTGTTTCCTTCTGTTGTGCGTAAAGTTGCTATGAGTGGGAACCAACTTGATGGCAAGTAACGACAGGGGCCACCCGGCAGAAGTGCCTGGCAGTAATGGAGGCTTGAGTTGTTGAGGGTGAGAGCAGTGAGAATGCAGAAGATGGAATTTCAGAGGGGTAGGCAAAACTAATTTGGGGGAATCAGAAGTTTGTTTCCAAGTTCCTATTGTGCTTCCTGCCAACCGCATATACTCAAACCTGCGCTTTTCAGGTCTTTGCATAACTATACCTTCATTGGGCATTGAGTATTCTATGCATCATCCCTGCACATTTCCTGGACCTAGCACAATGTCAACTAATAGGAGACACTGAGTATTCGTATCTTATGGATGCCATCTCAGAATGTTTTTTAGTCCATTCAAACTCAGCAACCCCATGTACAATAGAAGGAAACACTGTTTGGTCCTGCACCATCCTCACAACTGTTTCTATGTTTGAGCCCACTGTGGCAGATTTGTTCCTTTTTCTACTGTTCATGAGATATTCAGTATTCTTTGCTAACACCATAATGCAAAGGCATCCATTCATTGTCCAGCTTTGATATGCATATGAGGTGAGTTCTTGGGTTAGGGGCACCTTAGTCCTCAAAGTGGAAGCTTTGCTATTTAACATGTTAAAGAGGTCTTTTGTATCAGATTTGCTCAATATAATACATTATTTGATTTCTTGACTCCTGCTTCCATGAGCATTGATTGTGGATCTAAGTAAAATGACAAGTTCAATATTTTCTCATTTATCATGAGGTTGCTTATTGGCTCAGTTGTGAAGATTTTTGTTTTCTTTATGATAAGGTATATTTCATAATGAAGGCATTACGTTTGTTTGTTTGGGATTTTTTGTCTGCTGCTGCTGCTTCTTTTTTTTTAGAGAAAGTCACTGAAGTCTTTGAAGCTTAAATTCAGATCCTAACTCAACCACCTATGACTTGGGCAAGTTTCTGAACCTTTCTGTGCTTCAGTTTCCTTATCTGTAAAATGAGAACAGTGATATCATCTGCCTCATAGAGGTATTATGAGCATTTGTTGTGTTATCCAATAGAACTTTCTGTAATGGTAGAAATATTCTATAATCTGCTCTGCCCAGTACAGTAACCACCTAGCCACATATGGAGATGAGCATTAGAAATGTGACTAAGTGAGATGTTCTTCCAATTTTTTAAAACTTAATTTTAATTTTAATAGCCACATGTGGCTAGTAGTTACCATATTGGACAACACACGCTCAATGAACTCACATATATACATGCTTATCACAGTGCTTATAGTGACCTTATGCACAGCCGAACGAAACACTGCCCGATCCTAGGCCAATCTCACTACTGTTGCCACACTTGAGTCCATTGATGCTGCCGCTTGGCCAATCCATCCCATTGAGGATCTTCCTCTTTTTCTATGACCCTCCACATTACCAAACATGATATCCTTCTCCAGCAACTGGTCCCTCCTGACAATATGTCCGAAGTATGAGAGACGAAGTTTGGCCATCCTGGCCTCCAAGGAG
>NW_006408701.1:178329-179631 GCF_000296735.1 Chrysochloris asiatica
CACAGCCCCTCTCCCTCCCTGAGTCCAGAGTCCCCAGCTGCTTCTTCTGTCCACGTCATCCTCTCTGCCTCCATCTCTAGTGTCACTGCCTCCCCGAACAGGGTCTCCCACTTCGCTTTTCTCTCTTAATGGTTCCAGGGATGTCTGCTCCTGGACTGCAAAATTAGCCACTCCCCTCCTTTTGTTACCAAACATTTACATTTACCTTTCCAACACTCACTGATGACAATCATTCCCTACTGAACCACAGGAGTCCTTTCCCCCTCACCTTTTATCAACCTCATCCAGGCAGGTTGGAAACAATTCAGCGGAAATTCTGCCTTTCCCTGTATCCTGTAGAGCTAGGTTCACTATTGAAAGCTTGTAAGCCAGTCACTTCTTGCCTTTGTAGTTCCCCCATTTTGGGTAGCCAATGTCTAAGTTCCCCATCCCTGTGTACCCTGCCTGTGTACCAAGGGTATGGGAATGATCCTCAATGTAGAGATTTGTCTGCTCCTTTGTCACACTGCATCCACAAGCATAATTCAAGTTCATCCACTTGTAGTTTGTTACTCTTTCTTTTTTTTTTTTTTTGGTCCTCTTCTTACTTCCACTAGTCGTGTTCTGATCATCCAGCCATTAATGCCAGGTCAAATGGGTACTATCTGCAAGTGTGGGTGTTCTTGTGCATCTCCCCTCACTTCATATCAGCTGGATGCTTCATACTCTAGTCCTCTGGGGCCACGTCCCTGCCCCTGGACTCAGGAGTCCCAGGTCTCGTCATACTGCTACGCAATTCAGGTTAACAGGAGTCTATTGAATGTGGTCGGACTTAGTTCACAACTTCATTGCTGTTTTTCCCCCACTTCCCCATATTGGTGACCGATGTGGTCAGCAGCAGGACCACATGCCTACTAGTGTATTCCAATTGAGTTTCAGTCTTGGAAGGGGATTTGCCTTGAGGGAACCTGACCACTTGCCTTGATGGCTCCCTGGGGAACGAATTACTTGTTCTTGTAGTACTTAATTGGATTGCTGTTATTGTCTTTTAATTTTTCCTGCTAGTCTTTCTGTCAGGAAGTATCTTCTGTTCTTTTAGCTGCTCCAGACTGGTCTGCTTGTCCTTTCAAATGGAAATGTCCCACCTCAGAAGATTCTGGATGGGGATCAGGATTCCACCTATGGTCTTCTGCAATGTAAAGGCTCCGCAGGGAGCCTTGTTCACTGGGCAAGTTCTAGCCCCATTTTAGGTAGTCCAATAAGGAGCTCTGGTAGCGTAGTGGTTACGAATCGGGCTGCGAACCTTAAGGTCAGCGGTTCGAA
>NW_006408701.1:180281-211078 GCF_000296735.1 Chrysochloris asiatica
AAATAAATAATTTCCCCCTTTTAGTGTGGGTGCTTTTTATTAATCTTTTCCAATAATGGTCCTATGCCATATTTTTCCTTTTGTTACTGACTGATTTCACTCAGCATAATGTCCTCAAGGTTCATCTATGTTATGCAGTGGCTTGCAGCTTCCTTGTTATTCTTCAGGGTAGCATAATATACCGTTGTGTGTATGTACCAAAGTTTGTTTATCCATTCTTCCATTGATGGGCACTTAGGCTGTCTCCATCTTTTTGCTATTGTAAATAGTCCTGCTATGAACATTGGTGTACATATATCTACTCATGTTATGGCTCATATTTCTTGTGGATAAATACAAAGTAGAGGAATTGCTGGATCATAAGAATAGATCTTGCAGATAAATACAAAGTAGAGGAATTTGCTGGATCTATTTCCAACCTTCTGAGGAAGTGCCATATTGTTTTCCAGAGTGGTTGGACCATTTTGCAATCCCACTAGCAATGTAGGAGGGTCCCAGTCACTCCACATCCTTGCCAATATTTATTGTCCTCTACTTCTAGGAAACCCTATACAGGGTCGCTATGGGTCGGAACTGACTCAACAGCACTTAACAACAACAACAACAACTTTTCTGATCTTTGCTATTATTGCTGGTGTGAGATGATATCTCATTGTTGTTTTGATTTGCATCTCTCTAATAGCTAGTGATCGTGAACATTTATTCATCTGTTTCTTGGCTACCCAGATCTCCTCCTTGGTGAAGTGTCTATTCATGTCCTGTGCCCATTTTTTAATTGGGTTACTTGTTCTTTTCTTGTAGAGGTGTTGTAGGTTCCTTTATATTTTGGAAATTAGTCCCTTGTCTAATTTCATTGCAAAAGAATTTTTCCCATTCTGTGGGTTCCCTTTTTACTCTTTTGATGAAGTCTTTTGATGCATATAAGTTTTTAATTTTTAGTATGCCCCATTGATCTATTTTGTCTACTTGGTTTGTGTAATTTTCAAAATATTTGGTAGTCTGTGTATGCCCTGTATTAGAGTTATCACATTTGTCCTTATTTTTTCATTGATGGCCTTTGTAATTCTGGGATTCACATTTAGGTCTTTAATCCATGTTGACTTGGTTTTTGTATAAGGCCTGAGATAAAGGTCTTGTTTCAGTCTTTTGCATATTGCTTTCCAATTTTGCCAGCACCGACTGTTTAAGATACTATCTGCTCCCCATGCAATATATTTAGGTACTTAGTCCAAAATCAGTTGACTGTATGTGGATGGGTTAATTTTCTGGATTCTCAATTCTGTTCTACTGATCAATGTACCTTTCATTATACCAGTACCAGGCTGTTTTGACCACTGTAGCCATGTTGTTGTTGTTAAGTGTCATCGAGTCGGTTCCGACCCATAGCGACCCTGTACAGGGCTTCCGAGGGTATAAATCTTTACGGGAGTAGAAAGCCTCATCTTTCTCCCGCGGAGAGGTTGGTAGTTTCAAACCGCTGACCTTAAGGTTTGCAGCCCGATTCGTAACCACTACGCTACCAGAGCTCCTTACTGTAGCCATGTAGGAAAATTTTAAATCAGGGAGTGAAAGGCGCCCCTCCCCCCAACACACACACCTTGTTCTTCTTCTTAAGCAGTGTTTTGCTTATTCTGGGTCTCTTTCCTTTCCATATAAAGTTTGTAATTGTTTTTTCCATCTCTTTGAAGAATGTCGTTGGAATCTGGATTGCGATTGCATTATATGTGTAAATTCCTTTCGGCCGTATTGACATTTTCACAATGTTAAGTCTACCTATCCAGAAGCATGGTATATTCTTCCATTTTTGTAAGTCTCTTGGTTTCTTGCAGTAGTGTTCTGTAGTTTTCTTTGTATAGGTCCTTTGTTTCTCTGGTTACATTTATTCCTCAATATTTCATCCTTTAGGTGGCTATTTTAAATGTCCTTTTCAGCACTGTTATTTTTGGTATAGAGGAACCTTACTGATTTTTGAGTGTTCATCTTATACCTTGCCACTTTGCTGAATTCTCCAATGAGGATTTTTTACTGAGTCTTTGGGATTTTCTATATACAGGATCATATCATCTGCAAATTGAGAGAGTTTTACTTCCTCTTTGCCATTTTGGATGCCTTTGATCTCCCTATCTTGCCGTATAGCTCTGGCTAAGACTTCCAGCACATTGAATAGGAGTGGTGACAACGGGCATCCTTGTCTGGTTCCTGTTCACAAAAAGGCTTTCAGTTTCTCTCCATTGAGAGTAATGTAGGCTGTTGGTTTTGTATATAGTCTCTTGATTATGTTGAGGAATTTCCCTTCGATTCCTACTTTGTTGAGTATTTTTATTAGGAAAGGATGTTGAATTTTGTCAAATGCCTTTTCTGCATCAATCGATATGATCATGTGTTCTTTTCCTTTCTTATTTATATGATGGATTACATTGATTGTTTTTCTAATGTTGAACCAGCCTTGCATCCTTTTATGAAACCCACTTGGTCATGATGCTTTTTTTTTTTTTTTCTTTTGATGTGCTGCTGGATTTTTTTGGCTAAGATTTTGTTGAGATTTTTGCATCATTTTCATGAGGGGTATTGGTCTACAATTTTCTTTCTTAGTGATGTCCTTCCCAGATTTTAGTATGAGGATTATGCTTGCTCCATAAAATGTATTAGGAAATTTTCCATCCTCCTCTATATTCTGGAATAATTTGAGTAGAATTGTTGACAACTCTTCCCTGAATGTCTGGTAGAGTCCACCAGTGAAGCCGTCTGGACCTGGACTTCTTTTGGTTGGGAGTTTTTTGATGATCTGATCAATTTATTCTATTGTTACGGGTCTGTTCAAGTCTTCTAGTTAACTCTGTGTGAGTTTAAGTAAGTCGTGTTTTTCAAAAAATGTAATCATCTCTTCTAAGTTTTCAAATTTGTTGGATACAACTCTTCATAATATTCTGTTATCATCCTTTTGATTTTCTTTGGTTCTCTTGTGACATCACCCATGTAGTTTCTAATGCATGATATTTGTGTCTTCTCCCTCTTTTCTTTTGTTAGGTTTGCCAATGGTTTGTCAATTTTATTAATCCTTTCAAAGAACGAGCTTCTTGTTCTGTTGATTCCTTCTAGTTTTTTTGTTTTCTTTCTCATTTGTTTCTGCTCTGATCTTTATTATTTCTTTTCTTTTGGTGACTGTAGGTTCCTTCCGTTGGCCTGTTTCTAGTTGCTGGAGATGTTGTGTTGTGTTAATTTTTATTCTTCCTTCTTTTTGGATGTGTGAATTTATTGCAATAAAATTTCCTCTCAGCACAATTTTCACCATGTCCCAAAGATTTTGGTATGTTGTTTTCGTTTTCGTTTGTTTCTAGGAACTTTCTGAATTCACGTTTAATTTTTTCTATTACCCAGTCGCTCTTCAGCAGGGTGTTATTCTGTTTCCATGTATTAAATTTTATTTCCTTGTTCTTCTTATTGTTGATTTTTAATTTTATGGCATTGTGGTCTGAAAAGATGCTTTGTAGTATTTTGATGTGTGTAAATTTATGGAGGCTTGCTTTGTGACCGAACACATGGTCAATTCTGGAGAATGTTCCATGTGCACTGGAAAAGAATGTATATTGTGCTGTTGCTGTGTTGAATGCTCTGTACACATCTATGAGGTCAAGTTGGTTGATTGTGCTGTTTAGTTCCTCTGTAGCTTTGTCGAGTTTCTTTCTGGTTGTTCTGTCCCCTTTCAAGCATGGCCTACTAAAATCTCCCATTATAATTGTAGATTTATCTGTTTCTTTTTTCAATTCTAGTAGGGTTTGCTTTATATATCTTGGTACTCTTTCATTTGGAGTGTAGATGTTGATTATAGTTATGCCATCTTGCTCAATTGGCCATCTAATCATGAGATAGTGTTCTTCTTTATCTCTTATGCTGTTTTTTTGCATTAAAGTTAATTTTGCATTAAATTTAATTATATTGCCACTCCTGTTTGTTTTTCATTGCTGTTAGCTTGGTATAATTTTTTCCATCCTTTAATCTTTAGTCTGTTTTTGTCTTTGTGTGTAAGGTGTGTCTCCTTGTAAGCAACATATTGAAGGGTCTTGTTTCTTATCCATTCAGCCACTCTCTGTCTCTTCACTGGTGCATTTAATCCATTGATATTCAGTGTAGTTATCGATAGGTATGGATCAACTGCTGTCATTATGTTAATTTTTGTGGTGCCATTTGTTCCTTTGTTCTGCATGCCTTCTTGTGCTGGGTTCATGTTTTTTTGTACTATTTCTTGTTTTTTCTTAATTTTAATGCTTCCTTGTTCTGCTTGGATCTTCATTTTCATGGTAAATTGTGAAGTATTAATTTTCTTTGGGGTTACCCTATAGTCTCTTAAGTTTTCCCTGCATTTAAGACAGTCTATTGTATCCTGCAATCTACCCGACCTCCCCACCACCTGGATCTCTGTTCCTATATTTTTCCCTCCTTTGACATTATTTTGATCTTTGGTTGGCCTCACAGGTCCTCTGAATTCATTGCTGTAATTTTGTTCTGTTCCAGGTGGTGTTGCCTCATCTGTCAGTCTCTGGTTGTTGTCTGTTCTTGCTGGTTTTCGTTCCAAAGAACTCCCTTTAGGATGTTTTGAAGTGCTGGATTGGCTTTGACAAAATCTCTTAGCTTCTGTTTATCCTGGAATGTTTTGATTGCACCATCATATTTGATTGACAGGTTTGCTGGATAGACGATCCTTGGTTGACAGGGTTTTTTTCTTTTAGGGTCTTATATATGTCTTCCCATTGCTTTCTTGCCTGCATGGTTTCTGCTGAGAAGTCAGAGCTTATTCTGATTTGCTTGCCTTTGTAACACTTCTCTTTTCCCTGGCTGCTTTTAGGATTCTCCTCTTGTCTTTGATTTTTGAAAGCTTGATTATGATATGTCTTGGTGGTTTTCTTTTGTGGGTCTATCCTTCCTGAGGCTCTTTCAGCTTCTTGAATGTTTATTTTCTCATTCTTCAAGATGTTAGGAAAATTTTCTTCCAGAAGCTCTTCAACAATCTTTTCTGTTGACTTCTGTGATTCTTCCTGTTCTAGTATGCCAATAATTCTTAGGTTATTTCTCTTCATGTTATCCAGCACGAATCCTAGACTCTCTTCAGATTTTTTCATCATTTTTGCAGCTTGTTCTTCTGTCTTAGCAGTGTCTTCCAGATCACTCGTTCTGGCTTCTATCTCTTCCATTCTACTCCTTTGCCCTTTCAGTGTATTGTCCATTTCTGATATTTTATTATTCATCATGTGAATTTCTTTTTGCAGGTTTTGGATCATTTCCAATGCCATATCTATCTTGTTTGATTGCTCCTGTAGCACTTTCCTGACTTCTTCCTTATTTTCCTCCACCCCTTTTCAGAGCATTTGAATTTGTTTCCATATCATTCTTCTTAATTCCTTCTCAGGAAGATCCAGAGCCTGCTCTTCTACTGGAAAGTCTGTGTCTGCTTCCAGCTCATTTGTCTCAGTTACTTTTTTCTGTTTTTGGACATGTGTTAAGATCTTTAATTGTATTTTCTTGGACATTTTCAGCAACTATGTGGGTTTTTAATGCTTAAATGGATGTATGCTGCTTTGTTGTTAAGCTTACTAAGTGTATCCTGGTGGCTATGATCTGGAGATAGGCTTCCTTTTTCACGTGTAATGCCTAGAAGCTGGTTTTGGTTCTTGTCCAGTTGGTGGGGTATTACAGCATATGCTTATAGCTTGCCTATATGAGAACAGTTGCTGTCCCTTCCTGGGTAAGGTGGGGGGAGAAAGCTCCAACCCCTGGGAAAAGAGTGAGACCAAAAGGACCAAAGACAGAAACAATATAGAAGCAGAGACAGAAACCACCAATGAAAAACAAAAATAAAATTTTGGTTGTCCACTGGCCTTTGCTGTGCAGGCAAGGATAAAGGGTCCCACCCAGGTCAACTTTGGGGCTGAGTCCCAGAGTCAGACATCATAAGAAGCAGCCTGTGGGTTTCCTCTCTGTGCCATTGGAAAACTGTAGGTGCAATGCTGGACCCTTTTGGGGGTATGCTCCCACCTGCCCGAATGCATCTGGGCTGGGCAGTGAGAGAGTGATCGGAGAAAAGAGGAAAAATATGTTGAAAATGAAAAGTGAAAGATGAAAAATTGGTCACACTTCTCCCTCCAGTCACATAGCTCTGCAACTTCTAGTGTTGGGTCACTGCCTCTGCTTGGCTGCAGCCCTGCCCTCCCTAATTCTGTCCTTTTATCTTGGGGTTTTACAGATTGTTCATACGGTTTGTCTGTCAGGCCAGCCCTGCTTTTTTTTGTTGGTAGGCAGAAGTAAAGGGTCCTGCACAAGTTAACTTTAGGGCTGAGACCCAGAGTCCAGGTAAGTTTTTTGTTTTGTTTTTTTAATCTATAGTAATCACTTAGTATAGTGGTTTGCTCTCCAAGTGTACTCATAGCTGTAATGTCCCTTATGACAGTTCCCTACTTCCCCACCTGTCTTTTTGATGAGTTGCATGGCATTCAAAGCCTTAGGGCCAGCCTGCTTCTTGGGGACTGACTGGGGTGTCCTCCTCCCTGTCCAGCCGAGTGGAGATTACTGGTGGGTACTACGAATACATTGATGTCAGCAGCTGCCAGGACATCATCCATCTCTACCACCTGCTCTGGTCTGCCACCATCCTCAACATTGTCGGCCTATTCCTGGGCATCATCACTGCGGCTGTGCTCGGAGGCTTTAAGGATATGGTAAGGAAGGATGGGACTTCTGTTCCACAGAGGCTCTTGTTGTGGGGTGGGGGCTGAAGCTAAGTGGTTGGGGGGCAATGGGGAGGAAACAGAAGCATTTTCCTCAAGAATATAAGGGCCTTCAAAATACTTCAACTTGAAGTAGCCATGAAAAGTTATCAGTCTGAAAATATTTCTTGTTGGCATGCATTAACTTGTGTCTTTGAGGCAAAATCTGGTTGGGGGTGGAGGCAATGTTATCAACTCTACCATTCACATTACTTATGTGAACAGAACCTTCCATGCTCCCTACCTGCCCACCTCCACCTTCCCCTCTCAACTTTTAGAAATCTTTTGGGATTAGTTTAGCACCTAACAGCTATATAGAGAGAAGAAAGTAAGTTTTTTTTAGCTATAGGTAAAAGTAATGCTAGTGTCCTCCTCTTATCCAAGAATTCCATCATGTTTTCGGTTTGTATTTCCAGAAAGAGCACCTGGGCTGTTTTCATTTTGCTAAGCTGCAGGCCAGGTCTTGCCTTACAACCTCAACTTCTACCTCAGCTTCCTCATATTCCCTTTCTTCCCTTTCTCTCTTTCTAAATCTGTGAGTGTCTGAAGGCACATCAGGAACCAGCACCCAGTAGGTGTTCTATACTGGTAGTTACAGTGGTTAAGCACTGGGCTGTAAACCCAAAGGGAAGCAGCTCTTCTAGAGAAAGATATGGCAATTGGCACGTGGAAAGACTACAGTCTTGAAAACCCTATGGAACCGTTCTTATAGCTGTCTTATAGGATCACTCTAAATCACCATGGTGTGGTGTTGTAGGACAAGCACTGGACCACAAGATCAGTTTGAACCACAAGGTTGGGGTTTCAAACTCACCAGCTGCTCTTTGGAAACCCTACGCAGGGTCTCTATGAGTCGGAACCAGCTTGATGGCACTTAACAACAGCCACAAGTCAGCATGGACTCAATGGCAATAGGATTGATTCCTTGCTTTTAAAACACTTTCAAGCATTTATTTTCCAATTTAATAAACCTTTATCCTTAACTATGAAAGGAAAGCATCACAGCTATGGTTCTCTAGATGGTTTCATAATAGAATGAGCCTGAGGTACTTAAAAACAAACAAACAAAACATACAAATGCCTAGATTCTTCCTCCAGAGATTCTGATTTAACTGATCTAAAATGAGGCCCCTGTATCAAAATTATTTTTAAAGCTCCGTAGGCAATTCTGAGCTGCACCCAGGGTTGAGTACCACTGCTTTAAAGGAATGTTCCATATCTGCTCAGGGAATTATATGTACCTGAAAGAGGCTTTCCTCTAACTTCTAAAATGAGGCAGACAGCCCCTACGCACTTTAGTGTCCTGTTTGGGAGTCCCTGAGAAACAGGAAACAGAAAGACAGTTTGCATTTTGATCCTGGCCTGTTAAAAGGATGTGAAACAAAACACAACTGCCACTTAGTTGATTCAGACTCAGTGCAACCTTGTATAGGGTTTCCGAAGCTGTCAATCTTTATAGGAGCAGAAAATCTCATCTTGTTCCCACAGAGTGTCTGGTGGGTTTGAACTGCCAACCTTGTGATTAGCAGGCCAGTGCTGATCCTACAGCATAACCAGGTTTCCTTCATTAAGAGAATAGGTAACAGAAAATGAAAAGTGAGATAGGACAAAGGAAATACAGCAAAACCTCTACTTTTAGGGCAGCAAGTCCCCAGTAGGACTGAATTGGTTGAAAGGATTGTGTGTTCCTGCTAGTGAAGAGAAATTCTTCCCTCTGTGCCCAAGTCTCTCTTTCTTTCTCATACACACATTTCTTATTCCCAGTGCCCTTTTACTACTTTGAAAGCAAAACCTGAGGACTAAGGATGGGGAAAGCATCAACATAGCTGAGATCTTCCAAATGAAACCCATTGCTATCAAGTCAATTTCATGTCATAATGACCCTATAGGATGGGGAGGCTGTAAATCTTTAAGAAAGCAGACTGCCACATCTTCCTCCTGCAGAGCAGCTGGTGGTTTCAAGCCTAGAACTTTAATCACTGTGACACAAGGGATCCTTTAGATGGGGCCTGTAAGTTAGGACCTGAGGGAGCTTATGGATGAATTGCTTTGGGAAAGTTATTTCTGGGTTGGGGTTTCTTTTGAGAAAATAATGACCTTTGTTCTGCCTGGAGACTTTCCCCCAGGGACAGGTAAAAGCAGAGGCATTGTATAGAATCTGCGTCTCTAACTCCCTGTGTTGGGAAGTTGAGGAAATGGGACATCTGGCAGAGTATGAGGTGTTCTCAGAATTGTTCCTAGAGCTTGCAGGCTTGGGTGGCAGAGCTAACCTATACAAATGGTGGCTACTTGGTGGGCTGTATGAGTTCCTGCAGTGCTCTCCCCACCCCGCCCCAATTTTACCACTCTGTAGGTCATGGAGGAGAGTCTTGGTGTAGTACTGTGGAATAAAGCACTGGGCTACAAGGTCAGTTTGAACCACAAAGTCAGTGATTCAAACTTACCAGCTGCTCCTTGAAAACCCTATAAAGGGTCACTATGTGTCAGAACCAATTTGATGCACTAAACAACAACAACAGGTCGTGGAGGGGCCCCAGTAGTGCAGTGGTTAAGCACTCACAGAGGTTGGCAGCCACTCCACAGGAGAAAGATGTGGCAGTTCTACTGTCTATAGAGGCACTATGAGTCAGAACCAATTTGACTGCATTGAATGAGTAGGTGGACCATGGTGCCAAGATGTCCACCAGTTTTTATTATTTACTGTAAGATAGATATTGTCTTCTTCCTCCTAGTCTACTTACAAAATGTATGTATTAAAAAAAGTAAAAGCTTATCTGACTCAGAAATGTTAATAACTGAAGTTACTAACCCTTCATTGTGAAGGAGTTGATAAGATCCTTTTACATGGTAGGTGTTGGGACTTGAAGATAAAGCTGAACAGCATTTTTCAAGAAATTTCTAGAAGCTGAAAGAGAGGAAGGAATGCTAAGGAATATAACCCTGTCAAGCTTTCAACCTTACCTTTAGACCTATTTTCCCTCACTATGCCCTTTCTCTTTTATTGAGGTTGTTGTTGTTGTTGTTAAGTGCCATCAAGTCTGTTCTGACTCATAGTTATCCTGTATAGGATTTCTGAGGAGAAGCTGGTGGGTTTGAACTGCCGACCTTGTGGTTTGCAGTTCAGTGCTGATCCTACAGCACTACACCAGAAGCTGATTCACATAATATACAATTAACTATTTTAAAGTGTACAACTGAGTGGTACATTCACAACATTGTGCAACAATCACCTCTATCTAGTTCCAAAACATATTCATCCCTAAAGGAGACTCCATGCTCATTAAGCAGCCATTCCTCATTCCCCCTTTCCCTAGCCCCTGGCAACCATTCATCTGCTTTCTGTCTCTACTGGGTTACCTATTTCAGTTATTTCACATAAATATTGTTGCTGTTGTTAAGTGCTGTCAAGTCGGGTCCTATCCATAGTAACCCTGTATAAGGCTTCCTAAGAGCCACTGGTTACCTTGAATCACCAAATTTGCGATTCAAACCGACTTTTAAGTCCAGTGCATTAACCCACAGCACCATACCAGGAATCATACTATATATGACCTTTTGTGTCTGGCTTTATTTACTTAGCATATTATTTTTTAGGTCCATTCACTTTTAGCAAGTATCCGTGCTTTGTTATTTTTATTATTCTTAGAGCTTTTTACGGCTGAATAGGAGTCCTGATATGGCGCTGTACGGTAAGCACTGGACTCCTAACCTCAAGGTCAGCTGTTCAAACCCACCAACTGTTCCTTGGAAACCTTTTACAGGGTTACTATGAGTAGGAACCTACTGAAAGGCACTTACTAACAGCAACAATGGCTGAATAATATCCGTTGTATAGATATACCACTTTGTTTTTTCATTCATCTGTTGATGTTGATTTGGGTTGTTACTACTCTTTGTTGTGAAAAGAGCTACTATGAACATCTGTGTTCAAGTATTTGAACATCTGTTTTTCAATTCTTCAGGGCATATACCTAAGAGTGGAATAATTAGGTCACATGGTAAATCTATGTTTAACTTTTTGAAGCACTGTCAAAACTTTTCACAGCAGCTACATCATTTTACATTCTCACTAGCAATTAGAGTTCCAATTTCTCCACATCCTCACTAATAGTTATTTTCAGGTTTTTAAAATTGTAGTCATCCTAGAGAGTGTGAAGTGGTATTTCACTGTGGTTTTAATGTGCATTTCTCTACTGATGAATGTTGTATATTTTCTTTGGAGAGGTATCTATTCAAGTTTTTGCCCCATTTTTAACTGACTCGTTTGTCTTTTTTTTTTTTTTTTTGCTGAGATATAGGGGTTCTTTATATATTCTGGATCCTTATCAAATATATGATTTTCAAATATTTTCTTCAATTTTATAAGATGTCTTTGCATTTTCTTTTCAGTTCTAACTTTTCATTTTGATTTGAGTGAAAGTTTACAAAACAAATGGACTTTCCATTAAACAACTTATTCACATTTTGGTTCATGACATTGACTGTAATTGCTACAATGCAACAGAATTCTTCCCACTTCCTCCCTGTGTTTACTGTTTCCATTCATAGTCCTTTCCTATCCCTTCCTGTCTTCTGAACTTTATTCCTGGACAAATCCTTCCCTTTTGATCTTGTATGAATGATTGTTCTAAGGAGTGCATACCTCTCTGGTGTTAAAGTTCACCATATGTTGTTGTTAAGTGCCATCGAGTCGGTGCCGACTCACAGCAACAGGGTTTATGAGGAGAAACTGGTGAATTTGAACTGCCAAACTTGCAATTTAAACAGACCTTTCTGTTCAGTGCTTATCTTACTGCAACACACAAGGAGTCCAGTTCAGCTTATAGGCCTGTCTATTGTGTAGGAACTCTGGTAGCGTAGTGGTTATGAATCGGGCTGCAAACCGCAAGGTCAGCAGTTCAAAACTACCAGCTGCTCCGCGGGAGAAAGAGGAGGCTTTCTGCTCCCGTAAAGATTTACAGCCTTGGAAACCCTATACAGGGTCACTATGGGTCGGAACCAACTCAACGGCACTTAACAACAACAATTGTGTAGAGTTCTGGTGTGGCACTGTGGGATAATGCACTGGACTACAAAGTCTATTTGAACCGCAAGGTCAGTGGCTCAAGCTCACCAGCTGCTCCTTGGAAACCCTATACAGGGTTGCTGTGGGTTAGAACTGACTCGATAGCACTTAAAAACGACAAACAACATTGTTTAGCTGAAGGTTGAGCCATGGGAATGAGTTCAGTTCCAGTTCTGAAGGATGCCTCAGGGTCACACTCTCAGGGATTCCACCAATCAGACCTGTAAACCCAGTCTTTTTTATGATTTTGAATTTTGTTCCACATTTTTCTTCCACTCTATCCAGGACCTTCTAATGTGATCCCTTTCAGGATGTTCTTTGTTGTACCGTAGAGTCGTTCCGACTCATAGTGACTCTGCACAGGGTTTCCGAGGCTGTAAATCTTTAAGGGAGCAGAACGCCTCATCTTTCTTCCGCGGAACAGCTGGCAGTTTCCAACTGCAGACCTTGAGGTTGGCAACCCGACTCATAACCACTACGCTACCAGAGCTCCTTCCTTTGAGGATAGTCGGTAGTAATAGTCAGGCACCGTCTAGTTCTTCTGGTTTCAGGGTTGTGGAGGCTGAGTTTTGTGTGTTCCATTAGTTCTCTGAATTGTTTCCTTTTGTCTTTGATTTTCTTCACTTTTCTTTGCTCCAGATGAGAAGAGACCAATCATTGCATCTTAGCCACTCACAAGCGTTTTAAACCCCCAATCACTACTCACCAAAGTAGAACATAGAACATTGTCTTTATAGACTATGCTATGCCAATTGACCTTGATGTCCTAAGCTCCCTAAACCAGTGACTTATTCCCTCAAGGTGTTCGATTGCGGCTAAGATGTTTTCATAACTTCATACCTGTTGGTGCTGTTGTCAAGTGCCATCGAGTGGTTTCCAACACATAGCGACCCTGTGTAGGGTTTCCAAGGAGCAGCTGGTGAGCTTGAACCACCAACCTTGCAGTTCAAACTGACTTTGCAGTCTCGCGCATTAACCCACAGCACCACACCAGGACTCCTGTTGTTGTTGTTAAGTGCCGTTGAGTCGGTTCCGACCCATAGCGACCTTGAACAGGGTTTCCGAGGCTGTAAATCTTTATGGGAGCAGAAAGCCTCATCTTTCTCCCACGGAGCAGGTGGTAGTTTCGAACTGCTGACCTTGCGGTTCACAGCCCAATTCGTAACCACTACACTACCAGAGCTCCTTCCAGGACTCCTGTTGTTGTTGTTGTTGTTGTTAAGTGCCATCGAGTCGGTTCCGACCCATAGCGACCCTGTACAGGGTTTCCGAGGGTGTAAATCCGAGGGTGTAAATCCTTACGGGAGTAGAAAGCCTCATCTTTCTCCCGCGGAGCGGCTGGTAGTTTCGAACCGCTGGCCTTAAGGTTCGCAGCCCGATTCGTAACCACTACGCTACCAGAGCTCCTGTAGGCCATACTATATTCATGGATATATTTGCAGCACATGTAAATGCATATGTAGTAATATCCTGTCAAACCGATATGTATTTATGGGTGTAGTCCTATTTACCTTCTCACTCCTGTTCAGCTTGAGTGCCTATCTATGTATACATGCATAGAATATTGTTATTACTGGATAGTGTATGTAATAGTATTTATCTTTGTTGATTTTAACTATCATGCTTCTCTAGTGTCTTTCACTCTGCTGGCCTTCCCCTTATTGTACATTGCCTTTCCATTTATCCAGGTTAATGTGTCTACCTTCTAGTTAGTGACTTACCCTCTCTTCTTCTTCCACTCCTGATAACCTTCAAATAATGTTTCTTTTTGTATGTGTAAGCTTTTTCTTGAATTTTTACAGTAGTGGTCAATTTCATTCACCATGATGCCCTCAGTTCACCCATGCTATGACATGTTTCAAAGATTTACCATTATGCTTTAACATTGCATAAATTCCAATGTGTGTATGTATCATAGTTTGTTCATCCATTCATCCATTGATGGACACTTGGGTTTCTATCTTTTTATTTTTGTGAATAATGCTGCAGTGAACATGGGGGCACATATATCTGTTAATGTCATGAATCATATTTCTCTAAGATATATACGTAGTAGTGGGGTTGCTGGATCATACAGTCTATCTATTTCCAATTTTTTTGAGGAAGCACAATACAGTTTTCCACAATGGTTCCCACCAGCAGTGTAGAAGGGTTCCAGACGCTCCACACTCTCACCAGCATTTATTATTTTGTTGTTTTTAAAACTTTGCTATTAATGCAACAATGATATCTTATCGTTGTTTTGATTTGCATCTCTCTAATGGCTAATGGTAACGTAGAGGTTATGAACTGGGCTGAGAACCACAAGGTCAGCAGTTCGAAACTACCAGCTGTTCCACGGGAGAAAGAGGAGGCTTTCTGCTCCCGTAAAGATTTACAGCCTCGGAAACCCTGTACAGGGTCACTATGAGTCAGAACCGACTCCACGGCACACAACAACAACAACAACAAATGGCTAATGATCACGAGTATTTCTTCATGTGTTTGTTGACTGCCTGAATATCTTCTGTGATAAAGTGTCTATTTGTGTCCTTTGCCCATTTTTAAAATGGATTGTTTATTTATTGTTGTTGTGTTGAAGTTTTCTATAAACTTTAGAGATTAGTCCCTTGTCTGATATTTTTCCGAATCCGTAGGTTTCTCTTTTGACAGTTTTGGTGAAGTCTTTTGATGCACATAAATGTTTAATTTTTAGGTGGTCCCCACCACATATTTTGTCTTCTGCTGAGTTTGCATTTTTAGTTGTATTTGTTAGTGGATTTATGCCATGTATTAAGGTCCCTAATTTTGCCCTTAGTTTCTCACTGATGATCTTTATAGTTTTAGGTTTTACATCTAGGTTTTCAATCCATCTTGAGTTAGTTTTTGTATATGGTGAGAGATATGGATCTTGTTACATTTTTCTGCAAAAGAGACTGTGTTTTCTCCATTTAATGCATTCCAGCCCATTGTCAAAGATCAGCTGACTATAAGTGCATGGATTTACTTTGGATTCTCAATTCTGTTCCATTGGTCTATGTGTCTGTCATTGTACAATATCAGGCTGTTTGGACTGCCATGACTGTATACTAAGTTTGAGATTGAGAAGTATTAGGACTTCTATTGTATTCTTCTCCTTTAGTAGTATTTTTGCTTATCCAGGTTTTCTTTCCTTTCCATATTAAGTTGGTGCTTAGTTTTTTCATCTCTTTAAAGAATGATGATGGATTCTAGATCAGAATGGTATTATATCTGTAGATCACTTTGGGTACTATTGACATGTTCACAATGTTAATTAAGTCTTCCTAACTGGTGTGACACTGCAGGATAATGTGATGGACTGCAAGGTCAGTTTGAACCACTAGGTCGGTGGTTCAAATCCACCAGCCACTCCTCAGAAACCCTGTACAGAGTTGCTATGGGTCAGAACTGACTTGAAGGCACTTAACAACAACAGCAATCCATAAGCATGATGCATTTTTCCATTTGTATAGGTGTCTTGTAGTTTTCTTTGATTAGGTCTTTTATATCTCTGGTTATATTTATTCCTAAATATTTCATCTTTTTGGGAGTCCTGATGTGGTGCTGTAGGATAAGCACTGGACTGTTAACCTCAGGGTCAATGGTTCAAACCCACCAGCCTTTACTTGGAAACCCTATACAGGATACAGGTGATTGGAACCAACTCAACTTAACAACACTTAACAACAACAACAATTGTAAATGGTATTGATTTCCTGATTGCCTTTTCAGAGTTTTCTTTGATGTCCTTCTCCAGGTACTAGTTCCTCCTGATAACATGTCTGAAGTATGAGAGATGAAGAAATACTGGCTGTATTTCTTTCAACATAAATTTGTTCCTTCTTCTGGCAGTCCATGGTACTTTCAATATTCTTCTCAAACACCATAATTCAAATGCATCAATTCTTCTCTGTATTCATTGTTCAACTATCACATGCATGTGAAATGACTGTAAATGCCAAGGCTTAGGTCATGTGCACCTTGGTCCTCAAACTGATATGTTTGCTCTTGAACACTTGTAGTCTTGTGCTGCAGATTCACCTAATTGATTTCTTGACAATTGGTTCCATAGGTGTTAGTTGTGGATCCAAGCAACTTCTTCATTTATCATATTATTTATTGATACAGTTATGAGGATTTTTGTTTTCTTTACATTGAGGTGTAATCCATACTAAAGGATGCAGTCTTTAATCTGTGTCAGTATTTTAATTCTTCACTTTTAGCAAGCAAAGTTATATTATCTGCATATCCCAGGTTGTTAATGAGTCTTCCTCCAATCCTGGTGTCATGTTCTTCTTCATATAATCCAGTGTCTCAGATTATTTGTGTAGTACACAGATTGAATAAATACAGTAAAATAATACAACCTGCTGCACACCTTTCCTGATTTTAAAACTAGTTGTTATGTTCAAATAACTGCCTCTGTGCTGGTTCCTCATGAGCACAATTAAGTGTTCTGTAATATCTATTATTCACTATATTATTAATAACTTTTCACATAATCAAAAGCCTGTGCATAATCAGTAAAGTACAAGTAAACATCTCTTTGGTATTCTCTGCTTTCAGCCATGATACATCTGACATCAGAAATGGTATCCCTCATTCCACATCCTCTTCTGAATCTGGCTTGAATTTCTGGAAGTTCTCAGTTGATATAATCATTTTTTATTTATCTTCAACAAAATTTTGCTTGCATGTGATATTAATATTATTTGATGATTTCCGCATTCCACTGGGTTGCCTCTCTTTGGAATGGACACAAATATGGATCTCTTCCAATCAGTTGGCCAGGTGATTGGCCAAATTTCTTGGCATGGATGAGTAATCACATCAATTTGTCAAAAGATTTCAATTTTATTCCATCAGTTCCTGGAGCCTTGTTTTTCACTAATACAAGAGCAGCTTGGACTTCTTTCAGTATCATGCGTTCTGGATCATATGCTACCTCTTAAAATGATTTAACAACAACCATTTTGCCCTTGGTGTTGTTAAATGCAGTCAAGTCAGTTCTGACTCATAGCAACCCTGTATAGGGTTTCTAAAGAGCAGCATGTGGGTTTGAACCACCAACTTCATAGTTAAGACCAATGCTTATCTTACAGCATCACATCCGGACTCCATTTTGCCCTTGTTGTTGTTAAGTGCCGTTAAGTTGGTTCCGACTCATAGTGACCTTGTATAGGGTTTCTGAGGACCAGCTGGTGGGTTTGTACTGCTGACCTTATGGTGCAAAGTCCAGTGCTGATCCTACAGCACCACACCAGGAGTCCATTTTGCCCTTAGAATCCTTCAACATCCCAACCCAAGACTCGAATTTTTTCTTCAGTCCTTTCACCTTGTAATTAATTTGATTTCTGTGTGTTCTATCTGATGAAGTCCATGTGTATAGTCATCTTTTATGTTGTTTAAAAGGGGTATTTTCAATGAAAGTCATTGGTCTTGCAAAATTCTGTCATGCGATGTCCAGCATCATTTCTATCACCAGGGTCATATTTTCCAACTACTGATCTTTCCTTTTTGTTTCCAAACTTCATATTCCAATCACCAGTAATTAGAAATACAGCTTGATTGCATGTTTGATCAATTTCAGACTGAAGACTCTTCAATCTCATCATCATTAGCTTTAGTGGTTGGTTTGTAAGTGTGAATAATGGTGGTATTGCAGCTATTTTTCATCATTTTGAGTTGTACTGCATTAGCAAATGAAGGTTCCAAAAGCTTAACTCTCTTCACATTATCATGGTCAAGTCTACTTTGAGGCGATAGTTCTTTCCCACTGCTATTCGTAACATGGATTTGAATATATATATATACACATATATATCCAACACCCATTCTTCATAAAAATACTAAGCAAAATAGGAATAGATGGGAAATTCCTCAACATAATTAAGGATCTATACAAAAAACCATCACCACTCATTTATAAGTTTGTCATACTGTGGTGGCTTACGTGTTGGTTTTGGAAAGTTTGATTATGATATGTCTTGGTGATTTTCTATTGGGGTCTATCTTATTTGGGGGTTCGTTGAGCTTCTTGAATGCTTATCTTTTCTCTTTTCATGATATTAGGGAAATTTTTTTCCAACAAATCTTTTACAATTTTCTCTGTTCTTTTTTTGTCTCTTTCTGTTCTGGAATTATGATCACATATAAGTTATTCCTCCTGATGGTTTCCCATATAATTCTAGACTTTCTTCTATTGTTGTTGTTGTTCTTCTTTTTTCTGATCAATCTAACAGATTAGTGTTAGGAAGTGTGTCTTCAATTTCACTAATGCTGTCTTCCTTTAATTCAGTTCTACTCCTTTGTCCTTCCAATGCATTACTTACATTTGTAATTTCACTATTCATCTTCTGGCTTTCTACTTGTTGTTTTATATGATTTCTAATTTTCCATTTATTTCATCAGTTTATTCTTAGATTGTTTTCTTCTAGAATTTTGTCTGTGTTTTCCTTGATTTTGTGTACATTTTCCTTGATCTGTCTCTGAATCAATTGAATGTACCTAAATATAATTATGCTTATTCCTTTTCAGGTAGTTCTAATAGCATTTCTTCCTCTGGAAGATTTTCTGACCATGTATTTTGAATACTTGTTTGAACCATATTACCTTATTTGTGTGTGTGTGTGTGTGTGTGTGTGTGTGTGATTTGAAGTTGTTTCTTGTCCCTGAGACATTGTGGTGTTATTGTATTATTATTTTTTAATTGTATGTTGGTTTCTTTCTCCCTGATTTTTTGTTTTGTTTTAAGATAAATCTGGGTAAGATGGGTATATGACTCTGTTTGCTAGTTTGACAGCACTGGTGAGCTGTCTCTGAGTGGATTTAGTAGCAAAGCATCTGAGGACAAGCTGAGAAGGTTTTGGTCATTGTCTGTTGTTGATTCAGCACTCATCTAATGAGTGGAGCAGCAGATACAATGGGTATGACTGGGTAGAATCTTTGGATTCCAACTACTGTGGGGAAAAAAAAATAGAAAAAAGAAAGAAAGAAAAAGGCCAGGAGAAGAGGAAGGGGAAAAAATAAAAGAAAAAGAAGAGAGGAAAGACCTCTCTGATTGTAGATCACTAGTATTGGTACTGGTGCAGTCCTGGGCAAGCAGAGCCACTTATCTGGTTCCTGCTTGGATCAAAATGTTGGTTACAATATTTTTAAATGACCATACTGTTCCAACTGGCAGTTACTGCCCTGTATAACTCTTTGTTCTCTGTTTTTGTTCTGTCTTTTCCTCTGATCTACTTTTTTATCTTTTCCTTTGGAGTGCTGGGTTCTGGGATTGTCATCTGTATTTGTTTGCTTAGTTTCCCAACTCTTTGTTGTAGAGGGTGTGGATAGTCCATCAGCTTAGACTTCCATCTTTGATCTTTTCTCTTTAAACTCTTTTGATAGTGCCCTTTGATGAAAAAAATTTCTTAATTTTGATGAAGCTCAATTTGTGTTTTTGTTTTGTTTTGTTTTTCTTTTGCTGCTGCTTTCTTTTAGTATCACATCTAATAATACATTGTCAAATCAAGGTCATGAAGTTTTACCTCTATGTTTATTTACTTGTAGGTGTTTTATACTTTTAGCTATTACATTAGATCTTTCATACATTTTGAGTTTAATTTTTTTACATGGTGTAAGGGAGTGGTCAACTTTTATCCTTTTATGCATGGATATTCAGTCGTTGCAGCACTATTTGTTGAATAGATTGTTTCTTCATTGAATGATCTTGTCACCCTTTTGAAAATCAATTGACCATAAAGGTATGGGCTTATTTTGGGACTCTCAATTTCACTGTGCCCATTGATCTTTAGGGGGAAAAAATGTTTTTGATCTGTTCTGAATATACTGGTCCTTTACTATCCACAGTCCTCACTTGTCTGTCAGTTTATCACACGATAAACTGACAGACAAGTGAGGACTGTGGATAGTAAAGGATCAGTTATGGTGACTTGCATATTGCTGTGATTCTAGAAGATATGCCACTGGTATTTTAAATAGTAGCAGGGTCACTCTTGGTGGACAGGTTTCAGCTGAGCTTCCAGAGTAAGCCAGACTAAGAAGGAGAAGCAGACTACTTTTGATTGTTTAGCCAATTTATTAATAACAGTGGAACATTGTCAGATATAGTTCAGGAAGATGAAAACATTATGAATAGCACCAGAATATTGTCAGCTATAGTGTTGGAAGATGAGCCCTTCAGGTTGGAAGGTACTCAAAATACAAATGGGGAAGTGCTGCCTCCTCAAAGTACAATTGACTATGATGACATGAATGGAGCAAAATTTTCAGGATCTTCATTTGCTGATAGGGCACAACTCAAAATTAGAAGAAATGGTTTCAAATAACCACTAATAATCAGAACATGGAATGTACATAGGAAAATAAGAAGTTGTTAAAAATGAAATGTAATGCATGAACATCGATATCCTAGGCATCGTGAGATGAAATGGACTGGTATTGGCCATTTTGAATCTCAAAATCATATGGTTTACTATGACAGGAAAGACAAATTTAAGAGAAATGGTGCCGCATGCATCTAAAAAACTATTTCAAAATCTATCTTAAAGTATAATGCTGTCTGTGATAGGATAATATCCATATGCCTACAAGGAAGAAAGATGAGGCTTTCTGCTACTGTAAAGATTCATAGACTCAGAAACCCTTTACAGGGTTGTGATCAGTTGGAACCAACTCCACAGCACATAACCACTATCACAACCACAGGAAGACCAGTTAATACCACGATTATTCAAATTCACACACCAACTACTAATGCCAGTGATGATTAAACTGAAGAATTCTACTAACTCTTTCAGTCTGAAATTGATCAAACATGTAATCAAGATGTATTGATAATTACTTGTGATTGGAATGCTAAGGTTGGAAACAAAGAGGAAGGGTCATAACGTTCTTGGTGATAGAAATGAAGCTGGAGATCGCATGATAGAATTTTGTAAGACCAATGACTTCTTCATTGCAAATACCATTTTTAAACAACATAAAAGAAGACTATACACATGGACTTCATCAGAAGTAATACACAGAAATCAAATTGACTACATCTATGAGAAGAGCTGATTGTGCCCATTCCAAAGAGAGATGACCCAATGAAATGTGGAAATCATCAAACAATATCATTAATGTCACATGCAAGTAAAATTTTGCTGAAAATAATTTTAAAAACAACTGCAGCACTACATCAACAGGGAACTGCCAGAAACTCAAGCCAGATTCAGAAGAGGACATGGAATGAGGAATATCATTGCTAATGTCAGATGGATCCCAGAAAGATGTTTACTTGTGCTTTATTGACTACGCAAATGCTTTTGACTGTGTGACAAGCTATGATAACATTGTGAAGAATGGGTATTCTAGAACACTTATTTGTGTTCATGAGGAACCTGTAGATAGACCAAGAGGCAGTTACTCAAAGAGAATAAGGGGATAATAAATGCTTTGAAATTAGGAAAAGTATGCATCAGGGTTGTATTCTTTCACCACACTTTGTTAATCTGTACGCTGAACAAATAATTCAAGAAATATTATATGAAGAAGAACATGGCATCAAGATTAGAGGAAGCGTCATTAACAACCTGTGATATGCACATGACACAACCCTGCTTGCTGAAAGTGAAGAGAATTTAAAATACTTAATGATTAAGAGCTAAGACCACAGCCTTCAGTATGGGTTGTTCCTCAATGTAAAGAAACCAAAAGTCCTCACAACTGGATGAATAAATAACATCATGATAAATGGAGAAAAGATTGAAGCTGTCAAAAGATTTCACTTGGTTTGGATCCTCTATCAACATTCATGAAAGCAGCAGTCAAAAAATCAAATGACCTAATGCATTAGGCAAATCTGCTGCACAAGAACTCTTTTAAAGTGTTCAAAAACAAAGATGTCAGTTTGAGGACTAAGGTGCGCTTGACCGAAGCCATTGTATTTTTAATTTTTGTTGTTGTTAAGTGCTGTCGAGTTGGCTCTGACCCATAGCAACCCTGTGTAAGGTTTCTGAGGAGTGGCTGGTGAGCTTGAACCACCAACCTTGCCGTTCAAATGGCTTTGCAGTCTGGTGCATTAACCCACAATGCCACACCAGTATTTTTAATAGCCTCATATTAATGTGAAAGTTAGACAATGAATAAGAAAGACTGTAGAAGAATTGATGCATTTGAGTTATTGTGTTGGAGAGGAATATTAAAAATATCATAGATTACTTAGGAATTGGCTACCCAAAATGAGGGGGTGGGGGTGGCGCTACAAAGGCATGAAGTGACCGGCTTACAAGTTTTCAAGAGGGAGATTAGTTTCAGAGGGTGTGGGGGAAGGTAGAATCTCCACTGAGTGTTTTCCAACCTGTCTAGATGGGACTGGTGAAAGGAGATGGGGATAAGCCTCTTGTGGTCCAATAATGAATAATTGCTATCAGGATTGATTATGAATGTTGCAAATGTAAATGTAGATGTTTTGTAACAAAAGGAGGGGAGTGGTTGATCTTGCAGTTCAGGAGCGGAGGACCCTGGGACCATCAAGGGAGAAGAGTGGAGTGTGGGACCCTATCCAGAGAAGCAGCAATGCCAGAAATGGAGGCAGGGATGATGACATGGAGAGACGGAGTGTCTGGGGACTCTAGACTCAAGGAAGGAGAGAGGCTGTGTGCTGGTGGCCGGGGTGCTGGCATGCAGGGTATACCCTTTGGTTGTTTGAATGGTTATATATTCCTGAGTGCTTCAGTATACATAAAACAACAACAACAAACAAAAGGATTGGAAGCAAATGCTGTTGAATAATGATGCATGGAGGGGATTGCGATCATTGCAATGAAACGAAATATGAGCGGATGAATGTAAAGCTGATGCTCTCCCATGTCAACTATCACTCAATTCACAATAAAAACTTCAATATATATATATATGTCATAGATTGTCAGAAGAACAAATTAATCTGTGCTGAAAGTACAGCCAGAATGTTCCTTAGAAACCAGGACAGAGACTCTGTCTCTCATACTTTGATCATGTTATCAGGAGGGATCAGACCCTGGAGTATCAGGAGGGATCAGTCCCTGCTTAGTAACATGAAGGGCTAGTGAAAAAGAGAAAAACCCTCATGAATGTGGATTGAAAGAATGGCAGCATCAATGGAACAACTATTATGAGGGTGGCACAGGATCAGGCAGTGTCGGTATATTATGCATAGGGTCACCATGAGTTTGAATGGACACGATGGCATCTAACAACTATCCACAAAGTTCTTTTGCACAGTTGCTTTTTCAATTCTCACCACTACCTTCTAAGGTAGGTATTATTATTCTCATTTAACAGATGAAGAAACAAATCAAGAGAGGTCAAAGATGTACCCAGAGTTACTACAGCTCAGGTTTGTCAGATGCCAGAACCTTTTCTACTTTTATGCCTTTTCAGCTGCCCCTAAATAACATTTGGATATTATTTTCTGATTCTTCAAGTGATTTTAGAGTCCTAGCATGGCACTGTGGGTTAATGTGCTGGACTGTAAAGTCAGTTTGAACCACAAAATCAGTGGTTCAAGATTACCAGTCGATTCTCAGAAACTGTATACAGGGTCACTATGGGTCGGAACTGACTCAACGGCAGTTAACAACAAGAAGTATTTTTACACACATTATCTTTGTTGTTTTGTTGCTTTAGCTAAAAATAAATAAAACAAAATCCCATTATTTCCTACTGTTAGAGCTGTAAGGGTGAAAAACCAAAGAAATACTGAGTTTCAAAGGCTAAACTTAGGAACTCAGTCAAAAACCAATGGGTAAAATGAAAGCAGAAGTTAGAATACCAGATATTTTATTCGTGAAGTGAGGGGCAACCAAGGAGGAAGCATTACTTTGATCACTTTTTATAAATAAGAACGTGGGGTAAAAGTCCCAGAACATCAACCAGTTGAACCTGAACAAAATTGTTGCCTCAGATCCAAATGTGATTGGTGGTATCCCTCCTCCCTAAGTAGAGTGTTCTGGGGTCTGAAGGGAGACCAGGGGTACTGGATGATGGGAACCAATCCCAGGGAGTGAGGAGAAAAGCCAAAGGCTGTGAGTTGGCAGCCTTGAATACAATGGGCAAGGAGCCAGAATTTCCAGAGTTGTGAGATTCTGAAAAGAAAAAGGATGCCTTCCTTCCTTAACCAAAGGTGCTTAGTTAAAAGGATCTTAATAAAGAAATGTCTGATGAAGTGTTTATTGGCCAAAGATATAAGGATTTGAGGTGAAGGTAAAAAGTGATTATTTCTTGCCATTTTCTCATTATTAGTGTCTCTGGTTTGGAGTAAACTGAGGAAGAATAAAAGTGACATTCTTTCCAAAGTCTATAATCACTGTCTCAGAATAGACTCAGTTTTGTCCAGGCAAGATTGTTTTCACAGTTTCCTGTGCCACCTAGTAATCTTTTGTTTTATAGGACTTTGGAATACTACTGATCAATAATGGGGGTCTCGCAACTTTATCTTTAGAATTTTAACGGCAACACACACACAAATAGAGTCAAATTTTTTGTAAGATCAGAATTATTGGCTTAAAACTAAAACAGATGATTCTTTTGGACTATCTCTTTTGCCGTTTTCCTCCCCAACTCTATACCCCATCCCCTTCAATCCCTCTTCTGAATGTCACTGTCTTGTTCTATCCATTTCTCTTACATCACTCACACTTGATTCTCTCCTCTTCTGTGGCCTCCCTGTGCTCACTCAGTCTTCCTTTCATCCTTCTATGTTTTTTTCTCAATAATAGTAATCTTTTCTTTCAAAGATTATCCTGGACCCTTGGCCTCACCACACACATAGCACCCTTACAGATATAGTTTATATTGCATGACTGTTTCCCCAGGGTTAGGCTTAGTTTATTTGCATAGAATAGCTGGTTTCCTGCTACAGGAGGTGGAGGGTTATGTTTTTAATTGAGGAAACATGATTTCTGGGAGTCACCCAAATAAACAATTTCTTCTTAGAATTTTTGTGACGAGGTAAGGGCATTTATGATCGCTGTTCCTCTGTAAAGCAAGTCAGTCCTTGCGATCGTAGAGAGCTCGGCCGCCCTCTCTCACACATTGTAGAAGCTGACAAATATTTCTCTGGTGGTCTGTGAACTGTATCATAATGCCTGAAGTTTGTAGCTCTTCCAACCGCCTAGAGATGTAAACAGCAGTCCACTCCAAGGAAAGGAGCAGCAGAATTGTGTTCAAATTTGTTGTAAGGGTGTTTCCCCGGTTAACATGATTGCCTGTGCCACTGCCAAAACCTGTCCTCACTTTAAAAGAAGCTTCGGCTCTCCATTGATGTGGAGTAGATAATGTAGCGGAGAGAAGACACACTGATTTTGCAAACAGCTCTCAATTATCCACACACAGAGGAAGAGTCAGTAACATGGCATACAGAAAAAATGTTTACTCCACACCTTGACCAAGGTTACACTTAGAAGGTACAAAGCACAGTCTTGCTTGTGAACCAATGAAAAGTGGTGATTTCCTTTAGCAGTGACATGGCCTGCTGAGACCAAGACCCCCCTATTCAGGACAATATTAGCTTTATCCATTGAAGGGCAACACATACCATCATGCTATTAAAATGATATTATTTCTGCACTGTGTGGGTTGGCAAACAAAAATTGACAAAGAAGCAAACATACATAGACCCCCAATATACTTTACTTGGTCTTTGATGAGTTCTGTGCACCTTTGGGATTTTGCTTCTACATTGAAAGGCTGGTGGGAAATGAATACTCTTCATGTCTGCATGAGAGCTCCTTAACGAGGTTGGAATATGCAACAATCCTCACAAGTTTACAAACCCTTTGTGGTCCAACACATTTCGGTCACAGCAAGAGAAGTAGCCTGTTTAGCCTTGTCTATATGGCATTTTATATTTTGGGTCTTATCTTTTTCTTTTTAAAAATTAATAAACGATTATTTCAACTCTTCTATAGGTCTGATGTTTTCAAAATAAATGTTTGGGGAAAAGGCACAATACATATTAGTTATAAGAACTTTAGAGTATATAGGGTAGAAAGTGAAGGGTCAACCCCTCTCCCTAATACTTACTCCTATCCCTCCCCTACCACAGTTAGCAATTTGTGTGAATATTTCCAGATTAATTTATTTGCATTTAAAGTATACTTGTTGTTGTTGTTAAATGCCATCGAGTTGGTTACAACTCATAGTGACCCTGTGTAGAGTTTCTAAGGAGCAGCTGGTGAGTTTGAACTACTAACCTTGCAATTAGCAGTCCAGTGATTACCCTACAGCACCACACCACGGCTCTCTCTCTTGCTATATATGTTGCTGCTGTTAAGTGCTGTCGAGTTGATTCCGACTCATAGAGACCCTGTATAGGGTTTCTGAAGAGCAGCTGGTGAGTTTGAACCACCAACTTCACAGTTTAAACCATCCTTGAGGTCCAGTGCTTATCCACACCAAAACACTAATATATATATATATACACACACACACATACTACAGGACAATGCACTGGACCACAAGGTCAGTTTGAACTGCAAGGTCAGTGGTTCAAATCCACCGGCTGCTCCTCAGAAACCTTATACAGGGTTCCTATGAGTTGAAGCCAACTCGGAGGCACTTAACAGCAACAACAATATGTGTGTGTGTATATAAAGTATATATATATATATAAATTGTTTGGGTATTTTAAAAAAACACAACTTGGGATAGTGTTATATTAATATACCTCTGGGGCATTTTTTTTCATTAAGCAATATACTCTGTACAACTATAAGTCTTGGTGTGGCACTGTAGGATAAAGCACTGAACCACAAGGGCAGTTTGAATTCACCAGCCGCTCCTTTGAAACCCTATACAGGATTGCTATGAGTAGGAACAACTGGACAGCACTTAACAACAATGGTCTATTGTGTCACTTATAATTGTTGTTGTTGTTGAGTGCCATCGAGTCGGGTCCGACCCATAGCGACCCTGTACAGGGTTTCCGAGGGTGTAAATCTTTACGGGAGTAGAAAGCCTCATCTTTCTCACTTATAATAGCTGCATGTTATTCCATAGTATGGTTGTACCATAGCATATTTGACCATTTTCTTAGTGATGAGTGTTCATGTTATATCTACTTTGTGTTTTTCAACAGAATCCAACTCTCCCGGCACTGAATTGCTCTGTTGAAAATGCCCATCCAACTGTTTCTTACTATGCTCGCCCCCAAGTGGCGTCCTACAATACCTACTACCATAGCCCTCCTCACCTGCCACCATATTCTGCTTATGACTTTCAGGTATGTTTTAAGAACAAAAGAGCTCTCCATTACCCTTGCTCTCACTCATACACTCTTAATGTCTCCCTGAATTCAACTGTGAAACCTTACCATTCTCATAATGCATTCAATATGTATGATGGAGCCAAGCTTTCTGTCTTAGATGGCATTTAACAGCCTGTGGGTACCTGTGACTAGATTAAAGACAACATAGGCAGGTGATGGGTGGTTGGAGAGGATGGGAAAGACATGAAAGGAGAAGAATCAGAGAAATGGAAGAAAAACAGAGAGATAGGATGGAATTGCCCCATAGTGCCTCGACCGACACCAAGGAGAACATGACTTATCTGAGAAATGGGAGTACACCGTCACGGACCCCTACCCAACAGCAAATTTTGCCATTTTTCTGCTATAAGGTGATACGTAACCCTGTTCATTAGCACAAGAACCTTCTGAACCATACAAGGGTTTCAATCAAAACCTGTCATAAGATGAAAGTCCCTTTCATTTTCTCTAGATTTCATAACTAGGGCTACATGGAGAAAATATTTCATTTTTATAAAGGCTCACTCCCTTTTTTTGACCAGTTATCACATAGGTCAGAAATAGTGTTACCAAATTTGAACTTTACCTTTCTCCTTTTGAACTGAGATTAAGTGCAGAAAAACAGTACTGAAAAAGGCATTTAATTAAAACAAGATTGATCATGTTCAGAACATTAAGCTACGTATTTGGGGAAACTAAACAAAATGGTCCTTTAAGCATTTATAGTAATTATAAACTTTTGACCGCAAGAGTGGGATCACACCAAAGAAAATACCTTGAAAGAAGAACTCATAGTGAGTTTGCTTCTCTTGACTAAGATGCTCCAAAAGGACATGAAAGCCTGATTATTTAGGGGGACGTCCAATAAACCAGCCAATTTAGGAACCCAAAGTCCTTGGGAAACCTATTTTCAGCTTCATACTAATAAAATAATTGATACTGGAAACGTCTCTTTAGTTGCATCAAGTAGAGTTATGCTTTGATTTAGATACTGTTTGGGGAGGTCTAGGACTCTACATGGAATGCTGGTGTGGCACTGTGGATTAAAACACTGGGCTGCAAGGTCAGTTTGAACCACAAGGTTGGTGGTTCAAGCTCACCAGTAGCTCCTCAGAAACCCTATACAGGCCTGCTATGGGTCGGAAACAACTCGATGGCACTTAACAACAACAACAAGAAGGACTCTACATGGAGTCCTGATGTGCATGAAGTACTGGTGTGGTCCTATAGCATAAGTAAAACACTGTTAACTGCAAGATTGATGATTCAAACCCACCAACTGCTCCGTGGAAACCCTATACATGGTTGCTATGAGGTGGAATCCACTTGATGGCACTTAACAACAAATAACAGCAGGACTCTATATTGCAATAATAATAGTACATACAGTATGAACATGGACTTGTTCACTATTATAAAATATAGTACTAGAAAAAGGAGATGTCCATCAAAGTTTGGAAAAAATAATGTTAGAACATGCTTTAAAGTTGGCTGTATAAATAACTCAGGGAATTCAGGGATGCAAATAGGTGGTGTTGACTGGAAAACAAACACGAGGGGATTTCAAAAAGTTTGTGGAAAAAAATCCATTATCTTATAATTTGATTTTCCCTGAACTTTTTGAAGCCCCTTCACATATGTGGGGACTGCTAACCACAAAGTTGGCAGTTCAAACCCATCAGAAATTCCTTGGAAAACCTATACAAGGGTCAAAACAATTTCAGGACTCCTCTAAGAGAATGAGGAAATGTTAGTGCTAACACAAGGATGGTCACCATTCTCGTGGGGTTCCTATAATAAGAAGTCCTTCTGGAATAGAGGCACCACACATGGGTCCATTCCAAAAGGTCTCCTCCATTTTTATGTTGATGTAAACTACATTGATTTTAGGATTTTTAAATTTTATAATGAGCCCTTTAAGTAGCCACAATAATCTCCCTGGTGATGGTTGCTATAAACTGTAAGACAGGAATTTCCTCTTATAAAAGCTATCTCTTTGTCCAACATTCCTTAATCAAACCCAACCCCAGAGATGAAAACAAAACTGGCAATGCCAACCATGACTAAGGTTGCTGGTTTCAGTTCAACCATTGTTTACTCTGTGTTCCCATGTGCCAGGCACTATACTAGGTGGTGGTGGTTGGTGGCTATGTACCATGGAGTCGGTTCTGACTCATAGCGACCATATACAGGGTTTCCAAGGCTGTAAATCTTTACAGGAGCAGAAAGCCTCATCTTTCTCCCATGGAACAGCTGGTAGTTTCGAAAGGCTGACCTTGCGGTTCGCAGCCCGATTCATAACTACTACGCTACCAGAGCTCCTTTGTACTAGTTGGAGCTGGGATTTAGCGAGTGAGAGTAAGTGATACACAGTCCTTGAATCAAGAGATTAGTCTGGAGACTTTGGGTGGCAGGAGATACCAGTGGGGACAAAACATAGACTGTTATCCAGAGTGCTTTGGAAACCCAGACACGGGGACCCTAACACAGCGAAGGAATACAGATCTTGCTACACAGCCAAAACTGACACTGTCGGCAAATAGTAGAGAATTCTGGGATTTATGGAAGCCTCTGTTTTTTACAAAACAGCTACTATTCATTGAAGGTTTCCTGGTAGCATTGTGATTATGAGCTGGGCTGCTAACCACTAGGTCAGTAGTTTGAATCTACCAGATGCTCCGCTGGAAAAAGAGTAGACTTTCAGAGAATTACAGCCTCAGAAACCCTATACAGGGTTGCTGCGAGTTGGAATCGACTCTATGGCACACAATTACCACCAATACCACTATTTATTGAGTATTAAAATTGAAAGTTGTCAAAAATGAAATGGAATGCATAAACATTGATATTTTAGGCATTAGGGAGCTGAAATGGACTGGTATTGGCCATTTTCAATCTGATAACCACATGGTTTACTATGCCGGAAATGACAAATTGAAGAGGAATTGTGTTGCATTCATTGTCAAAAAGAATATATCCAGATCAGTCATGAGGTACAACGCTCTCTGTGATAGGATAATATCCATGTGCCTACAGGGAAGCCCAGTTAATACCACTATTATTCAAATGTATGCACCAAACACTAAAGCCAGTGAGGATGAAATAGAAGAATTCTACCAACTTCTTCAATCTGAAATTGATCAAACATGCATTCACTCGTGATTAGAATGCAAAGGTGGGGAGCAAAGAGGAACGATCAGTATTTGGAAAATATGGCCTTGGTGATAGAAATGATGCTGGAGAACGCATGATAGAATTCTTCAAAATCAATGATTTGTTCATTTCAAATACCTTCTTTAGACAGCATAAGAAACAACTAAACACATGGACCTCACCAGATGGAATACATAGAAATAAAATTGACTACATCTGCAGAAGGAGACAATGGAAAAGCTCCATATCATCAGCCAAAACAAGGCCAGGGGCACACTGTGGAACAGACCATCAATTACTCGTATGCAAATTCAAACTGAAGCTGAAGAAAATGAAAGCAAGGCGACGAGAGCCAAAATATGACCTTGAATAGATCCCACCTGAATTTAGAGATCATCTGAAGAACAGATTTGATATATTAAACACGAAAGACCAAAGACCAGAAGAGTTGTGGGATGACACCAAGAACATCATACATGAAGAAAGCAAAAAGTCATTAAGAAGACAAGAAAGAAGGAAAAGGTAAAAATGGATGTTAGAAGAG
>NW_006408701.1:212348-238901 GCF_000296735.1 Chrysochloris asiatica
GGAAGCAGCAGTCAAGAAATCAAACGACGTATTGCATTAGGCAAATCTGCTGCACAAGACCTTTATAAAGTGTTGAAGAGCTTGAGGACTGAGGTGCGCCTGACCCAAGCCATGGTATTTTCAATAACCTCATATGCATGTGAAAGCTGGACAGTGAATAAGGGAAGACTGTAGGAGAATTGATGCTTTTGAGTTATGGTATTGGAGGAGAATATTGAAAGTGCCATGGCCTGCCAAAAGAACCAACAGATCTGTGTTGGAAGAAGTACAGGCAGAGTGCTCCTTGGAGGCCAAGGTGGCCAACCTTCATCTCTCATACTTCAGACATATTGTCAGGAAGCTCCAGTCTATGGAGAAGGATATCGTGTTTGGTAAGGTGGAGGGTCAGAGAAAAAGAGGAAGACCCCAATGAGATGGATTGTCCAAGTGGCAGCATCGATAGACTGAAGCGTGGCAACAGTAGTGACATTGGCCCAGGATCGGGCAGTGTTTCGATCTGCTGTGCATAGGGTCGCTATGAGTCGGTACCGACTCGATGGCATCTGACAAGAACAATAAACACTGTGTTAAGCACTTTACACATATTATCTCATTTAGTCCTCTGAGGGAAGTACTATTGTCTTTGCTATCTTAAAAATGAGATGACTTAGTCATGGAGAGCAAGTGCCTTCCTCAAGATCAGAAGTGGTAAGTGGAGAAGCAAAGATTCATATCCAGATCTAATTCCAGAGTCCATAAGTGTTATTTCTTATACATTTCCAAAGATTGGTTTAAAGGATTCTTTGTAGAAGCTATAAATCTAAGTGTAGCACAGATCTTTTTCCCAATTAGTTTTAGGATATTTTAAAAATCTCATACTTACTATTGGTATAAATTATAGACTACCTGATGTGACGCTGTAGAATAAGCACTGTACTGGTAACCACAAGGTCAGCAGTTCAAACCCATCAGCTTCTCCTTGAAACTTTCTGTTGTTGTTAAGTGTCGTCGAGTTGGTTCCAACTCACAGTGACCCTGTATAGGGTTTCCAAGGAGACGCTGGTGAGTTTGAACCACTGACCTTGTGATTCAAACAGACCTTGAGGTCCATTGCTTATCCTACAGTGCCACACCAGGATGCTATGAGCCAGAATGGACTTGACCTTGATGGTACACAACAATCATGACCACAGGAAGGGCGTACCATTATTCTTTCTTAACCATGAAATTACGAGATTGTTCTCCACTGAAAAAGGATTCCCTTCCTTCGTGCCTTCGCAATGCAGGGGCTGCTTGGATACTTCTTTATGCCTGTCTTGATGTTTTCCCTAGGCTCAAGCTTTCTTTAGAATTTTCTGTATAGAAAGTTTATAGTTGTATTATATGGGTTATTATTGTTGTTGGTAAGTGCCATCGAGTCAGTTCCAACCCATAGTGACCCTATACAGGGTTTCTGAGGAGCGGCTGGTGAGCTTTAACCACTGACCTTATGGTTCAAACCGACTTTGCAGTCCAGGGCATTAACCCACAGCACCACACCAGGACTCCATTATATGGATACTGAGGAGTATATTTTCAAATAAGTAATTTCCCTCTAGAACTTACATGGTTTCATTTTAGTATTTGAGTTAAACTATTGTTTACTGGGTTCCATGGAGCTCTGGTAGCATAGTGGTTATGAATTGGGCTGCGAACTGCAAGGTCAGCAGTTTGAAACTACCAGCTGTTCCGTGGGAGAAAGATGAGGCTTTCTGCTACCGTAAAGATGTACAGCCTCGGAAACCCTGTATAGGGTCGCTATGAGTTGGAACCGACTCCACAGCACATAACCATCACCACCATCATTCCCTTATAGTTTAACAAAAGGAAATACCAGTCTTTACCCAGAGAAAACCAAAAGGCCAGGAGGACATTGCTTATGTTACCAGATAAATAAAAAGCATTCAGCAGATAAATAAGAAAAGATATAGATCTCTTATACTTTTCTCAGATTGTATAATGACTCAAGTTCCACCCAGAAAGTTGACCTTTCTAGACTTTCTTCTGAATGACTTCTCCATTTTGGTCATTTCCAAATGGGACTATGACTTTGGTTTGAAGACTCCTGTTTCCTTTGTACCGAGGCTGATAGAAGGAAAAGAGATGCACGGGATTTTATTTTAACCTCTCAAATGCTATGCCCCTATTGGGTAGCTATCTGGTTCAGAAACTTTGGAACCATTTTTGTGATCAGACATGAACAAGGATTTGGGTAGGGTCAGATGATCCTAAGGAAACTGGGAGTGCTGAACTTCAAGAAACAGGATTCTGTTTAAAATTGGAACTCAAGTTGTCCTAGCTCCTAATGAACTCTCCATAACCCTCTCTTCAAAGCAGGAAGGATATAAACTAACACAGTCTTTGCCTCCTTGTCTGTCTCACCAACATTAACATCTTTCGCCCTTTGTACTAATTCCTCCCCTATGTCTTCAGCTTCAGTAATACATAAAGCATCAGTTCCCACTTCTGCTGAGAAATTAAACCCAATGTAACTTTATATAAAACTCTTAATGATCCCAGACATACTTCCCAGTCTGGCATACTGGGCAAGTCCCCCTACATCACTCTAACCAAGAATTGGCCCCTTTTCTGTCCATTTTGTGTACTGCCAAGTTTAAGCTTGAAACAGAAGTCCCAACCAATGTAAACTGCAAGCACCTCTGTTTATGCTTTTCATTAACCCACATGAGGGTATGCTGTGTTTCATCTTCACCACTAAAAATGACCCATTGTAAATTGGACCCATTTCATAAAAGAAAGGGTTGCTTTAATCCTGGGGGAGGCATTTAATGATATAGGTTGTCTAGGGTCTGAATCCTGGTCTGGTGCTGTGGGCTAATGCATTGTACTTCAAAGTTGGTTTGAACCGCAGTTTCAGTGGTTCAAGCTCACCAGCCACTCCTCATAAACGCTATACAAAGTCATGACGTGACAGCACTTAACAACAACAGAAAGATTGTTACTGCTGCCACTAAACTTTTTCTTTCTCCCTTTCCTTTCACATTGTCCCCTTCTTTTCCTCCTTGGCCTTGCTCTTGTCCTCCCCCCACCCCCTTTTTTTTTTCTTCTTCCTTTCATCTATTCTTCTCTCCATCTCTCCAGTCTTTACTTTCTGGAGTAGAACAGAAGTAGGATGTAAAGGAACATGAAAACCTGAATTTTATTTGGGACACTGTATCTCCTACTGAGGCTCTTTTCAGAGTCACAGTGTTCCTGCACAGAGACTGATGGAAACACACATAGGTTCTAAGGAGGGTGGGTTGGGTGGGCATCCATCAGGCAAGCTGACTAAAGTGGGTGAGGAGCATTGTGTCCCTGAATGGGTGGTGTTCCTCTTTAGCACCGTCAACCTATGATCTACCCTAGACTCCAAGAGACAGCCCATGAAACTAGGGCTGACTAGCCTCCACCACAGGGTATTTTCATGCTTTTCATACCTTGTGGTATTCGAGGAAGATTCAAAGCTTTAGTCTCCCATTAGTAAAGTCATTGAATTACCTTGGGAAGAAGCCAAAAATAAACCTCCTGGGTGTGACCAATTCACATGCATATGAGGCAATTGAAAACACCATGGCTTGGGTCTGTCCTCAAACTGACATCTTTGCTCTTGAACACTTTAAAGAGATCTTCTGCCAACAGATCTGCCTAATGTAATGTTGATTGATTTCTTGACTACTGCTTCCATGAGTATTGAAGCAAAATGAAGTCTGTGACAACTTCAATTTTTTCTCCATTTATCATGATGTTATTTGTTGGCCCAGTTGTGAGGATTTTTGTTTTCTTTACATTGAGGTATAATCCATACTGAAGGTTGTAGTCTGATTTTGTATGTTGTTAAGTGCTGTTGAGCTGGTTCAGACTCATAGTGACCCTGTATAGGGTTTCCGAGGAACGACTGATGGGTTTGAACTGCAGACGTTGTGGCTCAAACTGACTTTGTAGTCCAGCACATTGTCCTGTAGCGCCACACCAGGTATGGTGGATAGCAAATCCCACTCCATACGTCAGCTGTGAAAATCTCAGTTACCCTTCCCTATTCATTTCAAACCCAGTTGATCAGGCAGCCTTCCTCTCTCTCATCCCCTAGCTACCCAGGGATAGGGTACTGGATACAAGCTCAGAGTTCACGAAATTCCTTCCACTTCAGACCAGCCAACCCCTACTACTCCTTTGGGTCCGATAATTCACTGGAGTGACACACAGACCTTCACTAAGTACCATACTTAGTACGGATCCATTACAAACAAAAAGGATACATAGGAAGAGAGATAGGGTGGGCAGTGGTAGGAGGTAACAGCATGGAGTTTCCACATACCAAGGAGGGATTGTGCTACCCTCTCTCATGCTGGTGCCCCGAGTCGGTTCCGACTCAGCGAACTTGTATAGGGTTTCCAAAGTTGTAAATCTTCACGGGAGCGCCTGGTAGATTTGAACTACTGACCTTGAAGTTAGCAGCCCAGCTTGTACTCTCATACATGGTCATAAACCAGGAAGCTCCAACCGAGCCTCCATGTTTAGGGTTCTTATCAGCCTCACCATGTGGTGATGATAGATTACATCAGGCCTCTTGAGGCTTATTTGGCATTGGACCCCAGGTGGTCCCTCTTGGTCTGGCCAACCCTCACTCATTAGCCTCAGGTGTTGATCCCGCTCTCGGGAACCAAGACCAAAGGCTATGACTTTTCCACATCTCGCAACAGCACAACAAAGTAAAAGCTATGGTTTCGCTAAGTAGCACTTGCAACCTAGAGAAACTCTGGTGTTTCTTTTCTTTTTAATCCAATTCCTTCTAGAACTAAGACATGACAAAAGAATTGCAATTCTTCAGTTTTGTCTGCTAGTGTATGCTTGCTCTAAGTCCCCTCCAGCCATCAGACTTCATTTTAGCCCTAGAGCAAGGAAACGACACCCACAGGTTAGGATCTTTGCAAACAGATTTCAATTCAGAAACATGCCAAGCCATTTTATATATATATATATATATATAGTCATCCAAGATTTATTGAGCATCTACTAGTTGCCAAGCACTACTCTTACCTCTGGGGAATACAATGAACAAAACATGCCAACTCTCCTTTAGCAGCCAAATCATTAGGGTGGAGGGTGTGTGTGGCCAGGGAAAAAGAAGGGGGCAAGTGAGTCTTAACATGCACCAACCCACTGTTGTCTTTGAATCCATATCCTCTCTTCCCAAAGACCACCAAAGTTAGACAATACAGAAAAATTGAATCCTCAATGTCTCTGCACCCTGGCAAATTGTGTCTCATTCTTAACCATTCATAATCCTATCACTTTGCCTTGTTCCTCTTTGATCTCCCACCTACCCAGCACTTGGGAGCGATAGGGCAGCAATAAAGGTGAAATTGAAAACGCTGAATTTAGAGTCAGAAGACTGCAGATCCATGCAAGTGACTTAATCTCTTTGAACTTGTTCGTTTGTTTTATGAGATGGGTTCCTGACGGCTGTACTATCTCCCTGTCATGGATTATTGCAGACTTTTTCAGTATCAATGCTTTGTTGGTGTTGTGCCGTCGAGTCGGTTCCAACTCATAGCGACCCTGTATAGGGTTTCTGAGGAGCAGCTGGTGAGCTGGAACCACCAACCGTGTGGTTCAAACCAACCTTGCAGTCCAGCACATTAGCCCACAGCACCACACAATGTTAGATTCAAACTACCTATACTGAAGACTGAGTAGTTGGGGTGCTGCCACCATAGCTCAGGGGAGAGGGAGTGAAAGTTTGAATTATGTGAAAAGGGGACTGATGAATTCAAGAGCTACCATTTAAGTCAAAGCAACATGATTTAGCAACTGACTGGATGTGGGGTTCAAGGGTAGGGGGAGAATTTCAATGGATCTTTACACGAGGTCTCCAGCCTGGGTGACTGAGAGAGTATGGGACCACTTGTTTCATGACGCTTATCAAGTAATTAAGGTCCATATTGTTGTAATGATTATTGGGGGAACTGCAAACCCATTGCCTAAACTGATGGTGTTCTGTTTCTATCACACAGCATTCCAGTGTCTTTCCATCCTCCCCTCCCTCTGGACTTTCTGATGAGCCCCAGTCTGCCTCTCCCTCACCCAGCTACATGTGGTCCTCTAGTGCGCCACCCCGTTACTCTCCACCTTACTCTCCGCCTTTTGAAAAGCCACCGCCTTACAGTCCCTAAAGAGAAATGTCTGCTGGCTACTGAGATTATTGCGGCTTTTGTATTTCTGCTTTAGTGGAAATGTATAGGGTACAAATTTTAGAGTGTGACTCTTATGCATAGTTTTAAAGTTTTACAATGGCCTGCCAGGCTAGGGAAAGATAGGGATACAGCTTATTTGTTATCAGAGCAGAGAGTGGCTAGGCAGAGCTCAGGGCTTTCCGCTAAGGGCTGTTCACAATAAGCAAAGCTGCAGAGCCAGCCCAGCAAGCTTAGCTTGTTTAGACCTGCATTACCCATTGGTTCCACCTCTGTAGTTGGCAGAAGTGGGGTTGCCATCTGTTTCACTACATGTAAATGGAGTTGTCCTCAGGCCCCTGGCAGATTGCCACCCAAGCCCCTTGGTTGAAGCACCTGACTTAAAGGCCCTATCTTTCCCTACCACTAAAGTCAGTCCTCATGAAACTTTCCCAGCTGATGGGGACATACAGTAGTTCCAGCAGAGAGAGACTTCTGGCAAAGATTTTGTTTGCTTGTGCCTGGGTGTTGGAAAAAGCTGCCAATACTTCTTATTCCTTTCTTCTCTGTGAGTATGTAAAAATGGCTGTTGTGATCATTTAGTCCAGCTTGTTATTGGTACCTCCTCAAGGGAAAAGTGCAATATTCCCTCAGCTTGAAAAGAGGGCAACAGCGCTGATTGTTCAGGAAGTACTGAGAAGTACACAAAGCAACATGTGAAATGTTTTCAATGAATCTGATAATTAGATTGATAGATTGATAATTAGATTGATAGATTGATACAGGTTGCATTATTACAAAATATACTTGCTACAGGAGATACAAATCTTAGGGTTAAAAGTCACAGTCAAAACATGCTAGATTATGTTATCAGGACTGACTGCGAGGGTTGGAAATGTAAAGGTAGACGTTTTGTAGCAATAGGAAGGGAGTGATTGACTTTGCAGTCCAGGAGCAGAGGACCCGGGGACCAATAAGGGAGAAGAGCGGAGAGCGGGACCCTACCCAGAGAAGCAGTGATGCCAGAGATGGAGGCAGAGATGATGACGTGGAGAGATGGAGCGGCTGGGGACTCTAGACCCAGAGAGGGAGAGGGGCTGTGTGCTGACGACTGGGGGGGAGGGGCAGGCTTGCAGGGTTGGTTGATGGTGCTTGGAGGGGATTGTAACCATGGCAATGAAATGATATACCATAGGATGAATGTAAAGCTAATGTTCTCCCATGTAAACTATCACATAATTCACACTAAAACATTTTTTAAATAAAATACTAGATTAGGTTCTTGGGTCGTGATATGAATTGTTACTAATCTTTGTGACTATTTAATCTTCAAATGTTGTGCTTCAACCCCAGCAAACCGCACGTATCCTGTACCCCAGCCCAAAAGACTCATCTGTATTTTAAAGCCACTGCTCTTAATGGTTCCTTTCTTCTGTTGAAACCAATCATGCCAACGTTCAATTCAAGTTTAAGAAAGTGTTACAATGCTGCTTCAAGTCTGCAAAACCTCAAATGTAGTCAACTTGATCAATTCTTACTACCGTAGACTTTACAATCCACCTGGCACATTGTGTTCCTTGTACAGTTCTTCTAATTATACATAGCTTTAAACCATTGACCTGATGAATTTTAAACTTTGGCATCCATGCCTTCACTTCAGAATGAACTTTCATTGCATTCTTAAATTAGCCTGGGAATTAACTGATTAATTTAAAGGAAGACTGATAATCCTATACTTGCATAATGTGAAAATACAGGGGCTACAGTAGGATACATAATTCAAAACAGTTCTGCAAATACAGAACTCTTACTGGAAAATTTTCCAGCCAATTTCGCTACCTCCCAACTTGATGGATTAGAGGAGGCGTAGCAGACAAATGCTGGTGCTCCCATCTACCTTCTAGACACCCAGCCATCAAGAATCAAGGCACGACAAGTGCCCTCACTGTTCACAACAAATGTTTGCAGAACATTTAGTTTAAACTTCCAGCATTATGTCTCATCCAGAGCTCAACTCTGAAAAATGATAATCCTTTTGCATTACACAAGATTACTATTATTTTCTACAATTCTGAGCATACTACAAATTCTATTGGATTTCAAATAGGGGCAAATAACCATCTGACTCACTATACAAGTATCAACTTGCAATCTCAATGAAATGTTTTGCTGCTTACATTTTACCTTTTGCTTTAGCAACTTTTGTCTATTTAATTTGTAAAAAGGCACCATTACACAGTATATCCATTTACTACATTTCCTAAAGTATTGAGATTCTAAGACTCATTTCTATGTATTTTCTTACTTTACAAAATAACTTAAAACAGTATATTTTGTAACACTTAATTTGAGCAGCTTCTTTTTCTATTACATTGAACTATATGAAGTGTATGTCACCTTATAAAAAAGTATTTGCTGCTTTACTTTTTTGAAAAGCATTTGCTGTAATGAAGGAATTTATATTTCCAATATATACCTGGATTGCATTTTGTAATATTTACTGCTTTATTCCTAATTCTGCTTTAAAGTATTGAACTGGGCATGAAATGTTAATATTAATCCAGAAATCTGTATAAACTGGATGTTGCTTAAAATCTGTATCACTGCCACATTTGAAACCCAGAATGCTTTTGTGATGTTTGAAATTAATAAAACTATCGTCCTCCTTATCCACTTACATGTGTTCTCATGGTATCTAGTAAATTTTAGCAAACCTCTAAAGCAACTGGCAGCAGCTCACTCACTTTCAACTATTATGGGTTATGAATGACAACACAGAAAACTAATGGGGAATGTTGCTGTACTAGCATCAGAAAGACAGCTCCCATCTCCTGCTACAACTAAAAAATGGACTCAAAAAGGCTGTATCCTTTCTGAAAGATAACGTGGAGCTGTAGGATAAGCACTGACCTGTTAACTGTAAGGTCAGCAATTGAAACCCACCAGCTGCTCTTAGGAATCCTATACAAGGTCACTATGAGTCAGAACTGACTCGATGGCACACAACAATCTTATAAAAAATACACTCAAAAATGAGAATTAAAACATTTTTATTTTTGCCATAAGAAGCTCTAAGAACTATAGCAGTTAAAGGTTTATGAAAAGTAGAACGTAAAAGTTATGATAGGGAAGACTATACAAGTATGAACATTACAGTATTGGGGAAAATAAACCGGGTTTCATCTGACTGACAGAGCTGAAGAAGTCAGGATTGCTGAATTAACATTTGCTTCTTTAGATGATGCATGCCTTCAAATACAAATCACCTTGATCGATTTAGCCATGTGTTTGCTTTTTGGTACAATGGAAAAATTGCAGTATCAGTTCCTCAGAGTTACTATATGTGGGGTATCTTTACCACCCAAATCCTAATGATCACTTAAAACAGATTTTAGAGTTACTCTTCCAAGATTGCTAAGGTATTTTTAAAGTTTGACTTTGTTCGAGCATTTTCATTTTGTCATTGAACAAATTACTACTGCAAACAAGTCCTCTCTGGAATACGCACAGGTAATTTAGCATAGGAACAAATTTGAAGCCAACCTGGAAAAAACTGGAAGCTAAATAGCTATAAAACAGAAGAATCCTATGATAAATTTTAAACAGTCTTGCTATAGATTTCCAACCAATAAATACTGAAGGGTTTTAGCCCCAAAGGTGTCTTCCACATGAACTCCAGAATTCTGGATATGGAAACTTCCCCTAGGAAAATCGAAGACCCTGAGAGACATGCAAGACTCATCTGGCAAAAATAAAATGTATGGTTAATTTTCCATTCCCCCTCAAATTAAAAACAAAAAACAAAACAAAAAACCTGAAGATACCTGTATATAGGCAGAATTCAAATTTTGTATTCTGAATTTGCACAGAACACAGCAGCAGCCAATAGTCATATCCATATTATTCAGAATGGATAGTTTTCTCTTATAGAATTAAGTTCTAGTTTGTCATAATAGATGAGGAGAAACTACCAAGTTTTATTATGACCAACTAATTTCTCTAGCAGTTAAGTCTGAAAGGTCTGGAAGCTCTGCCCACATCAGATCGTTCACACTTGTAGAATTGTGTTTAACTGAAAAAATAGTATTAATGAAACTCAAACAAATCTCCACTGAAAACATTGCAGAGTACAACCTACGGTCAAAAAGTAATGTTAGCAATATCTACACAGACATTGTGATTCCGGAGATCACAGAGCCTTAAGTTATAAGCTAATTTCAAATGTTCCAAGGGTTAGTTTACAAAATGGTCTGAACGCTTGGACTCACAAAACAGGAAACAGATGCACATCACTCTACCCCTTGGTATATAAAGGATTATATATATTGTTTTCTCCTTGTATTACTGCAAATACTGATGCCCGATACCCTCAGTTACCAACTCAAGAAGCATTTATCTTCATAGATAGCTTACCATCAGAAGAATGATATATGCATAAGAAACTATGATTAAAGCTTTAAGTTCAAAGTCAAGAAATAAGCTATTTTTAAAAATACATGACTAGGACAAAGAAAACACCTACATTAAATTAATACTTAAGGTTACAAATGACTAATAACTATGCACAACAATCTTCTTCAGTATCTATTAACTTTTTCCCTTTGCAAAAAATCATTTACACAAGTTCAACAATTCTGTTATAAATGCTAGGCTATATATTTGTTCCAATATGCTCACTTTCAGTTCTAACACAATTGTTATTTATTTTTTTTTTTTAGCTTCTAAGTGTTTTAAATATGTGCCATTTTAAAAGGAAGAAAAATGGTATTTATCATTCTCAAGCTAAATGTGAGTCAAAAAGCCTATATAACATTCCATATATAATTTCCAATTGTTATATCACAGCAGTTTCAAGATGGAATGAAACATTTTAGAAGGGGTACAACCTCAAAGGCCTTGCTGAAAGGAAACTACTAGATCACTGATTCAACTATGTCAAATCAAGTTTCCACTGGACATTTGAATATGAACATTTAAAAAATAAATGCCAGTAGTCTCCTACCCAAAATATGTATGAAGAATCTCATTTATGAAAATTGTCTTTTACAAAGATTTATACATTATTTAAAGATTCATTTGGTGCTTTCAGATTCAAAATTTGAAAATGTCCATGGGAATATTTTAATCATAACAAGAAAAAGGGAACTCTATTTAAATTCCACTTTGTATCATGTAATAGTACAGAATTCAAAATAAATGCAACAGACCTTTTCATCTCTTCTTCTATGCACTACAGAGATCTGTTTTAACATCAGTATCTCCTACCCCCACTGAGACGACATTGCAAAAGGTATATAGAGGTCCAGCCACCAAAGACTTTTCCAAATAATGGCAATAAGAGCAAGATAGCATTCTAATTTGCTAAAACTAATTGTTCTCCAGATGAGACATGTCTGTATGACCATTTTCGTGTGTGTGTGTGTGTGTGCTCGGTGTGGGGGAGTAGGGAGGGGGAAGATTGCTATCCATTTTGACTAGCAGAATACACAACCAAGGGGGAGAGTTATTCTGAAATTTCCTAGAACTTGTTGAAGTTCTGACTTTTTATGCCATATACAAGACATAACACACATTTATAATCTCAATGTTAACAAAATTGAGAATTCAGCAGTAAAGTGCTAACATGGAAGGGAAACAAAATGTACTACGGTACGCTAATAACTCCAGTTAGTTCAAAGAACATTCAGACTGCTTCAAATTCTATTCAGAAAACTATCTCTCCAAGCTTTTTTTGTTTTTGTTTTTCATTTTACCTCTCTTAAATGAGCTGAAAGCTAACTATATAAACAGACACTTGGGGGGCCGGAGGGACATCTCTCAATCTCTACTCAAATTTTCTGAAAAATTTGCTTCTAAAAGTCATCAGCAAATAATTCAACTAGACTACCTTCAGATGACATGACAAATCAAATTAACTTACTTTCACCTTAATTTGCTTTACCAGTGGTCTGAGACCCCTGCCCCCAATTCAAAACAAAACTTTCTGATATTTCAAACAAGTTCAATAAGATTCTGGTATTATAAATTCAAACTCAGTACTGCCATCTGTAACATTCTGTTTGAAAATTGAATCATTTTCCTGCTGATTGAAAATATCATCCCAGGTCATTGGCTTGTTCTGAGCAGATGTGGTCCCTACTGGAGGTTCTTTCCCAGCATCAACCTTATACCCAATACCATCATCCTTCATTACAGGCAGATTGCTTGACCTATCAGAAAGGTATGCATATTGTCTGATCTGTAATGACCTGCAGGGATGTAAACGATAAAGCTTGGAGTCCCCAGAAGGATCTTGACTATGAACTGACTTTATGTGTGAAGACATAAACTGATAGTTGATGAAAGATTTGCCACAGGCCAAACACTGGTATCTCCGTTCTCCTGTGTGATGAATTTCATGCTTTGTGCGATATTCTGCTAGAGGAAACACTTTCTCACAGTAACGGCAGGGATACTTCTTCTCCCAAGAATGAATGTTAAAATGTCTTCGCAAGCTTGTCAGACAGACGTATGACCTTTTGCAAACAATACAGATATAATAGACCCTTCCATCTACTATTAACTCATAGTGATCATCGTGTTTTACTTTCATTCGCTTGTTGGCTATCTCATTGCCAGATGTTTTTGGTATATCTTTCTCAAGTCTGGCCTCCCCTTCATCAGGGTCATCTTTGACAGGGATCACTATGTCATAAGTATCTTCACCAATATTTGCATAAACCTTGCAACCAGTTGACAAGCCTTCAATTTCTGTTGCTGTATCTAAAGTAATGATCTTCTGACCCTCCATTAGATGTTTCGATTCTAAACCTGGATCATTAGTGTTTCTAGTAATTATATCTGAAACTTTTAAAGAATTGGAAAGTGGCTCTTGCAGAAGTGTAGGAATTGGCATCTTCTGTATCAATGACCCATCAAACGTGGTATTTGGGGGGATATCTGCCTGTGGGACCAAAGATGTATTACTGACTGCTGAATCTGGACTGGAGCTAACAGTGTCAACATCATCATCTATAATTTCTTCTTCTTCCTCGCCATTGGCCTTGTTTCTGGTTAAAACGGCACTGTTTGATGGTTGCAGATTTTGTACACGTATATTGATTGAAGGAGACATATGGTTTGGAAGTGAAGAACTGACATTTGGAGGTGTAGTAAGTGGTGTCTGATTTAGCAAAATAATGTTGGGAGTCAGATGTGCTGGAGCTGAAGATACCAGCACTTTTTCACTTCCTTGCGTTTGGTTCAGAGTTGTCTGATTCACAGAAGAAGGTAGTTTCTGAGCTGGTGTGATATTTGTTAAAGGGGGAGAGTTATTGCTAACACAAGGTGCAACATCTGAAATAGCAACAGAGCTTGTGTTTGGCTGGACCTGTGCATTGTTATTTGACAAAGTTTCCTTTGCAGGCAGAATCTCAGAGCAGAAAATGACATCATCATCGCCGTCATCATCATCATCATCGTCATCTGAATCAGTAACAATGATCTTTTTTGTTTGGTAATCTTCAGCAGATAAGGAAAAAGACTCTGTTATAATAGGCATTACAGTGGTCCCATTATCTTGAGCTTCATCTTTTGCTTTTTGTATTTCAAGGTTCTTGCCATTCGAACCAGGAGATAAGGTTTCTGCACTGCTATCATGAAGTGCACCTACAATGCTTTTAACCTGTGACAATGGGACACCAAGCTCCGCTATAAATTTAACTCCTAATAACTGCCCAGATTTTATTAACTCATCAAGTAAATCTGACCTAACTCGGATAATTTTAGAACTATATATATAATTGAGAATTTCCGCAAAGATCTCTGCTCTTATAAAGCTCAGTTCAACAACTTGCCCAGCAACTGCAAAAAGCTGATGAAAATATGTACTAGAAGCTGAAAGAATATTCCTGTGGGCCCGGAATTTTCGGTCTTCCACAATAACAGTAACATCACAGAAGAGTCCATGGCCACGTTGCTCATTCAAGGAGTTAAGCAGACTTCCAGAGTATTGAGTGTCTGTCGCAGAAATCAGTTTTCTACTCTCCATGCCTATAAGAAAAAGGAGGAAAAGGGGTCAGGAGAGGGACAAGATTAGAAAGGGAAAACAAAGGTATTTTGTTTGATTTGTTTTATTATCACTCTGATTTTAAGGCATGGCATCATTAAATAGTTTATTTACGCTTTAATGGAAGGTTAGTTTAACTTTTTAGCTTTTCTATTAATTGTTCATACTGGTTGGTTTGGGGACCCAATGCTAAATCTTATGACTTTCCTGAGAAGAGCCAAGCAAGCTTTAAATTGTTCTGCAGATTCAAATAGAAATCTCCAGAGTTACCTTCCCTTGGAACTCCGATACACCCATCAGCATGGAGCAATTTTAAGACTAGAATTTTCTTACCAAGAGCGTTAAAAGTTTACCTTTTGAGGGGTCATTTTAAAAATGTGGTAAATATGCAGGTAACAAAATACTTGTCTTTTCACCAATCTTCACGTGTACAATTCAGTGACTTTTAATTATGTCCATCACGTTGTTCACCTATCCCCCTTAAGAATCCCTCAATGTATCCATCATCCTTAACAGAAGCTGAGTGTCCCCTTAAGCCTTGTGCCTTCTTTTCTCCCTCCCTTCTGCCTATCCACCCCTGGTAACCACTAATAAACCCTGATCTTCATACAGTTGCCTAGTCCAGATATTTCGTGTAACATTTCCTGCCATTTTTGTCCTTTTTACGGTGGACTTATTTCACTTAGCATAGCGTTTTCAAGGTTAACTTTAACTTTCTTAAAAATATGTTTTAAGAAAAATCATCATGTACACATAGAAGTTACTTCACCTGCAAATGAACTGTCAGAAAATACTTGGCATCTGCAATGGTGTAAGTGCCATCGAGTCAATTCTGACTCATAGCAACCTGTATATGGTTTCCAAAGGAGTGGGTTTGAAGTACCAGCCTTGTGGTTAGCAGTCCAGTGCTGATCCCACAGCACCACACCAGGATTCCTGAGTCCAAAATATATATTCTTCCTCAATTTTAGTGACTAATCTTAGGATCTCTGGTAGCACAATGGTAAAGCACTCAACTGCCGCTAACTGGAAGACTGGTAGTTCAAACCACCAGAAGCTCTGAGGAAGAAAAGGAACTGGTGGTCTGCTCCCATAAAGCCTAGGAAACCCCACAGGATCGCCGTAAGTCATAAGTGACTCAAGCGCATACAACCACCACCATCTTAAGAACATAATCAATAAATCAGCCTTAATTGAATCAACATTTATAAACACTGACAATTAATATTTTTAACTTCCCATTATTTTTCTGTTCTTACTTAAGTAAGATACCCATCTTGCTAAATTATTAAATTTCTTTCTTATTCTCTCCTGTTTCTTCATCCTCTTGCCCCTTACCCTCACCTCTCTACCTATCATTGCCACAGGTGGAATGTGAAACAGAGTGTCAAGTGAAGTCCACAGACCCTATTGTGAAAAGACAAAGAAAGGGAAAGTTTACTGTTCCTTGCAATTTACTTGCATGAAAATATGAAATCTTTGGATTTGCTGGTAAAGAATTATGAACATCGGCCTGAGAATCTTTTTTCATATCAAATGAGGTGGTAAAGACGCAAACAGTAACTTACTGGAACAGAGCAGACATTACTCTAGAAAAAGGGAAGAGATAATCAGTTTATAGCACTGCCGTGTATCATCCCCAAAACATGAATTTTTGCACTTTGCAGAAGATACTCTAATAATGATGCTGAGAGTTCTAACATCCATTCCTCACTTATCAACATAGTTAGGTTCCAAAGACCAGGTTGTTATATGAAAATCAGCATGTGAAAATGGAGGATGCCTACAGCAGATCACAGAATGGGGGACGACTACATCATTATATAGATTACAGAACTGAGAAGCATGGCCCAGTCACGTTAACCCATAACTTTAACCATCACAGCAGTTACTCTCACCTTGCACATCGGCATTCCTTACTGCTAGATGTACCTTCTTAATGCACAAACTAGCCAGATAGTAGATTTCTTACTATAGTCGTAAATGTGAAATAACAAGTCTTTAAGCGTATATATGCACATATGTTGCTGTTGTTAAGTGCTGTCAAGTCGGTTCCAACTCACACCAGTTCTGTATAAGGTTTCCAAGGAGCCGCTGATGAGTTTGAACTGCCAATTTTGTGGTTCAAACCAGCCTTTAAAAATTTGTGGGAAAACTCCATTATTGCTTAGTTCCATTTGTCCATGAACTTTTTGAAGTCCTCTTATATGTGCATATAAGTAAGCTTCCAAAAATGTCATGGGAAAACTCCATTATATTTCAATTTCATTTTTCCACAAACTTTTTGAAGGCACCTTGTATGTAGGTGTGTGCGCCCTGGTGTGGTGCTGCAGAATAAAAACTAAACCACAAGGTCAGCAGTTCAAACTTACTAGCCGCTCCTCAGAAACCCTATACAGGGTTGCTATGAGTCTGCACCAACTCCACGGCACAACCACCACCACACACACATATATACATACATATATATAAAGGGTCGCTATGGGTCAGAACCGACTCGACGGCACTTAACAACAACAACAACAACATATATAAAGGGAGACAGAGAGTGAGTGAATGAGTCCTGGTGTGGTGCTGTGCGTGAATGCGCTGGACTGAAAAGTCATTTTGAACCTCAAAGTTGGTGGTTCGAACTCACCAGCCACTCCTAGAAAACCCTGAAGAGGGTCACAAGAAGAAAAAAATATGTATATATGTACATGTATATATCTATATAGGAGTCCTGGTGTGGCGCTGTGGGTTAAATCACCAGACTGCAAAGCCGTTTGAACTGCAAGGTCGGCAGTTCAAGCTCACTAGCTGCTCCTCGGGTCACTATGGGTCGGAATCGACTTGATGGCACTTCACAACATCACAACAAACGGTGCTAGTTGTGTGCCATAGAGTTAGTTCCGACTCAGGGCTTCTGAAGCTATAAATCTTTACAGGAGCAGAAAAATGTCATCTTTCTCCCGTGGAGCTGCTGGTAGATCCTAACTCCTGACCTTGCGGTTACAAGTCCAACTGGTAACCTCTATAAGGAGCTTCCTAAAGTTCATGGGGAAATTCCATTATGTTTCCGTTCTATTTTTTCATTTATTTTTTGAAACCCCCTTGTATATACAATGTTACCAATTAGTGTACAGATACTTTTGACAAGTAAACAGTTTTACGGTTGCCATTCTTTCAAAAATAGTTACCAAAATAGTACCACTGTCACAGTGCTTAGGCTATGTAATACTGCACACACGTGGAAGCTAGAGTCTCTCAGAGATTTGAATTTCTCAGACGTATATTTTAAGAACAATAAATAGCAAGAAGTCTAAAACCAAGGATTAAAAACCTGATCTGCTAGAAAGTGGAATTCCTCAAAGGTGGAATTCCAGGTTACCCTAAAGACATTCATTGAGAAGGGTGACCTTTGGACGAACGACTAGGGCTCCTGAAATGTGCAGATTTCGACCGAAGTCACTTTTTAAGTGTGCAGGTTTTCCGCATATGATGCCACAATTTTTGACATTGACTAATAAGTTTTTCCAATGTGGACCACGCGTGAAATGTGCATGTCCAGGTGACACTGGGGTGGCTTTCGTTGTGCTGTAGGTTTCCTCTCCTCCCCGTCTAGTGGGTCGGAATGCACCCCAAGATTTAATAAACCCTGACATGGAAAAGTCAGTCCTCATCCTTGTGAGGCCAATCCTGATCCAGGGCAAGTGAAGGAGGGGCTGGGGAAGGTGGAAAAGGGGGTGAGAAAAGCCATCGGCCAGAGGGGGGGGGGGGGAGACCATCCCAGTCCAACACACGGCTCCCTGCAGCAACTAAACCCCATGTCCCCTCCTCCTCCTCCCTCTCCCCACTTTGCACCCAGCTGGCTGCAGCCGAGGTTCTTAACCTCCGTTCTGTGAAAAGACGGCTTCTGGCACAGACAGACAGGCGTGCAAACAGCAGGAAGAATAAGGGGTGCCAGGAAAAGTAGAAGCTGGCAAGCAGAAGGGTGGGGTGTTGGGGTGGGGGAGGACGCAGCGAAGCAAGCGGCATTGTTAAGCCCCGAGAAGGGTACGAAATGGGAGGATGGGCCGCCAAAGAAGCTCGAAATCCAAGTGGGGGCGAGGAGGCGAAAAGAGGACAGAAAGACGCAGGCAGAGGGGCAAGAACAGGCCTAGTGGGTCTCAGTGGCGGGCTCCCTAAGCCCCGGGCCTACCGAGGCACAGACGGTCCTTCAGGCCCTGAGGACGACAGGGACCGCGCAAAGGCCCTCCCGGTTCGTCCCCTCCTTCACTCCGGGGCCCACACAAAGAAAGGGCCAGAGAAGCGGAGCCTCGGGCTGGCGCTTCCTGGTTCACGAGAGGAGAATGCAAACGGCGGTGCGGCCCAGGGACCCAGGAGGCAGGCGCGCTCCCTCGCCCCCTCGCCCCCTCCCGGGCTGGGGCCGGCTCCTCACCTGCTTCCTGGCGCCGCCGCTCCTTCTCAGGCCGCGCGGAAGGGTGGGAGTCCACCAACAACAACGAGCGGGACTCCCTGGCGATCCTGGTGCTTCTTTAAACGTCGCTCCAATCTTGGTCGACGTCGACGCCGCCGCTGCCACAGCTGCCCCACGCCGCCGACAGAGGGCTCAGCGCGGGGGCGAAGCTTTGAACTCAAAGGCTTCCTCCTCCTCTGGGCACAGTTCGGGTCTTTTCGGAAACGCCCGAACTCTAGGCGGCTTCGCTTCGGAGCCCTACTCTGCTTTCGGCTCTTTCCGGAAGGGGCGGAGGAAGATTGGGAAGCTATTAGAGTAGTTTGCTCATCCCGGAGGGCGATAGGGTGGGAAAAAGGAACCGGAAAGATGGGGTATTGCAGTAGTAGCAAGCAGTTGGGAATGGGAGCAAGCTAGTCCCTTTAACCTAGTATCACTGTAAACTTCTAGGGCACAAACGCTTTTAGACACTATAAAGATTTCATTTGTGTTACAAGGTTGAATCTGCTCTATTAGCATGTCTGCTTCATGATTTGCATTGCCTTGGAGTCGATTCTAATACATTTCGACCCCTTGTGTTACAGAATAGAATTGCTCCATATCGGTTTGGACCACAAGGTCACCAGCCGCTCTTCGGGAACCCTATACAGGGTTGCTGAGTTGAACCAACTCGATGGCACTTAACAACAACAATCTTTATAGAAGCAGATCACCAGGCCTTTCTTTCTAGGTGCAACTGGGTGGATTCAAACTGCCAACCTTCAGGTTAGTAAAACAAGGGCTAACTATTTGATCCATCTAGGTACGTGTTTCATGATATTGTTGTTAGGTGCCGTCGAGTCGGTTTCGACCCATAGCCACCCTGTATAGGGTTTCGGAGGAGCAGCTGGTGAGCATAAACAGCCAACCTTGCAGTTCAAAAGGCTTTGCAAGTCTGATGCATTAACCCACAGCGCCACACCAGGACTCCGAGTTTCATGATAATCACCTTGAAATAAAATTTAAATAAATATAATCAAATAAAATACATTCGCTCCTTGGAAACCCTATACAGGGTCGCTATGGGTCAGAACCGACTCGTTGGTACTTAACAACAACAACAAATTATAATAATGCAAGGAACTCTGGTAGCATAGTGGTTTTGAGTTGGGCTGCTAGCCTCAATGTCAGCAGTTCAAAACTACCAGCCATTCTTCAGGAGAAAGATAGGGCTTACTGTTCCTGTAAAGATTTGTTGTTGTTATGTGCCGTGGCATTGGTTCCAAGTCATAGCGATTCCGAGGCTGTAAATCTTTACGGGAGCAGAAAGCCTCATCTTTCTCCCGCGGAACAGCTGGTAGTTTCGAACTGCTGACCTTGCAGTTCGCAGCCCGATTCGTAACCACTACGCTACCTTTACAGTCTTGGAAACCCTAAGCAAGGTTGCTATGAGTCAGAACCAACTCTAGGGCACACCACCATTACCATTATAATAATGCAAGTTCTAGGATAATAAAACAACTATAGTACAGGAATTTCTTTTAAGATCAAAAGAATCTAGTATTTGAACTAGTACTAGTTTCTTAATTTAATATCATATGATACAAATGTTTACTGACCACCTGCTTGATCTGCATAGAAAAGCCAAGCTCTGTCTTTACAAAAAGGAGCTCTGGTAGCATAGTGCTTAGGAGTTGGGCTGTTAACCTCAAGGTCAGCAGTTAGACACTAACAGCTGTTCTGTGGGGAAAAGATGAGGCTTTCTGCTCCCGTAAAGATTTACAGCCTCGGAAAACCTATACAGGGTTGCTATGAGGCGGAACCAACTCCATGGCACACCACCACCACCACCATCCTTACAAAGTGCTGTAGGATAAGCACTGCACTACAAGGTCGGTTTCAATGGCAAGGTCAGTGGTTCAAACTCACCAGCTGCTCCTCAGAAACCCTATACAGGGTTACTATGAGTTGGAATAGGCTTGTCGGCACTTAACAACAACAATACATAGGCACACAGACATAGACAAAAGTTTTTGTACAAGATACAGAAGTACAGAGAATGACAATTTTACCACTTGGACTGTATCTACATAAAGGAATAATACTAACATTTGCATTGTTAATTTACTATTATTATTTCCATAGCATCTCGTCTTTAGGTACTTTAGTGTCTGATACATAGTAGATGTTCTGTAATTGTTAAATGAATGCATCATGAGTTCTGTCATTTAAAAAACCCTTTGGTAACACATTTCCGATTGAATACCAGGGTAAATGAAGTAACAAGATGGATAGTTGAAGAAAAAACTATTTCCCTTTAGACTGGGTATTGAGCATGCTCAACTAAAGAATCAAATTTTTTCTGCAACAATTAAGACCACTCATTACCTTTATTTCCTTTTTTTTTTTTTAAAGATATGTATAGAATAATATTGCATCAGTTACCAATAACTTGAATTGCTTTGAAGATAAAAAGAATCTAGTATTTGAACAAGTACTATTTGCCTTTCAGTTGAAACTCCTGTGTTTTCCCAGTAAAATCTTGCTGACAATGTCTGTCTTTCAGTAGTTTAGTTGATCAAAACTAAGAGTGAGACATAGTCCTTGAGTATCACAAGTAGCTCAACTAACTGAAAAAGGTAGGTAGTTTGAATCCTCCGGAGAGATACCTTGGAAGAAAGGGCTGATTCAGAAAGATTACAATCTTGAAAACCACATAGAATGCGACTCTCACTTGCAACACGTGGGGTTGCCTTGAATCAGAATCAACTGGACTGTAACTAACAACAGCTGAAAGCTGATGAAAACTTGTTCATTTACAGTACCGGATGCCTGCTCTTCCCGTTGATCATGTCCCTTGCTCTCCTCCAACAGTTGAGCAAAAGCTCAACTAAAATTTAAATGCCAGCTGTAAGTAAAGGGGATGATGACACTGTAGGTTAAGCATTGGACTATTAACTACAAGGTTTGAGATTCAAACTCACCAGTCACTGGCTGCTCCCATACGGTTTACAGTCTCAGAAACCCTAAGGAGCAGTTGGACTCTGTCTTATAGGGCTGCTATGAGTTGGAATTGGTTCAATGGCAGTAGGTTTGAAATTATGGAGAGATGGATTGGATCAGGAGATTGCTTAACACAGTGGCTGCAACAATGGGCTCAACAAACACAGAAATGATTGTGAGGATGATGATGGGGAGGATGCTGAACGACCAGGTGGTGTTTTGTTCTGTTGTATATGGGGTTGCTGTGACTCAAAACCAATTCGATGGCACCTAACAACAAATCATCAGGAAAAGAATTTTATTTGTAGGAAAGCAGAGCAGATTAAGAAATTTAAGAGGCCTCCATAATTGTCTTTGGGACACAATCAGTGGAAAGTTTTGTTAACTTTCTATTTCCCAGCAAGTTTACCAGTACACAGATAATTCACAAAGAGTAATTTCACCCTTCACTTGCTTTTTATCTGCAGGCTTTAAACTTCCTTCAAATAACCCAACAGATTCTAAAGAGAAGAGCCTATATCAAATGGATTTGGAGCTAACAATTGTTTCCAGGAAGGCTGATAATGGAATCAGTCACATTGTTAATATTTACTTACTTACCTTACCAAACATGATATCCTTCTCCAGCAACTGGTCCCTCCTGACAATATGTCCAAAGTATGACAGATGACGTTTGGCCATCTGGCCTCCAAGGAACAACACTCTGGCTGCACTTCTTCCAACACACATATGTTTGTTCTTTTGGAAGCCTATGGTGCTTTCAGTATTCTCCTCCAAAACCATAACTCAAATGAATCAATTCTTCGATGGACTTCCTTATTCACTGTTCAGCATTTGCAGGCATATGAGGTTATTGAAAATACCATGGCTTGGGTCAAGTGCACCTTAGTCCTCAAGCTGATATCTTTGCTCTTCAACTCTTGAAAAAGGTCTTATGCAGCAGATTTGCCTAATGCAATACATCGTTTGATTTCTTGACTGTTGCTTCCATGAGTGTTGATGGTTGATCCAAGTAGAACGAAGTTCTTGACAACTTCAATAAATTCTCCTCCGTTGATAAGAATGTTGTTTATTGGTCCAGTGGTGAGGAGTTTTGTTTTCTTTACATTGAGATGCAATCCATCCTGAAGGCATGGATTTTTGATTTTTGAAAATCAAAGGCATGGTCTTTGATTTTCATCAGTAAATATTTTAAGCCCTCTTTACTTTCAGAAAAGTAAGGTTGTATCATCTGCATATCACAGGTTGCTAATAAGTCTTCCCCCAATCCTGATGCCATGTTTTCCTTTATATAATCCAACTTCTCAGATTATTTGCTCAGCATTCAGGTTGAATGAATATGGTGAAAGCAAACAACCCTGTCGCACACCTTTCTTAATTTTAAACCATTCAGTGCTCCCATGTTCTGTTTGAATAACTGCCTCTTGGTCCATGTACAGATTCCTCATGAGCACAATTAAGTGTTCAGGAATACTCATACTTCGTAATGTTGTCCATATCAGCAAAGACCCATCTGATAAAGACATTTCCCGATGATTTCCACATTCCGTTGAGTCACCTCTCTTTGGAATGGGCACAAATACAGATCTCTTCCAATCAGTCAGCCAGATAGTTGTCTTCCAAATTTCTTGGCAGAGATGAGTGAGTGCTTCCAGTGTCACCTCACTTTCTTGAAAGATTTCAATTTTTATTCCATCAATTCTGATGCCTAGTTTGGTTTTTTTTGCCAATTCCTTCAATGTACCTTCAACTTCTTGCTTCAATATCATTGGCTCTTGATAATATGCTTCCTCTTGAAACAGTTGAGTATTAACCTTTTGGTACAGTGACTGTGTATTCCTTCTATCTTCTTTTGGTGATTTCTACATCATTCAATAATTTGCCCAGAGAATCCTTCAATGACAAAAGTCAAGGCTTAAATTTTTTCTACAATTTCCCAGCTTGAAAAATGCTGTGCGTGTTCTTCCCTTTTGATTTTCTGATTCAAGACCTTTGCACAATTCATTGTATTATTTGACTTTGTTTTCTCAAGCTGACCTTTGAAATTTTCTGTTCAGCTCTTATACCTCCTCATTTCTTTCATTTGCTTTAGCATCTCTATGCTGGAGAGCAAGTTTCATGTCTCTTCCGACATCCATTTTGATCTTTTCCTCTTTCTTGTCTTCTTAATGACTTTTTGCTTTCCCCCTGTGTGATGTTCTTGATGTCATCCCACAACTCTTCTGGTCTTTGGTCTTTAGTGTTTAATGTATCAAATCTGTTCTTCAGATGATGTCTAAATTCAAGTGGGATATACTCAAGGTCATAGTTTGGCTCTCATGGACTTGTTTTCATTTTCTTCAACTTTAGTGTGAATTTACATATGAGCAATTGATGGTCTGTCTGTTCCACAATCTGCCCCTGGCCATATTTGGCTTTTCTACCATCTCTTTCCAGAGATGTAGTCAATTTTATTTCTGTGTATTTCATCTGGTGAGGTCCATGTGTATAATCATCTCTCATGCTGTCTAAAGAAGGTATTTGTAATGAAAAATAATTGGTTTTGCAGAATTCTATCATGAGATCTCCAGCATCATTTCTATCACCAAGGCCATATTTTCCAACTACCAATCCTTCCTCTTTGTTTCCAACCATTGGAATCCCAATCACCAGTAATGATCAATACATCTTTTTTTAAATGTTTTATTGTGAGTTATGTGATAGTTTACATGGGAGAACATTAGCTTTACATTCATCCTATCATATATCATTTCATCGCCATGGTTACAATCCCCTCCTTGCATCATCAACCAACCAAAGGGTACACTCCCGCAAGCCTGCCTCCTGGTCATCAGCACACAGCCACTCTCCCTTTGTGGGTCTAAAGTTCCCAGCCGCTCCATCTCTCCACATCATTGTCTCTTCCTCCATCTCAGGCTTCACTGCTTCTCTGGGTAGGGTCCCGCTCTCTGCTCTTCTCCCTTGATAGTCCCAGGGACCTCCACTCCTACACTGCAAAGTCAGTAACTCCCCTCCTTTTGCTACAAAACATCTACCTTTACATTTCCAACCCTCACAAACAGTCCTGATAACAATTATTCACTATTGTAGCACAAGAGACCTATCCGCATCTCCTTTCATCAGTCCCGCCCAGACAGATTGAATACTCCACGCTCTCTGGATCTAGGCTCCCTCTTGAAAGATTGTAAGCCTGTCACTTCTTGCCTTTGTAGCCCCCCTCTACCCCATTTTGAGTAGCCAATGTCCAAGTTGCCCATCCCTGTCTACTCTTTGAATGGAAGGGGTGGGAATGATCTTCGCCGTAAAGATTTGTTCCCTCTTTTGAGCTACTGCATCCATAGGTGTAGGTCAACTTCATCAAAATGTATCAGATTACTCTTTTTTTTTTTTTCCCTCTTCTTTCTTCTTGTAGTTGAGCTCTGATCATCCAGTCATTGAAGCCAGGTTAAGCAGGGATTATCTGTAAGTGTGGGTGTTCTTATGCATATCCCCTCACTTCTTATCAGCTGGATGCTTCACTCTCCACTCTAGTCCTCTGTAGCTATATCACTGACTCTGAGCCCAAGAGTCCCCATGTCTTGCCACACTGTTGGCCAACCAGATCTCCACCCAGGTTCACAGGAGTCTGTTGAACATTGTAGGACTTAGCTCGCAGCTTCACTGCTGTTTTTCCCTCACTTCCCCTTATTGGTGACGAAAGTGGTCACAGCTCAGAGTGTGTATTCCCATTGGATCTTAGTCTTGGAAGGGGGTTTGCCTGAGGGGACCTGATCACTTGCCTTGATGTCTCCTGGGCAAGCAACTTGCTTGTTCTTATTGTAATCAGTCAGTCTGCCGATATTGTTTTGTATTTTTCCTGTGGGTCTTTCTTTCAAGAAGCATCTTCTGTTCTTCTAGCCACTCCAGGCTGGTCTGCTTGTCCTTTCAAGTGGAAATTTCCCAACTCAAAAGATTCTGAATGGGGTTCAGGATTCCACCTATGGTCTTATGTAATGCAGAGGCTCCGTAGGAAGCTTCCTTCACTGGGTATGTTGTAGCCCCTTTTTAGGTATTCCAATCAGTTATAGGCAGAAGACAGACTTATAAGCTTTCTAGGGTGATATTTCTGGCTATTCCTTTCTCTCTCCCTCAGGTCTCTATTTTATAATGGTAAGCCAGGGAAACCAAGATTCAAAAGACAGCCAAGCATCTTAACATTGTTGTTGTTGTTTAAGTGCTGTCGAGTCAGTTCCGACCCATAGCAACCCTGAACAGGGTTTCCAAGGCTATAAATCTTTACGGGAGCAGAAAGCCTCATCTTTCTCCTTTGGAGCAGCTGGTAGTTTCGAACTGCTGACCTTGCAGCTTGCAGCCCGATTCGTAACCACTACGCTACCAGAGCTCCTTATTATTTCCCCCCCTTTTCCCTATTCCAACCAGGTCTCAATCCTGTATTCCAGAGCCCTGTTGTTCCAAGGTTGTACATACATCATTATTTACCTCTGGTCCGCTTAGCCATGCCTAATTTTTTCCACGTCTGCTTTGTTCTTCCATTTCCTTCCCCCTTCTTGTGTATTTCTCCTCTCTCTAGCACACAAACTATCCTGTATATATTCCCTACCCTGTGCTCCACCTTCCCCTCCCTACCCTCACCCTACATCCTGCATACCAGTAACCAGCAAAGAATTCCGCCCCCCCCCCTTTAGTATGGGTTCTTTTTCTTACTCTTTTACAGTAGTGGTCCTATGCAGTATTTCTCTTTTCTGACTGACTAATTTCACTCAACATAATGTGCTCAAGGTTCATTTATGTTATGCGGTGGCTTGCAGCTTCCTTGTTATTCTTCAAGGTAGCATAATATTCCATTTTGTGTATGTACCACAGTTTGTTTATCCATTCTTCAGTTGATGGGCACTTTGGCT
>NW_006408701.1:239612-256247 GCF_000296735.1 Chrysochloris asiatica
CTTTCCAGTTCTGCCAGCACCATCTGTTGAGGAGACTATCACTTCCCCATGCAATATATTTAGGTATTTTGTCAAAAATCAGTTGGCTGTATTAGGATTGGTTAATTTCTGGATTCTCAAATGATCAATGCACCTCGATTGCATGTTTGATCAATTTCAGATTGAAGAAGTTGGTAGTAGTTTTCTATTTCATCCTCACTGGCTTAAAGGTTGGTGCATAAATTTAAATAATAGTGGCATTAACTGGTCTTCCCTGTAGATGCATGGATATTATCCTATCACAGACAGCATTGTACTTCATGACTGATCTGGATGTGTTCTTTTTGACAATGAATGCAACACCATTCTTCTTCAATTTGTCATTCCCGGCATAGTAAACCATGTGGTTGTCAGATTCAAAATGGCCAATACCAGTCCATTTCAGTTCGCTAATTCCTAAGATCAGTGTTTACACATTCCAATTCATTTTTTACAATTTCCTATTTTCCTTGATTTATACGTCATACTGTTCCATGTTTTGAATATTAATGGATGTTTACAGCTGTTTCTCTTCATTTTGAGTTGTGCCCCATCAGCAAATGAAGGTCCTGAGGGCTTTAATCCCATGGGCTTTTCACCATTCACATCGTGATGGTCAACTCTACTTCAAGGAGGCAGCTCTTCCTAGTTGCATTTTGAGTGCCTTCCAACCTGAGGGGCTCATTTTCCAGCACTATATCTGACAGTATTTCTCTGCTATTCATAAGGTTTTCAGTGACTAAATATTCAGAAGTAGTTTGTCTCTCCTTCTTCCTAGTCTGTCTTCATCTGGCATCTCATCTGAAACCTGTCCACCATGGGTGATACTGCTTATATTTAAAATACCCTTGGCATAGCTTCCAGAATCACAGCAACTCACAAGCCAATACAGGACAACAAACTGACAGACTAGTGGTGGGTTTTGCCCATAGAATCCTTCAATATCACAAGTCAAGCCTTGAATTTTTTTCATCAGTTCTTTAAACTTGAGAAATCCTGAGTATGGTCTTCCCTTTTGATTTTCTAATTCCTAGTCATTGCACATTTAATTATAATACTTGACTTTGTCTTCTCAAGCTGCCTTTTGAAGTACTCTCTTCAGCTCTTTTATTTCCTCATTTCTTCCATTTGCTGGAGAGCTAGTTTCAGAGTCTCTTCTGACATCCACTCTGGTATTTTCCTTTTATCTTGTCTTCTTAATGACGTTTTGATTTCTTCCTGTAGAATGCTCTTCATGTCATCCCACAACTCTTCTGGTCTTCAGTCAGTGTGTAATGCATCAACTTTGTTCTTGAAATGATCTCCAGATTCAAGTGAGATAACTTCAAGGTCTTATTTTGGCTTTCATGGATTTCTTTTCATTTTTTTCAGCTTCAGACTGAACTTGCATATGAGTAAGTGATGATCTGTCTACAGGAAACCCTGGCCTGGTTTTGGCTAATAATATGAAGCTTTTCAACTGTCTCTTTCCACAAATGTAGTCCATTTGATTTCTGTGTATTCCATCTTTCATGTTTTTTTTTTTTTTTTAAGGTATTGCAATGACCCCTCTAAGACTGAAACTCAAGGGAACACATGAGCAGGCATGTAAGCTTGCTGATGACTACATTGGTCTACTGGTGAGTGGAACAGGGGGAAAGACAATAATGAAGAAATGGGCTGAGTTCAACCACAGTCCATTGACTCCCATTGACCTGGAGATGAGAGAGAGAAGAGGAAGGGCTGGTTAGTCCATAGTGTGGTGAGACCTGGGGACACCTAAGCCCATGGACAAGGACATAGCCACAGAAGGATAGAGTTGAGAGTGAAGCATCCAGCTGATATGAAGTGAGGGTGATGCACAAGAACACCCAAACATGCAGATAGTACCCATTTGACCTAGCCTTGATGGCTTGATAATCAGCACTTGCTAGAGGAAGATTACAAAAAAACAATTTTTGATAGCGTAAACAAGGATAAATTGCTACAATTTGATGAACTTGACCTATACTCATAGAGGTAGTAACTCTAAATACCAACATAGAGGGAAGGGGTCTTCACATCAAGTATCAATGCTATCCCCTCTGTACACAGTGCAGATAGGGACAGGCAACTTAGATACCGGCTACGTAAAATGAGGGAACGATGGAGGCATAAAGTGACTGGCTTAGAAAGTTTCAAGGGGGAGTTTAGTTTAAAAGTGTGTGGGAGAAGAAAGAGTCCCCACTGTATAGTTTTCATCTTGTCTAGATGGGTCTGGTTAAAAGAGATGGGAATAAGATTCTTATGATTCAATAGCAAGTAATTGTTATCATGACTAATTGTGACTGTCACAATTGTAAAGGTAGAAGTTTTATAACAGAAATGGGGGGTAGTTAATTTTACAGTCCAGAAACACAGGACCCTAGGACCATCAAGGGAGAAGAGCACAAGCGAAATGTGGGACATTATCCAGAGAAGCAGTGACACCAGAGACAGAGGCAGAGATGGGGTCATGAAGAGGGGGAGCCACTGAGGACTCTAGATTCATTGGAAGAGAGGGACTGAGAGCTTGGTGGCTAGGAGGCAGACTTGCAGAAGGTGCCCTTTGGGGATGTAAATTATTATATATGCCTGAGTGTTTAAAAAAAAAAAAGAAAAAAGCTAAAGTGAATAGAGAGACACACTGTTATCTGATGGTACCTGGAGGGGATTATAATCATTGCAATTAAACAAAGTGTATGATTTGTTGAATGCAAAACTGATGATCTGCCCTATAAACTGTCACTCAATTCACAATAAAAACATTAAAAAATTAATTAAATTGAAAAAATATATATATATTTAGAGGCATCGCAATGAATATGTCATTTGCCTCGCAAAATTCTATTATGCGATCCCCAGCATTATTTCTATCACCAAGGCCATATTTTACAACTACTGATTCTTCCTCTTTGTTTCTAACCTTTGAATTCCAATCACCAGTAATTATCAATACATCTTAATTGCATGTTTGATAAATTTCAGACTGAAAATGTTGATAGAATTAATCAATTTCATCATCACTGGCTTTTGTGGGTTTTGCGTAAATTTGAATAATAGTGGTATTAACTGGTTTTCCTTGTAGGCATATGGATATTATCCTATCACAGACAGAAACATTACAATGACGGGGCATTGTTAGAGGTTCAAGCCAGATTCAGAAGAGGGCATAGAATGAGGGACATTAGTGCTGACATCAGGTGGATCTTGGCTGAAAGCAGAGAACACCAGAAAGAGTTTACCTGTGCTTTAATGACTATGCAAAGGCTTTCAACTGTATGGATCTTGACAAGCTATTGACAACATTGCTGAGAATGAGAATTCCAGAACACTTCAATGTGTTCATGAAGAATCTGTACATAGACCAAGAGGCAGCCATTCAAACAGAACAATGGGATACGGAATGGTTTAAAGGTGTGTGCCAGGGTTGTATTCTTTCACCATACTTATTCAATCTGTACACTGAGCAAATAATCTGAGAAGCTGGATTATATGAAGAAGAAAGTGGCATCAGAATTGGAGGAGGACTCATTAATAACCTTGAGGTATGCAGATCATACAGTCTTGCTTGCTGAAATCAAAGAGGACTTAAAATACTTACTGATGAATAGAAAAGACCACAGCCTCCAGTATGGGTTGTACCTCCATGTAAAGAAAACAAAAATCCTCACCACTGGACCAATAAACAACATCCATATAAATGGAGAAAATATTGAAGTTGTCAAATACTTCATTTTGCTCAGATCTTCCATCAACACTCAGGGAAGCAGTAGTCAAGAAATCAGATGGCATACTTCATTATGCAAATTTGTTGTACAAACCTCTTTAATGTGTTCAAGAGCAAAGATGTCAGTTTGAAGACTAAGATGCACCTGATCAAAGCCATGGTATTTTCAAAAACCTCATATGCATGTGAAAGTTGGACAATGGACGAGAGTAGAAGAATTGTTGCATTTGAGTTATGGTGTTGGAGGAGAAAGAACCATGGACTGCCAGAAAAATGAACAAATCTGTGTTGGAAGAAGTAAAAACAGAATGCTCTTTAGAGCATATTTTGGAAATATTATCAGGAGCGACCAGTTCCTGGAGAAGGATATCATGCTTGGTAAAGTGGAGGGTCATTGAAAAGGAAGAAGACTCCCACGAGATAGACTGGCACAGTGGCAGTAGCAGTGGTCTCAAGCATAACAATGATTGTGAGGATGGTGCAGGACTGGGCAGTGTTTCGTTCTATTGTATATAAGGTCACTATGATTTGGATCCAATTCAACAGCACCTAATAACAATATCTGTGTTGAGTTCTGGGTGGTGTTTTCCTGTGTGGTAATCTCAGGTTGTTGTCTGCTGTTGTTGATTCTTAGTCCAAGGAAAACACTTTAGTATTTTTTGTAAAGTTGGTCTGGTCATTGCAAATTCTTTTGATTTCTGTTTATCAGGAAATGTCCTAATTTCGCCATTGTTTTTGAGGGACAGCTTTACTGGGTATATGACTCTTGGTTCACATTTTTTTTTCTTTCATAGTTTTGTGTATATCATTCCATTGTCTTCTTGCCTGCATGGTTTCTGCTGAGAAATCCAAGCTTAGTCTTATTGGTTTTCCTTTGTTTCATTTTTCTGCAGCTGCTCATGATTCTTTCCTTTTCTTTGGTTTTGAAAAGTTTGATTATGATATATGTCTTGGTGATTTTCTTTTGGGATATATCCTGTTGGGATTCACTCAGCTTCTTGTCTGCTTATATTCTCATCGTTCATGATATGAGGGAATTTTTTTTCCCAAAAGCTCTTCAATAATGTTTTCTGTGCTTTTTCTTGTCTCTTCCTGTTCTGTAATTCTAGTCACTCATAAGTTGTTCCTTTTCATGGTTTCTCAGGCTTTCTAAACATTTTTTTCAGATTGTTCAAGCATACTAGTATTGACAGATTTATCTTCAAGCTCACTAATTTGGGTTTCCATTGCTTCAAATCTACTCCTTTCCCCTTTCATGCATTGTCCGTTTATGAAATCTTAGCATTAATCTTCTTGATTTCTAATTGCAGGTTTTGAATTGTTTCAAATTTTATATTTATTTTGTCTGCTTGTTCTTATAGTGCTTTCTTGAATTCTTCTAATTTTTTTTTCTGTGTTCTCCTAGCTTTCTTCAATCTTTCTGTCGATCCTTATAAGGTACCTAAATATCATTCTTTGAATTCTCTTTCAGTTAGTTCAATTATATTTTCATCCTCAGAAATATTTTCTAGCTCTGCATCTTGGCCATTTGTTTGATCTTTTCCCTCTTGTTTCTTCCTGTCTGTGGTCTCTAGAGTATTGTGGGATTGCCTTATTTGAAATTGATTGATGATTGTGTGCTGATGTGTTCTTAGGCTCTCACCAACTATCCAATGTGGGTGCAGTTAGAGAATGGAAGCACGTACAACATTCTCATTCATCATTTGTGCACCTCAGTTTAGGGTGGATTTGGCTGGTGTTGGCTGCTGTCTATTGTTGACTACATGGTAAGGGACTTAGTATTAGCTCTTTTCCAGTGGTTGAAGCTACAGAGGGTACAGTTGTGTCTCGGCTGTATGGGCACAGTGGATATCTCCTTTCAGATGGGGAAGATAAAAGTCCTCCCCCCCAATACACACACACACACACACACACACACACACAAAATAAAACAGAATAAATAAACGAGTAACCAACAATGAAAAAAGAAAATGATAAAGAGAAGAAATAAATAAAACATGCATCAAGTAGAGAGAGAAAAAAAGAGTATAATAACTATGAAGGCAAAAGAGGGACAGGGAAATGAAGCTACAGAAGAGGAAAAATAAAAGAAAGAAAATTTTAAAACCACTTAAGAATACATAAAAAGAGAATAGAGGGACTGAGAAATGGAGCTATAGAAGAGAAAAATAAGAGAGAAAATTAAAGGAAGAAATTTTAAAGACACTTAGAAAAACCAAGGATATGAAAAGAGAGAGTAGTAGAAAAAAAATCAAAGGGGCGGGGGGAGAAGAAAGGAAATGATAAACAGAAGAAAAGAAGGGAAAAATACAGTAGAGATAGAAAGGATAAAAGTAAAGGGAATGGAAAGAGTAGAAGAAGAAAGAATAAACAAATAAAAATAATGAAATAACAAAAGGAAAACACCAAACTCAAAACAAAACCAGTGCAGCTGTTGGATCTAGTTGGTTAGTTGTATGTTGTAGAGTCAGTCCTGACTCATAGCAACCCTGTATGGGATTTCCAAGGCTGTATATCTTTGTTGTTGTTGTTTGTTGTTAGGTGCCATCGAGTCGGTATCGACCCATAGCGACATTATGCACAGCAGAACAAAATACTGCCCAATCCTGGGCCAACCTCACTACTGTTGCCACGCTTGAGTCCCTCGATGCTGCCACTTGGCCAATCCATCTCGTTGGGGGTCTTCCTCTTTTTCTCTGACCTCACCAAACATGATATCCTTCTCCAGCGATGAGTCCCTCCTGACAATAATCCAGTATGTTACCATAGCAGAGAAAATTCTTAGGATTCCTGCAAGTCAAAGAGCTCACAAGTTGGTTTTGAGAAGGATGTGACCGTAGAGTTCTTGGCCCTAGATGGTGTTCCTATCAGCCTCAGTGTTATCTAGGTTCTGGGCACTCAATCTAGAAGGAGTTTGTGGAGGCTCTTGATGGAGCTGGTTTCAGTGTCTGTTAAGACCACAGGGGCACCTGGGTCAGGTTGACTGATTAGATAGATGCTGGTCTGGTGGCTTTGCGTGTTCGGTAGGGCTAGAGCTGATCCTGCCTGAATCCAGGCACCAAAGTGGTGCGGCTGGTCTCAGCCTCACACTGGAGTTACTCCCAACCACAATACTCCAGAGTCCCAGAGATCAGGGTCTGCTCTGGGGATGGATGAGGGTGGGAGATAGTCACACCTTTGTTCACCAAGGAAACACGGAGAAAAGAAAGCATCACACCTTTCCCATTGCCTGTGTGAATCTGTTCTGTGAGGCAGCCTTCTGTTGCCAAAGCTGTTCAGAAGATGGCCATGGTACATCTGGCCAGCTGTTCACCAGTCACTCTATCCTGCTGTGTTCAGCTTCTCCTCCCAGCAAGCACTCAACCCCACTTCTCTAAACTTTCTTCTGAAGTTCAAGGTTCCAGGATTTTCACCTGTCTATTTCATTTGGTCTCTCATCTCCAGGAATTTTTGAAGGCCCGTTGTATGTGCTGTGAATAAAAATAAACAGTGTACAGGGATAAAGAATGATAAAGAGCTATTATAGATAGTGTGATCAGATTCAGTCTTCTGAAAAGGTGATACCATGAAACCTGTGAGAGCCAGAACTCGACATAACTGCCTTGTCTTTCCGAGTCTTGAAAGCTTTACACTTTTAACAGGGTGCCGTCATACCACTTTTCTATCACTTGTTTTATTGGAAAATATTTACACTTTTCTTCTCTTGACAGATTTCTGCTTTCCACAGGTTCTGGCTTTCAAAGGTTTTACTATATCTGAGCACAGTCAAATGGCCTAAGGGAAAGACTATGCAAATACCTGAGTAACAGCCCTTTAGACAGAGGAACAGGTCAATGCCCTGAGCTACACACAATCAGGAACACACCATGAAAAGCTTTTGTTCATTGCTAATTGGAATGAGGGAGAACGCATACCATGGGGAAATGTGGGGTTTCTCAGTAAGGAAGTGTTAGAACCTATTACAAGATTTGACAGTTTGGGGAAGGGTCTGAGGAAGCAGAAGTTTGCTCTAAATTCAATGCTGTCAGAGAAGAGGGGCAATTGACTGATTGGGCACCTCAATAAATCTTATCTATAAGGAAGGCAGATGTGAGCAAAAATAAAGCTGTAATTAGTAAAGTAGCATCTATACATTTTGGTCAAAAGGGGGAGTGTTTGGTGTTTTCTGGGTGGCACAGTGACTTTATTTTTATCTTTGCTTAGAAAATTACAGTCTGAGTGACCTTGTCTGATGTTGGTGTTCTGTGAGATTTATATTCAACAGGAGAAAAACTTAGCCAGTTTCTAGATATCAGGGGATGCCCCTTCTCCTTTCTCAAACTGCAAGTGAAAATCCTTTGATTATAAGGAACAAGTTTTGAAGGTTGAGGGAGAAAGGGCACCATCACCTTATATTTAACAAAACGGATCCATTATTACAAGAGATGTACTAAAATGAAAGTAGTTTTGTTGCTTTACTAAATTCAAATTTAAATAGACCTGAAACCCGATACAGGATCTCTATGAGTCAGAACCAACTCAATGGCACTTAACACAACAATAACACATGTTTGAAATGTATTGTTATTCAAGGGTAGTGATGGTTCAGTGGTAGAATTCTCCCCTTCCACGCAGGATACCCAGGTTTGATTCTCAGCCAATGCACTTCATGTGCAGCCACCACTTGTCTGTCATTGGAAGCTTGTGTACTGCTTTGATGATGAACAATTTTTAGTGGAGCTTCCAGACTAAGACAGATTAGAGTCTGGTGACCTATTTCAAAAAATCAGTTAATGAAAACCTGCTTCCATTGTGCATGGGGCAGGGCTTTGAACCAGTCCAGACTGATTCAGTAGTGGCTCAAGTGACACTGAACTGATTCGAATTTCTAAAATGTGGGTAAATCAGAACACTAACTGGAATGAGAAAATTTGTGGGTCACAGCCCTGATGCTAACTTAATCTCTCTCTTATAAACAAGGGCAACATACATATTGCACAGAAACCAAATTTCTTGATCAGGTGAGTCAAAAACATCAGCCACTTTGAATGTTTGTCAGTCTGTATAGTACTAGCAATAATCCAATGTCCTGCATCAGGCTCCTGATGGGAGCCTCTTCTGGGTCTTCCATTCCAGGGCTTCTGTCCATAATTTCCCCCTAACCTGTAATGTTCTGGATCAGCCAAATTAAAAAAAAAAAAAAAAAAAAAAATTGTGATTCTGTTCCTGTTTCACTTTGGAGGCAATGATCAAACCAGTTCAAATCATTTCAAAGCCCTGGCATGAGGTTTCCATGTTGTTGCTATTGTTGTTAAATGCCGTCGAGTCGGTTCTGACCCATAGTGACCCTGTACAGGGTTTCTGAGGCTATAAATCTTTACTGGAGTAGAAAGCCTCATCTTTTTCCCACAGAGCGGCTGGTAGTTTCAAACTGTTGACCTTAAGGTTTGCAGCCCAATTCGTAAGCCCTACACTACCAGAGTTCCATGAGTTGGGATCAATTATATGGCAGCTAACAACAATTGTGTTGTCTATTAAATCTGACAACACTGAAATAAACTCATCGCTGGTTGCCATAGGAAATCTTTTTAATGTTTTTGTTCCCTTTCTTCATGCCCTATTTAGATTTTCTTTTAATTCAAGATATACTTAGGAAAAAATGTGTATTAAGCACCCAATATTATATCATATTGGCCCAGGATCCTGCAGTGTTTCATTCTGTTGTGCATAGGATAGCTATGAGTCGGTACCAACTCGATGGTACCTAACAACAACAACAATTATATCATATGGAGTTCTGGTATGGCACTGTAGGATAATGCACTAGACTGCAAGGCCTGTTTGAGCTGCAAGATCAATGGTTCAAGGTCAGCAGCTGCTCCTCGGAAATCCTGTACAGGGTTGCTAGGAGTCAGAACTGACCCGACAGTACTTAACAACAACAATGATACTATATGAAGGAGACTTGGTGGCGTGGTGAATTAAACATTGGACAGCTAACCAAAAGTTCAGTAGTTAGACCTCACCCAGCCACTCCAAGGAAGAAAGATGAGGCAGTCTTCTTCCTAAAGATTTCCCTCCTTGGCAATTCTATGGTGGTGGTGATGTGAGGGAGAGTCAGCTACGACTCATAGCGACCTTGTATAGGGTTTCCGGAGCTGTAAATCTTTTTAGGAGCAGAAAGTTTCATCTTTCTCCCGTGGAGTGACTAGTAGATTCGAACTGCTGACCTTGCCGTTAGCAGCCCAACTTGTAACCCACTACGGTACCAGAGCTCCTTGGCAACTCTATTGAGCAGTTCTATTCTATCCTGTAGGAGTCCTGGTGTGGCTCTGTGGGCTAATGCGTCAGACTGCAAAGTCGTTTGAACTTCAAGGTTGGTGGTTCAAGCTCACCAGCTTCTCCTTGGAAACCCTATACAGGATCTCTATGGGTCGGAATCGACTCGACGACACTTGACAACAACAATTCTATCCTATGGTATTTCTGTTATTGTTAAAGTGTCATCAAGTTGGTTCCGACTCCTAGCGACCCTGTGTAGAGTTACCAAGGAGCAGCTAGTGTGTTTGAGTTGCCAATCTATGGCTAAAACCGACCTTGCTTTCGGTAGCTTATCCTACAAGTGGCAATCCAACTCATGGCAGCGGATTGGTTTTTTCATTATTTTATTTATTATTATTCTATGTGATAGATATACGCACAGAAAGCCCCCAAAACACAAGCAGAATCGACTGTGTTGTTGATAACGATTACTCAGTGAAATGCTTCTGGACGTGTTTCCTTTCGGTTATTTCAACTTGGAGTTTGAGAAAAGACATGGTCTCTTTTCTGTCCACCTTAGACTTAGGGAGCTTCCTGCGGAACCAGGAGGAGGCATGGAAGCAGTTGTAGTACCGGTGTATTTACACCGATACACTCCCATCTTTATTGTAGGCTGGAAGTAGTGCTGAGGCTTTCTGCTTCCGTAAAGAATCCCAACCTCCAAAACACTATAAAGGACTGCTTTGCATCAGAGTCGACTGATGGTTGTGGGTTGGGATTTGGGAGTTTGGAAATAGTACTGGCTTTAGTAGTCCGAGGGAAAGCTTTTGCCAACATGCCAAAACTGTTTCCAAGCTTCTCAGCTTTGAGAGCTTGGGCGGAATCAGGTTCGGAAACTAAAGGCCACCGACATCTTCTCAAGCTCGCGAGAACACTCCACTGTCGCATGGGTTCAGGGACCCAGCAGCAGCAATGGCTCTGGTATTTGGCTTCCGCCATCCTGTGTGGCTAGCCTTGAGTGCCGAGTGCTGGGGAAAGCGCCCCAGTTGGTCTGTGAGTCCCACCTGAAGCTCCCCGCAAGGTCATTATACTCGCTCACACTCTGCTCTCAGTCCGGGGATTGACATGTTCTCAGCCATCAGCTGGGGCGCTTTAAAAAACTCCCAAGTCCTGAGTCCAGCTTTGCTGCTCCCTCTCACGGGGCACCCCGTTCACATCTGCCTCCTTGTATGGCTTTTACTGTGGCTTCCTGCGCACCAAAAGGAGGCGACAAGCCGTGAATAAGGTGGGAGAGTGAGTTGGAGAGCCTTCCCTGGAACAAGCCCACTATAGAGCTCTGGTAGCGTAGTGGTTACGAATCGGGCTGCGAACCTTAAGGTCAGCGGTTCGAAACTACCAGCCGCTCCGCGGGAGAAAGATGAGGCTTTCTACTCCCGTAAAGATTTACACCCTCGGAAACCCTGTACAGGGTCGCTATGGGTCGGACCCGACTCGATGGCACTTAACAACAACAACAACATGAATTGGAATCACCTAGATGACAATTGGAGTCCTGGTGTGGCGCTGTGGGTTAATGCCTCAGACTGCAGTCATTTAAACTGCAAGGTCGGTGGTTCAAGCTCACCAGCTGCTCCTTGGAAACCCTACACAGGGTCGCTATGGTTCAGAATTGGCTTGACAGCACTTAACAACATAACAAAGATGACAATGGGTTTATAGGGCAGACTAGCACTGCTCCTTAGGATTCCAAAGGCTGTCAGTCTTTATGGAAGTAGCCCAACACATACTCCACTGCACCACCAGGGCTCCTAATCTACCTATGTTGTTAAATACTTTTGAGGTGGTTGGGACTCAGAAACTCTGTATAGGGCTTCCAAGGAGTGGCTGGTGGGTTTAAACTGCCAATCATTTAGTTAGCCGTTTAGTGCTTATTCTACAGCGCCACATTTTATTCACCCCTTACATCCTGTGTATTTTCTCTCACTCTCGAGCCTCTCTACAGCTTAAATTAGATGTGGTCAAGAACCCCAGACATACTGGTGGTATCATATTTACTTGCCTTGTATCATCATTTATTTTTGTTGTTAAGTGCTGTCTAGTCGGTTCCGACTCGTAGCGACCCTGTATAGGGTTTCCAAGGAGTGATTGGTGGATTTGAACCACAAACCATGTGATTCAAACCAACCTTGCAGTCCACTGCTCTTCCCCATTAGAGCTTGGAAACCTGATAATGTAACAATTAGAGTGCTTGGCTCTAAAAAAAACCATCCAGTTGGTTTTTTTTCTCCACAGGACAAAAAATGGATGATCTGCTCCCAAAGTTTACAGCCTAGAAAGCCCTCTGGCAGAGTTCTACTCTGTTACATGGGGACATTGTCTGTCAGAATCCACTGGATGGTCACCTAACCATAGATTGAGCTTGGAGTCCCTGGGTGGCACTCAACTATTCGCAAAAAAGTATGTTCAAGCCTATCTAGAGATGCCTGGGAAGACAGGCCTGGAGAGCTGCTTCTCAAAGGTCACAGGCTTGAAAACTCTATAGAGAAGTTCTTTTCCAAAAAGGAACTAACGAGAAACGGGAAAAAACCCTGAATTTCATTGAGTACAACCTTGGGCACATAGAATTTCACCCCCTATTTTCAGAGCTCCCTTGTTTTTCTGCATTGAATACTTCATTTTCTTTGTACTAATTTTTGGGTTTCTGAATCTTCTACAACAGAATAGACTCAATACTATAATTTGTTAGGTTGTTTTGTTTTGTTTTTACTATAGGGAGCTAGAAAAGTTGCTGTTCTACCATAGATCCATAACGTGTTGGTGCTGTTGTTAAGTGCCATCGAGTTGCTTCCGACTCATAGAAACCCTGTATCAGGTTTCCAAGGAGCAACTGGTGGGTTTGAGCCATTGAACTTGTGGTTCACAGTCCAGTGCTTATCCTACAGTGTCACACTTATTTAGAGTAAAATGACAAAGTCTTATGTCCAATTCCTTTCGTCTTTCCTTATGTTTCCTAGTCCCCTGCTTTTACCAATGTGGTTTCCTCTAAAAATGTAAATCCTCCATGCTGCTTTCAGTATAAATATTGCTTTGTGAATGCATGCTCTCAAGTACCCCCTTCAGACTGTCTGAAAATTTACAGAAGCACTGCTAGGGTGTCACGTGCAAAAACCCATCTTTCTGTGCCCTCTTCTGCATGACCATTGACAAGAGGGTGCCTCCTCTGGGGTTGACACATTACACAAAGGTGTCCATTCCATTTATGCCACTTGGTTTCCCTGACCCCTATTGTCACTTCTCTTCCTCCTCACTGCTGAAAGACTCAACACTGTTAACGCACAAATCTGAGCATGCCAGCCCCCTATTCAGCTCCTTCAGTGGCTGTCCAGAGCCCTCAGAGTGAGGTCCACATACTGACTGAGCCCTCTCTTCCACACTATCCTCTCTGACCTGAGAATCGCTTTCTATATTCCATGTTCTTTCTCTTAACTCTGTTACTTGATGCAGAGAGTCCCTCTGCCTACAATCTCTCTCTCCATCTGGCTTGGCATATTCATTTCAACAATGGGCATGCATTACTTACTTTTGGAAGAAGACGATTTTGAAAAAAGGCTAGCTTTAAAGTCACCTTGTCCTGGTCAGCCATTTTCACCACCCTCCCCAAACCCATCTGCATGAGAGACACCTCTGTGTGCCCCACACACTCCATGCTTCCCTCTGCCTCTATGGTTATGTCGCCTCCATCAGATGGAGCTCCTGCAGAGCATCCCTCCCCTCTCTGACACACACACACACACACACACACACACACACACACGGCTGTTTTTTCATTATGAAAACCATCAAGCATTCAGAAAAGTAACGGGATCAATAGGCTTATATATACCATATGCTTATTACCTACATTTAACAATTGCTAGAGTTTTGACAGATTTTGACATAGTCACACACAATACAAACAATTTTGACACATTCACAAACAACATGTATATTTTGCACACCATACAACCCATGCACAGTCTCTTCATAAGCACACTATATCATTTTTTTTTTACATGTGACTAACTTCAATTTTGATTTATTTTTTTCTGTCCAATGAAGGCAATGTCCATGAAGGTGACATGGAGGTTTAGGTTCCAGCAGCAGACACTCACCAGCCTACCCTTGCATTTAAGCATGCCCTCTCCTAGCAGGATTCCTTCCCTTCTTTGCAAACCACTTTCTCTAATTCAGGGAGAAATCACCTTTTCTGCTTCCAGACAACCCTCACCAGGGTAGCCAGCCCCTGTCCAGAGGTGCACAGGAGGGTGAGGCTGGCACACTGCAGCCACCCACATTCTGCCCCACCAACTGACTGGCATGTGGAGTCCTGGTGTGACACTGTAAGCACAGGACTACTAACCACAAGGTTGGTGGTTCAAACCCAACAGCAACTCCTCAGAAACCCTACAAGTCAGAACTGACTTGACGACACTTGACACAACAACAACATTGCATTTAAACCTTTGGAAGTTCCCAGACTGCAAACTGTGACACATTGCTTCTTTTCTGTGCTGAATATCTCACTTTCATTCTTCCATGTTAGGATTCGGGTTCCTTGTGCTACCTGAATATATAGTCTAAAGAATTAAGGGGGAATTCAAACAGAATCAAATCCCATTGTAGTTGTTAAGTACTATCAAGTCGGTTCCAACCCATAGCAACCCTGTATAGGGTTTCCAAGGAGTCACTGGTGAGCTTGAATTGCCAAATTTACAGTTCACATGGCTTTCCAGTCTCGCTCATTAACCCACAGCACCACACCAGGACTCCAGTAGTAGGCAGTTATGTGGGCCAATACTAGGTCCATATTTGCTTACATAAAATAGGTCTAAATCAAATTGACTATATCTGTGGAAAGAGAAGATGGAAAAGCTCCATATCATCAGTGAAAACAAGGCCAGGGGCAGACTGTAGAACAGACCATCAATTACTCATATGCAAATTCAAATTGATGCTGAAGAAAATGAAAATAAGTCCACAAGAGCCAAAATATGACATTGAATATATCCCACCTCCTGAATTTAGAGATCATCTGAAGAACAGATTTGATACATTTAACACTAAAGACTGAAGACCAGAAGTTGTGGGATGGATGACATCAAGAACATCATACATGAAGAAAGCAAAAACTCATTGAGAAGACAAGAAAGAAGGAAAAGGTCAAAATGGATGTCAGAAGAGACACTGAAACTTGCTCTCCAGTGTAGAGATGCTAAAGCAAATGGAAGAAATGAGGAGGTCCAAGAGCTGAAAAGAAAATTTCAAAGATCAGCTCGAGAAGATAAAGCTAAATATTACAATAAAATGTGCAAAGATCTGGAATCAGAATACCGAAAAGGAAGAAGACGCTCAGCATTTCTCCAGCTGGGGGAACTGAAGAAAAAATTCAAGCCTCAACTTTCATTATTGAAAGATTTTCTGGGCAAGTTATTGAATGATGCAGAAAGCATCAAGAAAAGATGGAAGGAATACGAAGAGTCACCGTACCAAAAGGAAATGGTTACTGTTCAACCATTTCAAGAGGTAGCATATGATCAAGAGCCAATGATATTTAGGGAAGAAGTCCAAGGTGCACTGAAGGAATTGGCAAAGAAAAAGGCACCAGGAATTGATGGAATAAAAATTGAACTCTTTCAAGAAAGTGAGGCAGCACAGGAGGCACTCACTCATCTCTGCCAAGAAATTTGGAAGATAACTATCTGGCCGACTGATTGGAGGAGATCCATATTTGTGCCCATTCCAAAGAGAGGTGACCCAACGGAATGCAGAAATCATCGGACAATCTCTTTGATATCTCGTGCGAGTAAAGATTTGCTGATGGTAATACAGAAATGGCTATAATCATACATTGACAGAGAATTTCCAGAAGGTCAAGCTGGATTCAGAAGAGGCTGTGGAATGAGGGATATCATTGTTGATGTCTGATGGATCTTGGCTGAAAGCAGAGAATATCAGAAAGATGTTTACCTGTGCTTTATTGACTACACTAAGGCTTTCGATTGTGTGGATCATGACAAGCTATGAACAACATTGCGAAGTATGAGTATTCCGGAACTCTTAATTGCGCTCATGAGGAATCTGTACATGGACCAAGAGGCAGTTGTTCGAATAGAACATGGGAACACCGAATGGTTTAAAATTAAGAAAGGCGTGTGACAAGGTTGTATTCTTTGACCATACTTTTTCAATCTGTATGCTGAACAAATCATCCAAGAAACTGGGTTCGATGAAGAAAAACATGGCATCAGGATTGAGGAAGACTCCTTAACAACCTGATATATGCAGATGATACAACCTTGCTTGCTGAAAGTGAAAAGGACCTTAAAACATTTACTGATGAGGATCAAAGAGCACAGCCTTTGGTATGGATTACATCTCAATGTAAAGAAAACAAAAATCCTCACCACTGTTCTAACAAACAACATTCTTATCAATGGAGAAAAGATTGAAGTTGTCAAGGACTTCATTCTTCTTGGATCAACTATCAACACTTATGGGAGCAGCAGTCAAGAGATCAAACGACGTATTGCATTAGGCAAATCTGCTGCACAAGACCTTTTTAAAGTGTTGAAGAGCAAAGATGTCAGCTTGAGGACTAAGGTACACCTGAC
>NW_006408701.1:256567-259612 GCF_000296735.1 Chrysochloris asiatica
GATGGACTCAAGCGTGGCAACAATAGTGAGGTTGGCCCAGGATCAGGCAGTGTTTTGTTCTGCTGTGCATAATGTTGCTATGGGTCCGTACTGACTCGATGGCATCTAACAACAACAACAATATATTTGCAAAAGCAAGGGGGGACCTATTTGTGAAAAGTTTCTTGCAGGAATACATGTAGTAGAGTTTGTGAATTGTTGAGAATGTTCTGTCTTTTTTTTTGGGGGGGGGGCTGATTTTCCCTTCAAAACTCCCTTAAGTGAGCACTGGGTAACCCCAGGGAAGGAGAAAAGCTACTCCTTAAGCCTCAGTATTTTCCTCTGAGCTTGCCTCACATGCCTGAGAAAGTGGAGGTTTAGTCCTTCCAACATGAGGCCAGGCCTGGCTCTTAGCCCAGCCTAGGCTCTTAAGTTGCCAGCTCTCTGTGGTCTGCTTTGTTGGGCTTCTTCTCTGGACACCTCCCCCATCAGATCTGTACCTACTCCATCACTGCACTTTTGAACCAAGTAAATAAGCTCATCCTGATGTTTTTTTGAGGGGGCAAACGAACCTTTAAGTTAAACTTACATTTTCTACAGTCTCAAGTAGTCACCTTTTGATCCCATGAGCTACAAATTTGTTGTCAAATGGAAAAGTATTTTAAATGAATACAAGTGGACTTCCGGTTTGGAGGCAGGAGAAGCAGAGACAGGCAGAGAAGGCTCCTCGGTGGAGGCACGAAAAAAAAAGAAAAGGCGCTTTGCCAGAACAGTTCCACAGCTTTGGATCTAATATAAATTGTGGGGCATCCATTTTCAGCACCCACCAGTGGAGAAACCTGACTGTGGTGATTTCATAATTAATCAGGACACTGCCTGCAGGCCCTTCAGCCCAGGCTGAGATCAGAGGGTGGGGCCACAGCTACGCTGATACAACTCTGAAACCATGGAGTGGCATCTGGAAAAAGAGGTGTGACAGCTTTTTACACTTTTCTTTCCTCCTTTCCCCTGTTGCACCCTCTCTGCCCAGCCTGGACACATTCAGCCAGGTGGTAGCGTACCCCAAAAGGTCCAGTGCTGCACGTACAGGGTAAATGTTTCCCATGGCACAAAGAGGAAATCCCTCAAAGCGGTCCCACAAGCTAATCCTTTGGCTGCTTCTTATGATGCCTGACTCTGGGACCCAGCCCTAAAGTTCACCTAGGGAGGAATATTTATTCCTTCCTTACCTAACAAGACACAGCAGGCCTAGCCATACAGCCAACCCTTATATGCACTTTGTAAAACCCCAACATAAAAGGCAAGCGCCAACACCAACTACTATATACAAGGATACAGCTATTTTCAGAATTAAACTGTGCATATGCAGATACCTAACTGACCTTCAGAGATAAAAACAGTGGACAACATTTCTTCCATTTATTTCTCAATATCTATCTGTGCACCCCATGGTGGTGACTGGAGGAGGGGCCTGAGCAAGTGGACACCCCCACTCACCACTGAGATTTATACAGTGCTGGGCACCTGCGCAGCAAAGGCTACTGGACAGTCGGCTACAGTTTAATTTTTGTTTTTGTGTGATGGTTTTTCTGTCTGCTTTTATAATGTTTCTGTTTTGGTCCTTTGGGTCTCAGACTATTCCTGGGGGTGGGATCTTTCTCTCCCTACATTACCCAAGAAGAGACAACAATTGTGGCCATATAGCCAAGCTATAAGAATACCCCATAATATTCCACCATCTGGACAGAAGCCAATACCAGCTGCTAGGCATTACACAGCTGGCCAACACTTGCTAAGATAGATAGCCTGCAGCTGAGTAATAAGAGATGTGAAAAGGGAAGCCTATCTCCAAATCACATACACAAGGAACCACTCAGTAAGCTTAACAGCACAGCAACATGCATTCATTTAATCACTGAAAACACATATAATGTGTCCAAAAACAGAAAAGAGTAACTGAGACAAATGAGCTGGAGGTAGACATAGACTTACCATTAGAAAAAGAGCGGGCTTTGGATCTTCCTGAGAAGAAATTCAGAATAATATGGTGACAAATCCTCTACAGAGGGGAGGAAGAAAATAAGGAAGAAGTCAGGAAAGTGCTACAGGAGCAATAAAACAAGATAGATATAGAATTGGAAACAATTTAAAACCTGAAAAAAGAGGTCCAGATGATTAATAATAAAATACCAGAAATGGACAATACACTGAAAGGGTAAACGAGTAAAATTGAAGAGATGGAAGCCAGAACCAGTGAAATGGAAGACAAACCTCTCAATACTGCTAAGATAGAAGAGCAAGCAGAAAAAAGGATAAAAAAAAAATCTGAAGAGAGTCCAAGATTCATTCTGGATAACATTAAGAGGAATAACTTAAGAATTATTGGCATTCTGAAACAGTAAGAATCACACAAGTGCACAGAGGAGATAGTTGAGGATCTTCTGGAAGAAAATTTCCCTAACATCTTGAAGGATGAGAAGATAAGTATTCAAGATGCTGAACAAACCCCAAGAAGGATAGACCCCAAAAGGAAATCACCAAGACATATCATAATCAAGCTCTCCAAAATCAAAGACAAGGACAGAATCCTAAAAGCAGCCAGGGAAAAGAAAAGTGTTACTTACAAAAGCAAGCAAATCAGATTAAGCTCTAACCTCTGAGCAGAAATCATGCAGGCAAGAAGGCAATGGGGAGACATATATAAACTCCTAAAAGAATAAAACTGCCAACCAAGAATTGTCTACCCAGCAAAACTGTAAATCAAATACAATGGTACAATCAAAACATTCCAGGATAAACAGAAGTTAAGAGACTTCTTCAAAGCCAAAGCAGCCCTTCAAAACATCCTAAAGGGAGTTCTTTGGAATGACAACCAACAAGAATAGACAACAACTAGAAGATTGACAGACTTGGCAACACCAGCCAGAACTCAGTCAACAGATAGCAGAGTTCAGAACAGAACAAAATTACAACAACGAATTCAGAGGACCTGTGAGGCCAATCAAAGATCAAAATAATAACAATGTCAAAGAAGGGAAAAATATAGGAACAGAGATCCAGGTGGTG
>NW_006408701.1:261462-266607 GCF_000296735.1 Chrysochloris asiatica
AGACTACAAAGGCAAGAAGTGACTGGCTTACAAGCTTTCAAGAGGGAACCTAGAGCCAGGGGGCATGGAGGAAGGCAGAATCTCCAGTGAGTACTATCCAATCTGTCTATGCAGAGCTGATGAAATGAAATGCAGATGGGTCTCTTGTGATACAATAGTGAATAATTGTTATCAGGACTGATTGTGAGGGCTAGAAATGTAAAGGTAGATGTTTTATAGGAAGGAAGGGAGTGATGAACGTTCCAGTCTAGGAGCGGAGGTCCCTAGGACCATCAACAGAGAAGAGCTGAGAGCGGGACCCTACCCAGAGAAACAGTAATGCCTGAGATGGACACAGAAATGATGACGTGGAGTGATGGAGCAGCTGGTGACTTTAGATCCAGAGAGGAAGAGTGACTGTGTGCTGAAGACTGGGGGGAGGGGAGGCAGGGGGTCGTGTAGGAGGCAGGCTAGCAATGTATACCCTTTGGTTGGTTGATGATGCATGGAGGGGATTGGAACCATGGCAATGAAACGATATACGATAGAATGAATGTAAAACTAATGTTCTTCCATGTAAACTATCATATAATTCACAATAAAACATTTAAAAAAAAGAATATAAAAAAAAGCGAGCAGGAGTGGCAATAGTAATCTCTGATAAGATAAACTTTAAGGCAAAAACCAGCATAAGAGATAAAGAAGGACACTATCTTATGATTAAAGGGTCAGTTGAGCAAGATAACATAGCCATGATTAATATCTACGCTTCCAATGAAAGAGCACAAAGATATATAAAACAAACCATACTAGAATTGAAGAAAGAAATAGACAAATCTACAGTTATAGTGGGAGATTTTATATGCCTCTTTTGTAAGGGAAAAACAACCAGAAAGAAAATTGACAAAGATACAGAGGAACTAAACAACACAGTCAAACAACTTGACTTCATAGATGTATACAGAACATTCGACCGAACAACAGCACAATACACATTCTTTTCTAGTACACATGGAACATCTCCAAAACTGACCATGTGTTAGGTCACAAAGCAAGCTTCCATAAAATAACAAACATCAAAATCCTACAAAGCACCTTTTCAGATCACAATGCCATAAAACTAGAAATCAACAATAAGAAGACCAAGGAAATAAAGTTGAAAACATGGAAACTGAAAAACACTCTGGTGAAAAGCAACTGGGTATTTGTTGTTGTTGTTGAGTGGGTACCGACTCATAGCGACCTTTTAAACAGCAGAATGAAACACTGCCCAATCCTGGGCCAACCTCATTACTGTTGCCATGTCCGTCGATGCTGCCACTTGGCCAATCCATCTTGTTGGGGGTCTTCCTCTTTTTCTCTGACCGTCCACCTTACCAAACATGATATCCTTCTCCAGTGACTGCTCCCTCCTGACAATATGTCCAAAGTATGAGAGACGAAGTTTGGCCATCTTGGCCTCTAAGGAACATTCTGCCTGCACTTCTTCCAAAATGGATCTCTTGGTTCTTTTGGCAGCCCATGGCACTTTCAATATTCTCCTCCAACACTATAAATCAAAAGCATCAATTCTTCTACAGTCTTCCTTAGTCACTGTCCAAATTTCACATGCATATGAGGTTATTGAAAATACCATGGCTTGGGTCAGGTGCACTTTAGTCCTCAAGCTGACATCTTTGGTCTTCAACACTTTAAAAAGGTTTCGTGCAGCAGATTTGCCTAATGCAATAAGTTTCTTGATTTCTTGATTGCTGCTTCCATGAGTGTTGATAGTTGATCCAAGAAAAATAAAATCTTTGACAACTTCAATCGTTTCTCCATTGATAAGAATGTTGTTTATTGGTTCAGGGGTGACGATTTTTGTTTTCTTTACATTGAGATGTAATCCTCACTAAAGACTGTGCTCTTTGATCTTCATCAGTAAATGTTTTATGGTCTTCTTCACTTTCAGCAAGCAAGGTTGTATCATCTGCATATCGCAAATTGTTCATGAGTCTTCCTCCCATCCTGATGCCACATTTTTCTTCATAGAACGAAGCTTCTCATATTGTTTGCTCAGCATACAGGTTGAATAAGTATGGTGAACGAATATAACCTTGTCGCACACCTTTCTAAATTTTGAACCATTTGGTGATCCCATGTTCTGTTCAAACAACTGCCTCTTGGTCCATGTACAGATTCCTCATGAGCACAATTAAGTGTTCTGGAATACTCATACTTCATAATGTTGTCCATAGCTTGTCATGATCCACGCAATTGAAAGCCTTTACATAGTCAATAAAGTACAGGTTTTCTGACTGGGTAGTAGAAAAAATTAAATGTGAACTCACAAAGTGCCTAAAAAAACAAGAATGAAAGCACAACATACCAAAATCTTTGAGACACAATGAAAGCAGTGCTGAGAGGACAATTTATTGCAATAAATGCACACATCTAAAAAGAAGAAAGAACCAAAATTAACACATTAATACAACATCTACAACAATTAGAACCAGACCAACAAAGTAAACTTACAGTCAAGAAAAGAAAAGAAATAATAAAGATTAGCGCAGAAATAAATGAGACAGAAAACAGAAAAACCATAGAAAGAATCAACATGACAAGAAGCTGGTTCTTTGAAAGGATTATTAAAATTGACAAACCATTGGCAAAACTAACAAAAGAAAGGAGGGGAGAGAAGGCACAAATAACATGCATTAGAAACCACATGGGCAATGTCACAATGGAACCAAAGGAAATCAAAAAGATAATAACAGATAGAATTGTACTCCAACAAATTTGAAAACTTAGAAGAGATTGATACATTTTTAGAAAAACACAACCTATCTAAACTTACAGAGGGTGAAGTAGAAAACCTGAATAGACCCAGAACAAAAGAAGAAATTGATCAGGTCATCAAAAAACTCCCAACCAAAGAAGTCCAGACCCAGATGGCATGTTTGGTGAGTTCTACCAAACCTTCAGGGAAGAGCTGTCACCAATTCTACTCAAATTATTCCAGAATATAAAAGAGGCTGGAAATTTTCCTAATACATTTTATGAAGCAAGCATAACCCTTATACCAAAACCAGGGAAGAACATCACTAAGAAAGAAAAATATAGACCAATATCCCTCATGGACATACATGCAAAAATACTCAACAAAATCCTAGCCAACAAAATCCAATGGCACATCAAAAAAGTAATATACCATGACCAAGTGGAATTCATATCAGGGACGCAAGGATGGTTCGACATTAGAAAAACAATCAGTGTAATCCACCATATAAATAAGAAAAAGGAAAAGAACCACATGATCACATCAATCAATGCAGGAAAGGCATTTGACAAAATCCAACATCCATTCCTAATAAAAATACTCAACAAAGTAGGAATCGAAGGGAAATTATTCAACATAATTAAGAGCATATATACAAAACCAAGCGCCTACATTACTATCAGTGGAGAGAAACTGAAAGCCTTCCCTTTGCGAACAGGACCAGACAAGGATACCCTTTGTCACTACTCCTATTCAGTATTGTGCTGGAAGTCTTAGCCAGAGCTATACCACAAAGATATGGAAATTAAAGGCATCCAAATTAGCGAAGAGGAAGTAAAACTCTCTCTATTTGCAGATGATATGATCCTATACATAGAAAACCCCAAAGAATCATTTGAAAAAAAGCTACTGGAACTCATTGGAAGATTCAGCAAAGTAGCAGGGTATAAGATCAACATAAAAAAATTAGTTGGATTCCTTTATACTAATAATGACAGTACTGAAAAGACATTAGGAGAGCAATACCATTTACAATAGCCACCCAAAGGATGAAATATCTAGAAATAAATGTAACCAGAGAAAGAGAGAACCTATACAAAGAGAACTACAAAACACTACTACAAGTCCCCCTGCAAAGACTAAGACTCAATGGGAATACACAAGCAGACAAGCGCTCGGATTGGTGACCACGTTGGCCACGGATAAGGTGAAGTGAGAGAAAAACAGCAATGAAGCTGCAAGCTAAGCCCTACAATGTTCAATGGACTCCTGTGAATGCAGGTGGAGACCTGGTTGGCCAGCAGTATGGTAAGACAAGGGGACTTTTGGGCCCAGAGTCAGTGACATAGCCACAGAGGACTAGAGTGGAAAGTGAAGCGTCCAGAAGATAAGAAGAGAGAGCATATGCATAAAAGCACCCACACTTGCAGATAATACCCACTTGATCTGTCTTCAATGACTGGATAAACAGAGCTCAACTAGAAGAAGAAAGAAGAGGAAAAAAAGAGTAATCTGATACAGTTTGATTAACTTGACCTACACCTATGGATGCAATAGATCAAAAGAGGGAACAAGTCTTTACAACGAGGATCATTCCCACCCCCTCAGTACACAGGGTAGACAGGGATGGGCAACTTGGACATTGTCTACCCAAAATGACGGCAGAGGTGGGGGTGGGGGTGGGAATACAAGGGCAAGAAGTGACTGACTTACAAGCTTTCAAGAGGGAGCCTAGATCTAGAGGGCGCGGAGGAAGGTAGAATCTCCACTGAGTAGTATCCAATCTGTCTGGGCGGGTCTAATGAAAGGAGATGGGGATAGTTCTCTTGTAGTACAATAGTGAATAATTGCTACCAGGACTGACTGTGAGGGTTGGAAATCTAAACATAGATGTTCTGTAGCAAAAAGAGGGGTGTGATTGACATTGCAGTGTAGGAGCAGAGGTCCCTGGGACCATCAAGGGAGAAGAATGGAGTGCAGGACCCTACCCAGGTAAACAGTGATGCCGGGGATGGAGGCAGAGATGATGATGTGGAGAGATGGAGCAGCTGGGGACTTTAGACCCAGAGAAGGATAGGGGCTGTGTGCTGGCCATAACAGTGAAATGATATACAATAGAATGAATGTAAAGCTAATGTTCTCCCATAATTCACAAGGAAACATTAAAAAAAAACAAAACACTACTACAAGAAACCAAAAGAGATATACAAAAATGAAAGAATATACCATGCTCCTGGATAGGAAGACTTAACATTGTGAAAATGTCAATACTGCTCAAAGCAATCGACACATATAATGCCAATCTATCAATTTAGATTCCAACGACATTTTTTAAAGAGATGGAAAAAACAATCACAAACTTTATATGGAAAGGAAAGAGGCCCAGGATAAGGAAAGCACTGCTTAAG
>NW_006408701.1:270064-271116 GCF_000296735.1 Chrysochloris asiatica
TTTCAGCTCTTAGACATCCTCGTTTCTTCCATTTGCTTTAGCATCTCTACGCTGGAGAGCAAGTTTCAGTGTCTCTTCTGACATTCATTTTGACCTTTTCCTTCTTTCTTGTCTTCTCAATGACTTTTTGCTTTCTTCATGTATGATGTTCTTGATGTCATCCATAACTCTTCTGGTCTTCAGTCTTTAGTGTTTAAAATGTATCAAATCTGTTCTTCAGATGATCTCTAAATTCAGGAGGTGGGATATATTCAATGTCATATTTTGACTCTCATGGATTTGTTTTCATTTTCTTCAGCTTCAGTTTGAATTTGCATACGAGTAATTGATGGTCTGTTCCACAATCTGCCCCTGGCCTTGTTTTCACTGGTAATGTGGAGCTTTTCCATCGTCTCTTTCTGCAGATATAGTCAATTTGGTTTCTATGTATTCTATCTGGTGAGGTCCATGTGTATAGTCATCTCTTATGCTGTTTAAATAAGGTATTTGAAAAGAACAAACCATTGATTTTGCAGAATTCTATCACCAATGCCATATTTTCCAAATACTGATCCTTCCTCTTTGCTCCCAACCTTGCATTCTAATCACCAGTAATGATCAATACATCTTGATTGCATGTTTGATCAATTTCAGATTGAAGAAGTTGGTAGAAATCTTCAATTTCATACTCACTGGCTTTAGTGGTTGGTGCATAAATTAGCTGGGCCTCCCTGTAGGCACATGGATATTATCCTATCATCCTATCACAGACAGCGTTGTACCTCATGACTGATCTGGATATGTTCTTTTTGACAATGAATGCAACACCATTCCTCTTCAATTTGTCATTCCCAGCACAGTAAACCATGTGGTCGTCAGATTCAAAATGGTCAATACCAGTCCATTTCAATGCACTAATGCCTAAGATATTGATGTTTATGCATTCCATTTCATTTTTGACAACTTCGAATTTTCCCAGATTCATACTTCGTACATTCCATGTTTCGATATTCAATGGAAGTTTATAGTCATTTCTTTTCATTTTGAGTTGTGCCCCATCAGCAAATGAAGGT
>NW_006408701.1:272177-281199 GCF_000296735.1 Chrysochloris asiatica
GACATCATTGATGGACTCGGGTGTGGCAGCGGTGGTGAGGTTGGTCCAGGATCGGACATTGTTTTGTTCTGCTGTGCACAGGGTCGCTATGAGTCGGTTCCGACTCGATGGCACCTGACAACAACAACAACATATCTGACAATGTTTCTCTGCTATTCATAAGGTTTTCAGTGACTAAATATTGGGAAGTAGTTTGTCACTCTTTCTTCCTAGTCTTTGTCTGGAAGCTCATCTGAAACCTGTCCACCATGAGTGCCCTGCTGGTATTTAAAATACCGGTGGCATAGCTTTCAGAATCACAGCAACTCACAAGCCACCACAGTATACAAACTGACAGACGAGTGGTGGACTTATGGATGTAGTAGCTCAAAAAAGGGAACAAATCTTTACAGCGAAAATCACTCCCACAGGGCTAACGGATGGGCAACTTAGACATTGGCTACCCAAAATAAGGATGAGGAACTACAAAGGTAAGAAGTGACTGGCTTACAATCTTTCAAGAGGGATCCTAGTTTCAGACGGGGTGGGCATAGGTAGAATCTGCACTGAATGATTTCCAACCTGTTGGGATGGGACTAATGAAAGGAGATGGGGATCAGACACATGTGGTACAATAGTGAATAATTGAGTGTAGGACATTACCCAGAGAAGCAGTGGTGCCAGAAATGGAGGCTGAGAGGATAACATGGACAGATGGAGCAGCTGGGGACACTGGACTTAGGGAGGGAGAGGGGCTTTGTGCTGACAGTCAAGGGGCAGGCCTGTGGAGTGTACCCTTTGGTTGTTTGATGATGCATGGAGGGGATTGTAATCATTGCAACGAAATGAAATACCATAGGATGAATGCAAAACTAATGTTCTTCCATGTAAATCCACATAATTTACAACAAAAACTTAAAGAAAAAAAAGTTGTCTTTTAATCATTACAAAAGAAAAGAAGAAGAGATGTGCACAAACACACACACATGCTCACCAACATACCTGCATCCAGAGTCTATACTTTCTTAGTTTTAGGATTTACTTGTAAGGATGGGAATCAAAGTGGTTGTAGGAATTTTCTAATTCCTCTTTGTTACCAGAAGGTCTTCTTTGAGATTTGTAATGGGCAGTGAGAGATGTCTGGAGAAGCAGACCCATTGAGTCTGCAGCCTGTACACACGCTAGGGGTTAGATACCCACTTTTGACATTCTGGGTACTTCTATATGTGATTGATGGGACTTGGTGAGTCTCACATGACAAAAGTATGTCATCAAAGAAGTGGGAAGTGTATGAAAATGCAACCCTGGTGGCACAGTGACTAAGTGCTCAGCTACTAACTGAATGGTCCAAGGTCAGAATCCACCAGTTGCTCTTTGAAAGGTGTGACAGTCTGCTTCCAGAAATATTTACATCCTTTTCTGGAACCACTATGGAGCAGTTCTCTGTCCTATAGGGTCTATTGATATAAGTTAGAATCACTGGATTTCAGTGGGTGAGTGTACAAAAGGGGTTTTATAGGGGCACACATATGTGCACAAAAAGGACTCCAACTTGCAGCTTAGCTGACTACTGACCTGTGAGGTGGTGCTGCCTGGAGAAAGGGAGTTGGACTGGGTTCTGCAAGCCTAGGGGCCATGGGCAGGGCAGTCAGACCTCTTATTAGTCCCAGAAGTTCTCTTTGCCTTGAACTACACACACCAGTCTCCAATGCTGAAGTGAATGTAGCCCACACTTCCAGACAACTCTGAGCAGAATTCTGTCCCTCAAATAGGTTGGTAATGAATGGATGGGAATCCCTGGTTCTGTTTGGTTTGCCCCCAAAGGTCAGTACTTGGCTTGAGATTCAGATGAAGCGATTCTCTAGGAAACTAGTCCTGGAAACTACAAGCAGAGTCACCACCCTTCCTAGAGCAACTAGATAAGAAACTGGGGTTCAAAGACACTGAAATAAGATGCCTCATGGGCTCCTACAAAAATCCAAGGACTCCAGATTTTAAATAACAAATCTCTGCCAGAGTACAAGTGTAGAACCCTGTCTATGACCTAGTTCAGAAAAGAATGCTGACACTGCACAGGACCTTCTGGTCAAGAACTGACCATATATGTCCTCTGTGTTGTGCCATGCTGCAGACACACTACAGAAGTACATCTGTACTGTGTATTGGGCCCCTGCAAGATGCCTGCCTGGCTAAGTCCCCATCTTTCCCACTGCAGCTTCTTCCTCTTTTTCTCTCCCATCCTCCTGAACTTCTCTCTCTCTTTTTTTTTTTTTTTTTTTTTTTAATAAAACGATCTTTTCTCTTTCTAGCAAACATAAGTTCACCAGGAGTAAGAACCAACTCTATGGCACCTAATAACAATGACTTTCTGGATCTTTTTCTCCACTCATAAGTACCAAACAAATCAATTAGGCCAAATTGGGAGCTCTGTGGATCTACAGGAACATCAGGTGCCAGAAGACATGTTACAGTCGTGAAGACTGAACAAAGCTTCTAATAATGGACTTTATACTTGGCACTATACATGATTCTTATCTGCACATCCAGCATTGTTGTTGTTGGGTACTGTCTAGTTGATTCCAACTCTCAGTGACACTATGCGACAAAGTAGAACTGCCCTATAGGGTTTACTATGCTGTAATCTTTACAAAGGAGTCCTAGTGGCACAGTGGGATAAGCATTATGATGCTGCTTTGAGGGATGTATGAACAAGGCCTGTTGTTGTTAAGTGCCATCAAGTTGGTTCTGACTCATTGTGACCCTGTATAGGGTCTCCAAGGACAGGTTGTTAAGTTTGAACCACCAACACTGCGATTCAAACTGACTTGTAGTCCAGTGCTTATCCTACAGCAACACCCAAAATGGCCCCATTCTTGCTAAATATAATAGCTTCACTTAGAATAGGTCCCTGCAGTAATATAGACCCTTTTGCTTAATCTTTGTGGTTTGGGTGAGGACCCTAGCTATCAGGACTCACTCTTGTTATGCATAATAGCTTCACCATTAAGCATAATAAGCCAGTCCCTGCAGTAATATAGTACTGTTTGCTAAGTCATTGTGGTTTGGGTGCAGACCCTGGCTATATCAGAGTCCAAGAAGTTAAGCAAATGGCCTAGTTCTCCACAAGATTACAATAACTGGATGGGTTGGTTCCCCTTAATGCTGAGAAGGTGCCCCAAAGCAATAATTGTTGTTGTTGTTATGTGCTGTGGAGTCGGTTCCGACTCAACGCGACCCTGTACAGAGTTTCTGAGGCTGTAAATCTTTACGGGAGCAGAAAGCCTAATCTTTCTCCCGCGGAAGAGCTGGTAGTTTCCAACTGCTGACCTTGCGGCTCACAGCCTGATTCGTAACCACTACACTACCAGAGCTCCTAAAGCAATAATAGCAGTGCCCTTTAAGCAACAGCCATACAGAAATAGCTTGTTTACTTAGGATTATAAGAGAGCTTGCTGAGCCCCCAATAGTTATCTAAGAAACAGGGAAGTAGAGCCTTCCTGTATAGCATGTCACCACTGGATGCAGTACTGCACTCCCAACTTGTAAGTCTCCCTGCCTTCATTAGTTTGTAACTTGTCTTTGCTTTTATAACTGCCTTGGGTACTTTACTATTTTTCTGCAGCAGATACTCTCTACCTTGATTGCTGTACTATAATAAATAGATGTCTCATATCCTATCTCTGGGTCAGTTTCGGTCTCTCAAAATCTTTAAATGAAGAAGTCTTAGCCCTTCTGAGGTTAAAGCCAAACAAGGGAAAAAATATTTGCGGTATCAGACACATTAAGGAGCAGTTCTTCTTTATCCTATAGGGGATCTATGAGTCTCTGGCAATGAGCTTGGTTTTGGTTTGGAATCTTTAGGATTGCAGATGATTAGGTCTTTCTCCTAAGAGTCCCTTTGGGATTTGAACTGCTACTCTTTCAGTGATGCTGAGCACTTAACCATTACTCCTGTACATCCACAAGGATGGTTTTAATCCAAAAGATAAATCATTGTAATTGTTATGGAGAACGTGCAGAAATTAGAAATTTCATACACTGCTGGTAGGAATGTAAAATGGTGTGGCCATTTTGGGGAAAGAGTCAGGCAATCAAAATTGAAGGTAAAATTACTGTTGTTGTGTGTCTTCCAGTTGATTACCATCCATGGTTACCCTATAGGACCAAGATGAATTACTCCATAGGGTTTATTAGACTGTGATCTTTAGGGAAACAGATCTCCAGTTCTACCCCCACCCCCAACATCACTCTCCCATCTCCTTGGGGAGTTGTTGGTAGATTCCAACCAATGATCTTTCAGTTAACAACCAAATGCTTTAACCACACTCACATCAGTGCTTTTTAAATTACCGTATACTTAGTTGTCCTTGTGTGGTGCTGTAGGATAAGCACTGAAGTGCAAGCTCAAGGTCGGCAGCTCAAGCCCACAAACTGCTCTTCAGAAACCCTATACAAAGATGGTATGAGTCCAAACCAACTTGACAGCATTTAACAACAACAGCTATATACTAAAATATATATATATATATATATATTTTTTTTTTTTTTTTTTTTTTTTTTAAGATACCATTGAATCTGTGCAGACTCATGGCAACCTCATGTGTCTCATGTGTGTCAGAGTAGAAATGTCCTCCATATGAATTTCATGGCTGTGACCTTTATGAAGCTGATTACTAGGTTTTTCTTTTGCAATACCTCTGGGTAAGTTTGAACCACCAACCTTTCATTTAGTAGCCCAGTAATTAATCATTTGCATCACCCAGGAACTAGGAACATGCTACAATAAAAGCTGAAACCTGTGCCAGGCAAAAACTTGTCAAAGAAGGAAAACTCAAATATTTCCCACAAATACTACCTATATTAAAGTGATGAGTCTGCACCCTGTCAAAGGCAGAAAACTTGCAAGACCTGGAAAAAGCAAACTGTCCCATCAAGTTCAGAATCTAACAGGTTTCAGTCTTCGAGAGCATTTCAAAAAGTTTATGGAAAATTTCCTTATCTTTTAATTCCATTTTTCCATGAACTTCTTGAAACATGCTTACATATGTATCTCCTATTGATAGAAATATAGATATATATGAGAGGGCTTCAAAAAGTTCTTGGTGAAATGAAATTTAAAGATAATGAAGTACTTCCTCTAAGAGGGTGGGCCATGTAGACATGCTATACAGACCCTCTACAATAAAGATACAGAAGCTCTAATGAAACAGATGAGGAGCTTCAGAAAAAGGGATAGAGAAGTCAATTGAATGCTTACCAGCAGAAGTTGAGTACACCAGTCTAAAAAAGGAGACAGGTGAATTGTGCCAGCTGACCAGACATGGTTTGGCCATCTTGAACTTTTTCAAGCTGTTTTGGAAGCAGACAGGGGTTTGACTTTACAGTTGCACATCGGTGACTGTCGCTGTGAAAGCTGTGATTCTTTCTTGCTCCCCACACTGCCCTGATGACCAGACATATTATCAGTCCTCACCCTCACCCATTCCCAGTGCAGTTCTTATTCTTCAGGAGGTTGGAACTTTGAAATTGTGAGCCAAATCATTGGGTGTTGAGTGCTATCTGCATCGCACATGGAGCCTAGATTCAGGTAAGCCCTTCTTTAGACTTACAGAGCCAGTCCCAGCTAACCCTAAATTAGCAGCAACTCTCATGGCCAGTGGCCCTGTCACTGTCTACCCTCTGGGCCTGAAGGACCCTGATCCCAGCTGCTTTGAGGCATTCATGAAGTACTTCCAGATTGGGTGTCATGAGCATAGACAACACTAAGCCTATAAGAACTCCATCTAGGTCCAGGAGCGCCTCTGCCTCATCCCTCCCCCAACCAATGCATGAGATCGCTGCCGAGTAGGAGCCCCACCCTCAACCGAATTTTCCCTTCTATGTCTGGTACCTGCCCTGATTCATTATTTTCATAATTTCTGTTTATTTTTTCTTTTCTTTACCTTCTCTTGTATTTCATCCTTCTTATCTTGATTTTCTTCTGTTTATCTTCTCTTCCTCTTCTTCTTTTTCCTTCTTCCCTTCTTCTTCTTCTTCTTCTTTTTTTTCTCTCTTGATTTTTCTTTACTCCTCTCTCTTTTCTTTGCCTCTATCCCCAGTTGTGTTTAGTGCTGTTACATTCCTTTTATTTTCTTGCTAATTTTTCTCTTCCATAGTTTTATTTTCCTGTCCTTATTTTCTTTCTTTTGGCTATTGTGTTTTTTTCTCATGCTTCTGGCTATTCTTTTTTTCTCCCTTATTACTTTCTTTTTTGCTGTTGTTTACTTATTTGTTGTTTGCTTTTTCTCTTGTGTGCTTATACGTGTTCTCTTCTTCTCCCACCTGTCAAGGGACAGAAACAGTGCCCATGCACCCAAGTCACTACCATAACCTCTGCAGCTCCACCCCACTAGGCAAGAGCCAATGCCAACTCCTACGCCACTTGATCAATGATAAACAGCAGCCAACATTAACAATACCTACACTAAATTGAGCTGCATGAGTGATGAACTGAGAACTGTGCACACATTTCCAATCCCTAATTACATCTAGCGGAAAAAGTTAGTGAGTGCCCAATAACACACCAACATACAGTCATCAATAGAATGCAAATACAATGATGCCACAATGTCTCAGAGGCAATGGACTATTTTGGTTCACAAGAAGAAACAAGACAGAATGACTCAAACAAGTGACCAAGATATAGAGCCAGAAAATGTTTCTGAGGAAGAGAAGGCATTTGAACTCCCTGAAAAAAATTCAAAAGAATTATATTTAGGTACTTTCAACAAATTGAGAGAAAGATCAAGAAAAGCAAGGAGAACAGAGAAAAACTTTTGGAAGTATTCAGGGAAACACTAAAGAAACAAATGGACAAAATAGTTGAAAAATTGGAGTCAATAAAACAAAAACTTGCAAATGGAAATGGAGAAGATTAATACTGAGATTTCAGAAATGGATAATACATTGAAAGGGCAAAGCACTGTATTTGAATCAATGGAAGCCCAAATTAGTGAGTTTGAAAATAAAACTCTCAATATTAGTGTGCTAAAGGAAAAACCAGGAAAAAAATCTGAAGAAAGGCTAAGATTCATGTGGGACACCAACAAGAAGAATAACATATGGATCAGGGATTCCAGAACAGGAATAAATAAAGAAAAGCATGGAAAAAATTATAGAAGAGTTGAAGGAAGAAAACTTTCCTAACATCATGAAAGGCGAGAACATAAGCATTCAAGAAACTGAATGAGAAGTAGAAACCCTGAACAGACCCATAACTAAAGAAGAAATTGATCAGGTCATCAAAAGACTCCCAACCAAAAAAAGCCCTGGCCCAGATGGCTTCACTGGTGAATTCTACCAACATTCAGGGAAGAGCTGTCACCAATTCTACTCAAATTATTCCAAAAGATAGAGGAGGATGGAAAACTTCCTAATGCATTTTATGAAGCAAGCATAACCCTCATACCAAAACCAGGGAAGGACATCACTAAGAAAGAAAATCATAGACCAATATCCCTCAGGAACATAGATGCAAAAATTCTCAAAAAAAATCCTAGCCAACAGAATCCAGCAACACATCAAAAAGGTAATACATCATGATCAAGTGGGATTCATATCAGGGATGCAAGGATGGTTCAACATTAGAAAAACGATCAACATTATCTACCACATACATAAGAAAAAGGAAAAGAACCACATGATCATCTTGATTGATGCAGAAAAGGCATTTGACAAAATCCAACATCCATTCCTGATAAAAACACTCAACAAAAAAAGAATTGAAGGGAAATTCCTCAACATAATTAAGAGCATATATACAAAACCAACAGCCTACATTACTCTCAATGGAGAGAAACTGAAAGCCTTCCCTCTGCGAACAGGAAACAGACAAGGATGCCCTTTGTCACCACTCCTATTCAATATTGTGCTGGAAATCTTAGCAAGAGCTATATGGCAAGACAGGGAAATTAAAGGCTTCCAAATTGGCAAAGAGGAAGTAAAACTCTCCCTATTTGCAGAAGATATGATCCCATACGTAGAAAACCCCAAAGACTCAGTTAAAAAAAAAGCTACTAGACCTCATTGGAAGATTCAGCAAAGTGGCAGGATATAAGATCAACGTGTAAAAATCAGTTGGATTCCTCTATACCAAAAACAGCAGTGTTGAAAAGGACATTAGGAAAGCAATACCATTTACATTAGCCACGCAACGGATAAAATATCTAGGAATAAATGTAACCAGAGAAACAAAGGACTTATACAAAGAAAACTACAAAACACTACAAGAAACCAAAAGATACTTACACAAATGGAAGAATGTACCATGCTCGTGGATAGGAAGACTTAATATTGTGAAAATGTCAATACTGCCCAAAGCAATCTACACATATAATGCAATTCCAATCCAGATTCCAACGACATTCTTCAAAGAGATGGAAAAAACAATTACAAACTTTATATGGAAAGGAGAGACCCAAGATAAGCAAAGCACTGCTTAAGAAGAAGAATAAAGTTGGAGGCTTGTCACTTCCTGACCTCAAAATTTAGTGTATGGCTACAGTGGTCAAAACACCTTGGTACTGGTACAATGAAAGATACATAGATCAAAGGAACAGAATCGAGAATCAAGAAATTAATGCATCTACATACAGCCAACTGATTTTTGACAAAACACCTAAATATATTGCATGGGGAGGTGATAGTTTCTTCAACAGATGGTGCTGGCAGAACTGGAAAATGATATGCAAAAGACTGAAACAAGGCCTTCACCTCATACCTTATACAAAAACCAACTCAGCATGGATTAAGGACCTAAATGTGAATCCCAGAATTATGAAGGCCCTCAATGAAAAAATAGGGACAAATGTGAGAGCACTAATTCAGAGAATACACAAAACACAAAACATTTTGAAAACCACACAAACAAAAGTAGACAAAATAGATGAGTGGGACATACTAAAAATTAAAAACTTATGTGCATCAAAGGACTTCACCAGAAGAGTAAAAAGGGAACCCACAGAATGGGAAAAAAATCTTTTGCAATGACACATCAGACAAGGGA
>NW_006408701.1:281615-283823 GCF_000296735.1 Chrysochloris asiatica
AGATGGAGACAGCCAAAGTGCCCATCAACTGAAGAATGGATAAACAAACTGTGGTACATACACACAATGGAATACTATGCTACCTTGAAAAGTAACAAAGGAAGCTGAAAGCCACTGCATAACATGGATAAACCTTGAGGGCATCATGTTGAGTTAAATTAGTCAGTCACAAAAGGAGAAATACTGCATAGGACCACTACTATAAAAGACTAAGAAAAAGAACCCATACAATGATACAATATACGATAGAATGAATGTAAAACTAATGTTCTCCCATGTAAACTATCACATAATTCAAAAATAAATAAATAAATAAAATAAAACTTTTAAAAAAATAAACTGAATGATCCCCAAACAGGATAGATCCCAACAGAAAATCACCAAGACATAATCAAACTCTCCAAAACCAAACACAAGGAATGAATCCCAAGAGTAGCTCAGGAAAAACTAAAAGTTACCTACAACAGAGATTCAATAAGACTAAGCCCTAATTTCTTAGCTGAAACCATTCAGGAAACAAGGCAATGGGAAGCCATATACAAAACTCTGAAAGAAGTCGCGAATCAAGAATAATATACCTAGCAAAACTGTCTCTCAAATAGCAGTGAATTAAGACATTTCCAGATAAGTAGAAATCAAAGGAATTTGTAATAACTATCTGGTAGCGTAGTGGTTACGAATCGGGCTGTGAACTGCAAGGTCATGAGTTCGAAACTACCAGCTGTTCTGCAGGAGAAAGATGAGGCTTTCTGCTCCCGTAAAGATTTACAGCCTGGAAACCCTGTACAGGGTCGCTATGGGTCGGAATCGACTCAACAGCACTTAACAACAACAATACCAACTTTGGAGTCCTGGTGTGGTGCTTTGAGTTAATGCTCCAGACTGCAAAGCCGTTTGAACTACAAGCTCAGTGGTTCAAGCTCACCTTGGAAACCCTGTGCAGGTTCACTATGGGTTGGAACCGACTCAACAGCACTTAACAACAACAACAACAACATACCGACTTTACAAAAAATACTAAAGCATCTTCTTTGAACTGAGAATCAATAAAAGAAGACAGTAACTTGAGATTATTATACATGGCAACACCTCCAACAACTCAATTCAGATATAGAAGTAGCCAAAGTAAAATAAACCTTTGTTGTTGTTGTTGTGAAGTGTTGTCAATTCTATTCTGACCCATAATGACCCTGTATAGGGTTTCCAAGGAGCAGCTGGTGAGCTTGAACCACCAACTTTGCAATTCAAATGACATTGCAGTCTGACACATTAGCCCACAGTGCCACACCAGGACTCCAAGATGGAAAATAGGGAACTAGAGGTAGCAATTTGTAATGAAGACAACTACAAAGCAAGAAGATAGAATAGTGTAGTTACAGAACTTAGGGGATAATGCAGTTATAGAACTTACAAATGGCAAAGAAGTCAAATAGATTTCAAGATAAACCAGATTTTTTTAAACTGGGGAAATAATAAATTACAGAGTAACCTCAAAGAAAATTAATACTAAATAATAAATTACAGAGTAACCTCAAAGAAAATTAATACTAAATCTTTATGGTTTTCCTCTGGTTAGTTTTGATATTATTCATATCAAAACTAACCAGAGGAAAACCATAAAGATTTAGTAAATATTAAAACAGCAGCAGTGAAGACATTGACATGAAAATGCACAGAAAAGTGAACTCAGCACAGAAAATTATGGGGAACAAAGAAACCAACAGAACCACTGAAAAATCCACAGCAAAATGACATCAATTCATACCTATTGATAATTACACTGAATGTAAGTGGATTAAAAGCACCAAGACAAGAGACAGAGAGTAGCAGAATGGATAAGAAAACAGAATCCTTCAATACGCTATCTCTTGTATTGTACAATATCCTCAAATGCAAGAAATACACTTTACACACAAAGACAAAAGTAGATTAAAACTTAAATAATAGGGAAAATATACCAAGTTAATGGCAATAACCACCACACGTCTGTCAGTTTGTCGTACTGTGGTGGCATGTGAGTTGCTGTGATTCTGGAAGCTATGCTTTTTAAATACCAGCAAGGTCACCCATGGTGGACAGGTTTCAGATGAGTTTCCCAGAAGAAGACAGACTAGGATAAAGGAGTGATGAACTACTTCCAAATACTTAGTCACTGAAAACCTTATGAATAGCAGAGAAACACTGTCAGATATAGTGCCAGAAAATGAG
>NW_006408701.1:293113-295045 GCF_000296735.1 Chrysochloris asiatica
GTTGACTTTGGCAAAATCCCTTAGCTTCTGCCTATCCTGGAATGTTTTGATTACACCATCGTATTTGATTGACAGCTTTGCTGGGTAGAGGATTCTTGGTTGTCAGGTGTTTTTTGTTTTTTTTTTTCTTTCTGGGTTTTATATATGTTTCCCCATTGCCTTTTTTTGGTTAATGCTTTATTGTGAATTATGTGATAGTTTACATGGGAGGACATCAGTTTCACATTGATCCTGTCGTATATCATTTCATTGCCATGGTTGCAATCCCATTGCCTTCTTGCCTGCGTAGTTTCTGTTGAGAGATCCAAGCTTAACCTGGTTAGCTTGCCTTTGCATTTCTCTTTTCTCTAGCTGCTTTCAGGATTCTATCCTTATCTTTGAATTTGGAGAGCTTGATTATTATATGTCATGATGATTTTCTTTTAGGATCTATCCTTCCTGGGGTTCATTAAGCTTCTACTTTTTTTTTTTTTAATTTTTATTGTAAATTATGTGCTAGTTTACATAGGTGAACATAATCTTTACATTCATTCTATGGTATATCGTTTCATTGCAATGATCACAATCCCCTGCATGTATCATCAAACAACCAAAGGGTACACCCCCCATGCCTGCCCCCTGGCCGCCAGCACACATCCCCTTTCCCTCCCTGAGTCCAGAGTCCCTAGCTGCTCCTTCTGTCCACGTCATCGTCTCTGCCTCCATCCCTAGTGTCACTGCCTCTCCGGACAGGGTCTCACACTTCTCTTTTCTCCCTTGATGGTTCCAGGGATCTCCACTCCTAGACTGTAAAATCAGCCACTCCCCTACTTTTGTTACCAAACATTTACATTTACTTTCTAACACTCACTATCAGACCTGATAGCAATCATTCCCTATTGAATCACAGGAGTCCTGTCTCCCTCACCTTTTATCAACCCCATCCAGGCAGGTTGGAAGCAATTCAGTGGAGATTCTACCTTTCCCTGTATCTTGTGGAGCTAGGTTCCCTATTGAAAGCTTGTAAGCCAGTCACTTCTTACCTTTGTAGTCCCCCCATTTTGGGTATCCAATGTCTAAGTTTCCCATCCCTATTGACCCTGTGTACCAAGGGGGTGAGAATGATCCTCACTGTAAAGATTTGTCCACTCCTTTGTCATACTGCATCCACAAGCATAGGTCAAGTTCATCCACTTGTAGTCGGTTACTTTTTTTTTTTTTTCCTCTTCTTTCTTCCTCTAGTTGTATATAGGTCAAATGGGTACTATCTGCAAGTGTGGGTGTTCTTGTGCATCTCCCCTCACTTCATATCAGCTGGATGCTTCATACTCCTTTCTAATCCTCTGGAGCCATGTCCCTACCCCTGGGCCCAGGAGTCCCAAGTCTCGTCATACTGCTGGTTAACCAGGTCTCAGTCCAGGTTAACAAGTCTATTGAATGTGGTCGGACTTAGTTCACAACTTCATTGCTGTTTTTTCTCCACTTCCCGTTATCGGTGATTAATGTGGTCAGCAGCAGGACCATATGCCTGCTAGTGTATTCTGTTTGAGTTTCAGTCTTGGAAGGGGGTTTGCCTTGAGGGAACCCGACCACTTGCCTTGATGACTCCCTGGGGAACAACTTGCTTGTACTTGTAGTAGTCAATTGGACTGCTGTTATTGTTTTTTGTTTGTTTGTTTGTTTTTTTCCTGCTGGTCTTTCTTTCAAGAAGTATCTTCTGTTCTTCTAGCTGCTCCAGACTGGTCGGTCGGCTTGTCCTTTCAAGTAGAAATGTCCCACCTCAGAAGATTCTTGATGGGGATCAGGCTTCCACCTATGGTCTTGTGCAGTGTAAAGGCTCTGCAGGGAGTCTTGTTCACTGGGCAAGTTCTAGCCCCATTTTAGGTATTCCAATCAGTTACAAGGAGCTCTGGTAGCGTAGTGGTTATGAATCGGGCTGCGAACCTTAAGGTC
>NW_006408701.1:295145-300074 GCF_000296735.1 Chrysochloris asiatica
AGTGTAGAGATGCTAAAGCAAATGGAAGAAATGAGGAGGTACAAGAGCTGAACAGAAAATTTCAAAGATCAGCTCGAGAAGACAAAGCCAAATATTACAACAAAATGTGCAAAGATATGGAATCAGAAAAACAAAAAGGAAGAATACACTCAGCCTTTCTTAAGCTGGGTGAACTGAAGAAAAAAATTCAAGCCTCAACTTTCATTATTGAAGGATTCTCTGGGCAAATTTTTTAATGATAACAGAAAGCATCAAAAGAAGATGGAAGGAATACAGAGTCACTGTACCAAAAGGAAATGGTTGATGTTCAAGCATTTCAACAGGCAGCATATGATCAAAAGCCAATGATCCTGAAGGAGGAAGTCCAAGGTGCATTGATGGAATTGGGAAGGAACAAGGCACCAGGAATTGATGGAATAAAAATTGAAATCTTTCAAGAAAGTGAGGCGGCATAGGAGGCACTCACTCATCTATGGCAAGAAATTTGGTAGAAAACTATCTGCCCGACTGATTAGAAGAGATCCATATTTGTGTCCATTCTAAAGAGAGGTGACCCAACAGAATGCAGATATCATCGGACAATATCTTTGATATTCCATGCGAATAAAGTTTTACTAAAGATAATACAGAAATGGTTGTAAGCATACATTGACAGAGAACTTCCAGAGGTTCAAGCCGGGACCATGGAACAAGGGATATCATTGCTAATGTCCGATGGATCTTGGATGAAAGCAAAGAATATCAGAAAGATGTTTACCTGTGCTTTATTGACTACACAAAGGCTTTCGATTGTGTGGATCATGACAAGCTATGGACAACATTACAAAGTATGAGTATTCCGGAATACTTAATTGGGATCATGAGGAATTTGTACATGGACCAAGAGGCAGTTGTTCGAACAGAACATGGGGACACTGAACAGTTTAAAATTATGAAAGGTTTGTGACAGGGTTCTATTCCTTCACCATACTTATTCAACCTGTATGCTGAGCCAATAATCCGAGAAGCTGAGTTATATGAAGAAAAATGTGGTATCAGAACTGGAGGAAGACTCATTAGTAACCTGCGATATGCAGATGATACAACCTTGCTTGCTGAAAGGGAAAGGGATTTAAAAGATCTACTGATGAAGATCAAAGAGCACAACCTTCGGTGTGGATTGCATCTCAATGTAAAGTAAACAAAAATCCTCACCACTGGACCAATAAACAACATTCTTATCAACAGAGAAAAGATTGAAGTTGTCAAGGACTTCATTCTTCTGGGATCAACTATCAACACTCATGGAAGCAGCAATCAAGAAATCAAATGACATATTGCATTGGATCAATCTGCTGCACAAGACCTTTTTAAAGTGTTGAAGAGCAAAGAAGTCATCTTGAGGACTGACCCAAGCCATGGTATTTTCAATAACCTCATATGCATGTAAACATTGGACAGTGAATAAGGAATACTGTAGAAGAATTGGAGCTTTTGAGTTATGGTGTTGGAGGAGAATGTTGCAAGTGCCGTGGGCTGCCCATAGAACCAACAGTTCTGTGTTGGAAGAAGTGCAGCCAGAGTTCTCCTTGGAGGCCAGGATGGCCAAACTACATCTCTCATACTTCAGACATATTTTCAGGAGGTACCAGTTGCTGGAGAAGGATATCATGTTTAGTAAGGTGGAGGGTGAGAGAAAAAGAGGAAGACCTCCAGCAAGATGGGTTGGGAAAGTGACAGCATCAATGGGCTCAAGCATGGCAACAATTGTGAGGTTGTCCCAGGACTGGGCAGTGTTTTATTCTGTTGTGCATAGGGTCGCTAGGAGTTGGTACCGACTCGATAGCACCTAACGACAATAGCATACATATAAATATCCAGAGACTTAGCAAGAAAATTTCTAGAACTCACTGAGAGATTCAGCACGTGTCAGGGTACAAGATCAACATACAAAAATCAGTCAGATTTGTTTACATTAATAAGAAAAACCATGAAAACAAAATAATTTACAATAGCAACCCAAAACATGAAATACTTAGGAATAAATCTACCCAGGGAAGCAAAAGACCTATATTAAAGAAAACTACAAAACACTACTATGAGAAACCAAAAGAGACTTACAAAAATGAAAGAATATACGCTGCTTATGGAGTCCTGGTGTGGCGCTGTGCGTTAATGCACTGGACTGCTCATGGAACATGTCAACACTACACAAAGCGATATATAGATATAATACAATTTCAATCCAGATTCTAACATCATTCTTTAAAGAGATAGAAACGGTGGGTAGCCTCATGATGAATAGAGAGGATATTGAGATTGTCGCAGACTTCATTTTGCTCAGACCTGCTGTTGGCACTCATGGAAGCAGCAGTCAGGATATCAGATGACATGTTGCAAAGAAGTCTGCTGGACAAGACCTCTTTGGAGTGTTCAGGAGTAGGGATGTCAGTTTGAGGACTGGAGTGTGCCTGGCTCAGGCCATGGTATTTTCAATAGCCTAGTATCCATGTGTGTGGCGCTGTGGGCTAATGCGTCCAACTGTAAAGTCATTTGAACTGCAAGGTCGGTCGTTCAAGCTCACCAGCTGCTCCTTGGAAACCCTATACAGGATCACTATAGGTCGGAATCAACTCGACGGCACTCAACAACAACAACGACAACAGTATCCATGTGAATTTTGAACAACAAATAGCAAAGACTGTAGAAGACTGCCAGAAAGACAAACAGATTTGTATTTGGAGAGGTGCAGCCAAGATGCTCCTTGAAAGCCAGGATGGCAAGACTTCAGCTCTCATATTTCGGGAGTGTTATCAGGAAGGACCAGTCCCTGGAGAAGGACATCATGCTTGGTAAAGTGGAGGGTCAGCAAAAAAGAGGAAGACCTCCAACAAAATGGATTGGCACAGTGGCATCAGCAATAGCAAATGTTCAAGCTTAACAACAATTGTGAGGATGGCACAGGACTGAAAGCGGACATGGTGGTGGTGGTTATGCGCCATGGAGTTGATTGCAACTCATAGTAACCCTGCACAGGGTTTCCAAGGGTGTAAATCTTTACGAGCTCAGAAAGCCTCATCTTTATCTTGCGGAATGGCTGGTAGTTTCTACTGCTGACCTTGAGGTTAGCAGCCCGACTCGTAACCACTACGCTACCATAGTTCCTTTCTATTGTGCTCCTTTCTCTACAAGTCGTTTCTATGACTCAGCAGCATCTAATAACAACAGCAACTTTATATGGAAAGAACCCCTTGATAAGCAAAACATTACTTAAGAAGAACAAGGTAGGAGGCCTCTCATTTCCTGATCTCAAGAACTACTACACAGCCACTCATGAGCTTTTAATATCCCAGACTCTACTCACCAAAGCAGGATGTAGAACATTGTCTTTGTGGAGTATGTTATGTCAATTGACCCTGAGAATATGGTCGTGAGCCCCCAGGCTCAGCTACTCTTTGCCTAAAGATGTTTGCTAATATGTAAGAATCATTTTGAATCATTTTGCCTGTTGTATGCTCCACCACATACATTTCAAACTCTTGCAAATCAGTGATATATATATATATATATATATACAGGAGTCCTGGTGTGGCCCTGTGGGTTAATGATTCAGACTGCAAAGTCATTTGAACTGCAAGGTTGGCAGTTCAAGCTCACCAGCCGCTCCTCAGAAACCATATACAGGGTCACTATGAGTCGGACCTGACTCGATAACACTTAACAACAACGTATATATATATGAGGTGTTTCACAGATTCATTGTTATTCTTCAATGTTGAATAGTGTTCCATTGTGTGTATCTACCAAAGTTTGTTTATCCATTTTCCCATTTGGGGACTTAGGCTGTCTCCATCTTTTTGCCATTGTGTTATCAATGCATCTTGATTGCATTTTTTTTTTACTTATAAATTTCAGGCTGAAGAAGTTGGTAGAATTCTTCAATTTTATCATCACTAGGTTTAGTGGTTGGTGCATAAGCTTAATAAAAGTGGTATTAACTGATCTTCCTTGTAGGCATATGGATATCATCACATCACAGACAGTGTTGTACTTCAAGATAGACCTGGTAATGTTCTTTTTTATTATTATTTTAAAGTTTTTATTGTGGATTGAGTGAAAGTTTAGAGGGCAGATCATCAGTTTTACATTCAACAAATCATACACCTTGTTTAATTACAATGATTATAATCCCCTCCATGTGCTATCAGTTAACAGTGTTTCTATCTATTCACTTTAGCTTTAAAACACACACACACACACACACACACACAAAAAAAAAACTTATACCTCTCCAAAGGGCACATTCTGCAAGTCTGCCTCCTGACCACTAGCTCTTAGTCTCTCTTTTCCCATGAACCTAGAGTCCTCAGTCGCTCGCTCTCTCCACATACCCATCTCTGCCTCCATCTCTGGCATAGCTCCTTCTCCGGATAAAGTCCCGCATTCTGCTTGTGCTCTTCTCCCTTGATGGTCCTAGGGTCCTCTGTTTCTGGACTATAAGATTTACCACTCCCCTGTGTTTGTTACAAAACTTCTACCTTTACAATTGTGACAGTCTCAATTAGTCATGATAACAATTATTCACTATTGAATCATGCAAATCTTATCCCCATCTCCTTTCACCAGACCCATCTAGACAGATGAAAACTATTCACTGGGACACTTTCTTTACCCACACACTCTTAAACTAAACTCCCTCTTGAAACCTTATAAGCCAGTCACTATGAGTCGGACATTTATTGCCCCCTTGTTTTAGATAGCCAATGTCTAAATTGCCCATCTCTATCTACCCTGTGTACAGAGGGGATAGAATTGATACTTGATGTGAAAACTCCTTCCTTCTCTGTTGGTATTTAGAGTAAGGAGCTCTGGTAGCGTAGTGGTTACGAATCGGGCTGCGAACCTTAAGGTCAGCGGTTCAAAACTACCAGCCGCTCTGCGGGAGAAAGA
>NW_006408701.1:305084-318941 GCF_000296735.1 Chrysochloris asiatica
ATGGGTCGGAACCGACTCGACGGCACTTAACAACAACAACAATCAGTTATAGGCTGAAGACAGACTTACAAGCTTTCTCTGGTGATGTTTCTGGGTATTCGTCTCTCTCTCCTTCAAGTGTGTATTTTACAATAGTAGGCAAGGGAAACCAAGATTCAAAAGACAGCCAAGCATCTTAACATCATTTCCCCACTTTTACCCATTCAAACCATGTCTCAATCTTTGTATCCCTGAGCCCTGTTGTTCCACAGTTGTGCTTACATCGCTATTTATCTCTGTCCTATTTAGCCCATGTAAAACATGCGTAGCTATTCTCCCATCCACCTTGTTTTTCCTTTTCCCTTCCCCTTCTAGTGTATGTCCCCACCCCAGGACCCAAACTATCTTGTGTCTATTCCCTACCCTGTGCTTCACCTTCCCCTCCCTCCCCTCACCCTACCCTATACATCCCAGTAACCAACATAAAACAAAATAATAAAATAAATTTAAATTCCCCCCTTTTAGTGTGGATATTTTTTCTTAATCTTTTACAACAATGGTCCTATGCAGTATTTCTCCTTTTGTGATTGACTGATTTTACTCAGCATAATGTCCTCATGGTTCATCCATGTTATGCGGTGGCTTGCTGCTTCCTTGTTATTGTTATTTTTTAAATTTTTAAATGGTTTTATTCCCATTTAATAGTTCTTACATATACAACTTTCTTCATAACACATAATCTTTGCCTTTCTGTATGTTTATATGCATGGAAGGTTGATGGCAGAGCAACACCTATATGTTTTTCAGTGGACTCAACATTTCTCAGGGGATGATTTAAAAAGTAATGGTTTTCTAAGTTAAATAAAGCAGAAGTCAATATAACATCCAAGTGTTATTACCATTCATCTTTCATACATCTTTTCTTCCAAGAAAATAACTTAGTTCTACACAGGACTTTTCCACTACTGTTATAAATTTCCTTAATTTATAAGACATTTGTACTGAAGAATTAAATAGCAGATAAAGTTACTATGCTAATACATAAATCAGCCCCATCTCTAAATGTACTGGTCACACAACTCTATTTGATGATCTTTAAGAAAATCCACATTATACTGATACTGCCAAGCCAGTATGAAAAGGGTGGAAAGGAAGGGAGCCTGTATGCCATACCCTAGGCAGTTGCAACCTTCCCAACTCTCCCCCCCATCCTGTAACTTACTCCCCCAGTGCAATGTTAAAGAAAAACATCACTGAAAACTAAAATCCATGTTCCTAACTGGAAACCCACATCAATTCCAAAAGATTGAATAATCATGTAGGGTATTTTAGATGCTCTATGGAAAAATTCTTTTTAACACTTTATTATAACTTTTAAGACTTTGTATACATTACAACAGTACATTAATGATACAATGCCTTTTGGGTGGGTTCTTTTTCTTAGTCTTTTACAGTTATGGTCCTATGCAGTATTTCTCCTATTCTGTCTGCCTCATTTCACTCAGCATAATGTCCTCAATGTTCATCCATATTATGCGGTGGCTTGCAGCTCCCTTGTTGTTCTTCAACAAGGAAATATTCCTTGTTGTATGTATCAATAGTATTCCATTGTGTGTATGTACCACAGTTTGTTTATCCATTCTTCCACTGATGGGCACTTAGGCTGTCTAAATTTTTTGCTATTATAAATAGAGCTGTTATGAACATTGGTGTCCATATATCTACTCGTGTTATGGTTCGTATTTCTTGTGGGTAAATATCAAGTAGAGGAATTGCTGGATCATAAGGTATTTCTATTTCCAACCTTCTGAGGAAGCGCCATATTGCTTTCCAGAATAGTTGGACCATTTTGCAATCCCACCAGCAATGTAGGAGGGTCCCAGTCTCTCCACATCTTTGCCAACATTTATTGTCCTCTACTTTTTTTTATATTTGCTATTATTGCTGGTGTGAGATGATATCTCATTATTGTTTTGATTTGCATCTCTCTAATGGCTAGTGATCGTGAACATTTCTTCATATGTTTGTTGGCTGCCTGGATCTCCTCCTTGGTAACGTGTCTGTTCATCTCCTGTGCCCATTTTTCAATTGCGTTATTTGTCTTTTTCTTGTAGAGGTGTTATAGTTTCCTATACATTTTAGAATTAATCCTTGTCTGATGTGTCATTGCAAAAGATTTTTTCCCATTCTGTGGGTTCCCTTTTACTCTTCTGGTGAAGTCTTTTGATGCACATATGTTTTTAATTTTTAGTATGTCACAATCATCTATTTTGCCTACTTTTGTTTGTGTGATTTTCAAAAAGTTTGGTAGTCTGTGTATGCCCTGAATTAGAGCTCTCACATTTGTCCCTATTTCTTCATTGATGACCATCATAATTCTGGGATTCACATTTAGGTCTTCAATCCATGCTGAGTTCGTTTTTGTATAGGGTGTGAGGTAAAGGTCTTGTTTCAATCTTTTGCCTATCACTTTCCAGTTCTGCCAGCACCATCTGTTAAAGAGACTATCTCCTCTCCATACCTAGGTGCTTTGTCGAAAATCAGTTGGGTCAATTTCTGGATTCTCGATTCGTTTCCATTGATCAATGTATCTTTCATTGTACCAGTACCAGGCAGTTTTGACCACTGTTACCATGTAGTATAGTTTGAAATCAGGGAGTGAGAGGCCTCCAACCTTGTTCTTTTTCTTAAGCAGTGCTTTGCTTATCCTGGGTCTCTTTTCTTTCCATATAAAGTTTGTAATTGTCTTTTCCATCTCTTTGAAGAGTGTTATTGGAATCTGGGTTGGGATTGCATTATATGTGTAAATTGCTATGGGCAGTATTGACATTTTCACGATGTTGAATCTTCCTATCCAGGAACATGGTATGTTCTTCCACTTATGTAAGTCTCTTTTGGTTTCTTGTAGTAGTATTTTGCAATTTTCTTTGTATGATCTTTTGTTTCTCTGGTTACATTTATTCCTAAATATTTCATCCTGTGGGCAGCTATTGTAAATAGTATTGCTTTCCTAATGTCTTTTTCAGTGCTGTCATTACTAGTATAGAGGAATCCAAGTGACTTTTGTATGTTGATCTTATACCCTGCCACTTTGCTGAATATTCAATGAGGTCTAGTAGCTTTTTTACTGAGTCTTTGGGGGTTTATATGTATAAGATGATATCATCTGCAAATAGAGAGAGTTTTATTTCCTCTTTGCCAATTTGGATGCATTTAATTTCCCTATCTTGCCGTATAGCTCTGGCTAAGACTTCCAAAACAATACTGAATAGTAGTAGTGACAAAGGGCATCCTTGTCTGGTTCCAGTTCACAGAAGGAAGGCTTTCAACTTCTTTCCACTGAGAGTAATGTAGGCTGTTGGTTTTGGATGTTGTTGTTGTTGTTAAGTGCCATCGAGTCGGGTCCGACCCATAGCGACCCTGTTGGTTTTGGATATGTGTTTTTAATTATGTTGAGGATTTTCCCTTTGATTCCTACTTTGTTGAGTGTTTTTATCAGGAATGAATGTTGGATTTTATCAAATTCCTTTTCTGCATCAATTGATATGATAAAATTGTGATTGACTGTCTAGTGGCCTTTGCTGTTCAGGTAGAGATAAAAGGTCCTGCCCAGGTCAACTTTGGGACTGTGTCCCAGAGTCAAACATCATAAGAAGCAGCCTGCAGGTTTCCTCTCTGTGCCATGGGAAAATTGTGGGTGCAATGCTGGACCCTTTTGGGGGTGTGCTCCTGCCTGCCTGGAGGCATCTGGGCTGGGCAGTGAGGGCGCAATCAGAGTGAAGAGGAAAGATACATGAAAAATGAAAAGTGAAAGATGAAAAATCGGTCACATTTCTCCTCCAGACACCCAGCTCTGCGGCTTCTAGCTCTGGGCTACTGTCTCTGCTTGGCTGTGCTCACTGAGCTTCTTGAATGCTTATCTTTTCACTTTTGGGGATGTTAGGGAAATTTTCTTACAGAAGCTCTTCAACTATCTCCTCTTTGGACTTGTGTGATTCTTCCTGTTCCAGAATGTTGATAATTCTTAAGTTATTCCTCTTCATGTTGTACAACATGAATCTTAGGCCTTCTTCAGATTTTTTTTTTTTTAATCCTTTTTTGTGCTTGCTTTTCTATCTTAGAAGTGTTGAGAGATTTATCTTCTAGCTCACTAGTTCTGGCTTCTATCTCTTCTGTTCCACTCCTTTGCCCTTTCAGTGTAGTGTCTATTTCTTATATCCTATTATTAATCATTTGGACCTCTTTCTGTAGGTTTTTAATTGTTTCCGATGCTGTATCTATCTTATTTGATTGTTCCTGTAGCGCTTTCTTTATTTTTCTCAACTCCATTGTATAGTGTTTTGATACATTTTATAATCATTTTTCTGAATTCCTTCTCAGGCATTTCCAAAGCCTGCCTATCTTCCAGTATGGAGTGTAGGTCTACTTTCAGTTCATTTGCCTCAGTCATTTTATCTCATTTCTATACATGTGCTGATATGGTCATCTGTTTCTGTTTTTGGGGCATATTCAGGAGTTATCTGTGGCCTTAATACTTAGATGGGTGTGTGTTTTGGTATTTTTTTATGCTTTCTGATGCCTCCAGGTAGATGTGATCAGGAAATGGGCTTCCCTTTTCACTCTTCTTCCTGAGATATTTCAAGATGCCACTGTTGGCCATTGTGACATAACTCAGGACTTAATTTTTTGACCTATTTCCTTTTTAGTCAGCCTGTCCCACTCCACATTCCCCTTTCAGGCTTTTTGCCTAGTGATAAACAGTTCAGAGCCAGCTGTGGCCATTTTCCAATACCATTTGTTTTTAAGTGATAACTGTCGCTTTAAATTTCGAGGAGATCTGTGTGCATGTGTAGTAGAACCCTCCGGGGGTGGGAGTGGGGTGTCCACTTGCTCAGTCACCCCCTCTAGTCACCAGAATGGAGGTGCACAGACAGCAAGAGACCAATGAACAGAACAACAACAAAAAAAGACTATCCACACCTTTATCTCTGCGGTTCTGTCAAGTGCCCATGCCTGCTCTGATCCTTCCCCAGCTTGGTCTCACCCAAGATGGTGGCTCCAGGAGCAGCTAAGCGTCTTGGATTAGAAAGCAATGGATTTCTTGCTTCTGCTACCAATTCCCCTAGCTGTAAACCTTCCAACCTTCTAAATATTCCTTTATAAGTGGTTCAGAGTTCTGGCACCATACCCTGAGCCTGCTTGGTCCAGTATTCTGTGTTGTTGCTGATGGAGCTCCTCACTGCACTCCTACCTGATCCACCATCTTGTTTGTTCCTCCTGGTAATGTTCTTTTTGCCAATGAATTTGATGTCATTCCTCTTCTTTTGTCATTCCAGGCATAGAAACCATACAGTTGTCAGATTCAAAATGGCTAATATCAGTTCATTTCAGCTCACTATTGCCTAGGATCCTTATGGGTTCCTTTTCATTTTTGACAACTTCCAATTTTCCTAGATTCATACTTGGTATATTCCATGTTTTGATTGCTAATGGATGTTTCCAGCTGTTTCTCCTCATTTTGAGTTGTGCTAGAGGATAGATGGAGTCCTGGTGTAGTGCTGTGGGTTAATGTGCTGGACTGCAAAGTCAGTTTGAACCTCAAGGTCAGCAGTTCAAGCTTACCAGTCACTTCTTGGAAACCCTATACAGGGTATCTATGGGTTGGAATTGACTCAATGGCACTTAACAACAATAACAACAACAGAGGAGAGACGTGTTAATTTGGGTGACAGTGATGGTAATATACAACAAGAGGGAGATAGGCAGAAGAATGATTACAATGGGGGAAGATACAGGGAGGAGTGCAAGAGTTAAAGGGAATGGGAATAATTAGTGTTATAATCACCACCCTGAAACAACAATGATCTTAGAGTAGATACATTGACAGAAACACAGGCTAAATGAGTATGGGAAGGAGAATGGGAGTATACCACAAATATATAAAGTTTTGAAAGAGGATATTTATACATGGGTATTTATATTTGCTGCAAATATATCCATGAATGTGGTGAGGCATACAAGGGGCAAAATTATAAAAACTTCTTAGACATTACCAAACACCTATGGGGGTTTAGGACTATAGTTTCAGGGGATACCATAATCAACTGGTATAATACAGTCCACAAAGATAATGTTCTACATACTACTTTGGTGAGTAGCGATTGGGATCTTAAAAACTCATGAGGGGCCATCTAAGGTGCAACTATTGGTCTCTCTCCGTCGAGAGGAAAGAAGAGTGATGAAAACTGAAGACACATGAAAACACTTAGTTCAGTGGACTCCAGGATCATATGAACATCAGTCTCCATTACCCTGAAGTCACAAGTACTAGATGGTGCCTAGCTACCACTACCAAGTGTTCTGAAAGGCATCACATTAGATGGTCCTGGATACAGTGTGAGGAATGTGGAACAAAACTGAAAATTATCAAAAATACCAGGCTTAATGGTCAGAAAGAGATTGGAGGATCCTGAGGCTATGGCCCATAGTCTAGAGCTTAACTCCCTCTAGTGGCTCCACATTTAGCCAAGTGGTAAATAAGTATGTAAGGACAACACTAGTCAAGTATGCTTCCATGGAATGGCCAACCATTCAAAATCCAAAGGGCAGCATTTACCTAAGGACAATGTTCAGAAGGGTTGAGAAGGAGAGTGGAAAGGAAACAAGAATCACAGGGAGGAAGTGGGATAACTGATGTTACATGGAGGGGATTACAATCATTGAAATGAAATGAAGTGTATGGCTTTTTTAATGTAACACTAATGACCTGCTCTGTAAACCTTCAGTCAATTCACAATAAAAAGTTTAAAAAAAAAAAAAAAAAAAAAAGGTAATGGAATTTTTCCACAAATGCTTTGAAGCCCCTTATATCTACTTTTAGGTACATATGCAAGAGAAATGAAACGTATGTCCACATGATGAATGTTCATGGAAATATTATCCATAATAGCCCCAAAGTAAAAAAAAATCCAGATGCCTATCAATTTATGAACACATGAATAAAATGTAGTATGTCTATACAATGGACATACCTATAACAATTCATCAATAAAAAGGATTGAAGTACATGCTAAAAATAGGAAAGAATTTTGAAAACATTATGCAAAGTGGAAAAAAGTAGGAAGAGACAAGACCATGAAAGGCAGTAATACACAATACATTTTATTGTGCAGTGCTTGCTCAGACTAAGGATCCCTGGTGGTACCGTGGGTTAAACATTGAACTGCAAGCCAAAAGGTCACCAGTTCAAATCCACAAACCACTTTTCATGAGAAGAATGAGACTTCTGTAAAAATTTATAACCATAGGTACCCTAAAGAGTTCTACTCTGTCCTTTAGGATTACTATGAGTTGAAATTGACTAATTGGGAGTGGTTTGAATTTGGTTTGAGTATTTAGACTAGATTGCATGGGGGGAAGGGGTAGTCCTCTCCTAGTAAGAGACCTTCTCTAGCAGAGCTACCACCCAGCATGGAAGTAGGACAAGGGACTTCTGGAAGGAGGAGAAACTGGAGAAGGAACCTAGATGTCTAGTGATGTCATTCAGCAAAAAGCCTGGGAGTCTCTTGATCAGAAACTAATAAAATATAAATTATACAGATAAATATGAAATGCAATATGAAAATATTTAGTTTACTATTATCATGAATTTAACAATTTATCTGCATATTCTATAGCGCCAGTTCCTAATAAAATATGTTGTTGTTGTTGTTAAGTGCCGTCAAGTCGGTCCCGACCCATAGCGACCCTGTATAGGGATTCTGAGGAGCAGCTGGTGAGCTTGAACCACCAACCTTGCAGTTCAAATGACTTTGTGGTTCAAACCGACTTTGAAGTCCAGTGCATTAACCCACAGCACCACACCATTTAACTCTTATCCAGAATCTTTGAAATTATAATTCATATTTTGTAACTGTTGATAAAGTGTGGCTTTGGAAAGTTTCCAGAAAATGGAATTGGAAGATAATGGAATTTTTTCATGAAATTTTCGAATCCCCCTGGTATCTTGTGCTTACCACAATAGTGGACATACTGCAAAAAAGTAACTTAACTATTTATTATTATTATTATTACTGATTGTGTGGTGCAAATGTACAGAACATATGACATCTCAATAGTTTCTGGAAGTACCTTGACTACATGCTTGCTTCCAGCTGTGCAACCATTCTTGCACTGTTTTTCAAATCCTTCCACCAACAACTGTTTTTATTTCCCTCCTTTTTTATTTGTAAATTTATTATAGCAAAACATACATAGCATAAAACTTGCCTTTTAACTATTTAAAAAAGAAAGAAGAGGTAGAGATCCACACAAATGTACACACTTATTCACCAACACACCTGTACCCATAGTCTATCCTTACTTGATTTTAGGATTTGCTTGTAAGGATGGAAATCAAAGTGTTTATAAGGATTTTCTAATTTCTCTTTGTTACCAGAAGGGCTTCTCTGAGATTTTGAATGGTCAGTGAGAGGAGATGTCTGGAGAAGCAGGCCCATTGAGTCTTCAGCCTGTACACACGCTAGGGGTTAGATACCCACTTTTAATGTTCTGGATACTTCTAGATGAGGCATGTAGTACCTGCTGGGGTGCACACTCAGCCAGGACATGACCATCAAACAGAAATAATGTACAGATAAATTGAGCCCTGGTGACACAGTGGTTAAGCACTCAGCTGTTAATTGAAAGGTACCGTAGTGGTTACTAGTCTGGCTGCTATCCTCACAGTTAGCTAGTTGGAAACTACCAGCGGTTCTGCAGGAGAAAGACGAGGCTTTCTGCTCCCGTAAAGATTTACAACCTCAGAAACCCTGTACAGGGTCTCTATGAGTCGGAGCTGACTCCACGGTACTCAACAACAACAAACAACATCCAGCATTATTGTTGTTGGGTATTGTCGAGTTGAATCTAACTCACAGAGTGCCCAGGTGACAGATGAGACCTGCCCCATAGGGTTTTCAAGGCACTTTAAGATAAGCAGTCGACTGCAATGTCGATTTGAACCATGAGGTCGATGGTTCAAATCCTCCAGCTGCTCCTTGGAAATGCTATACAGGGTTGCTATGAGTCAGAAGCTACTTGATGGCACTTAACAACAACAACAATCTTCACGGAGGAATCGAGTGGCACAGTGGATGAATCCTTCTGATGCTAAGGGCAAAGTCAGCAGTTCAAAGCCACCAGCTGCTTCAAAGGAGAAAGATTTAGTCTCGTTGACCCTAAGGAGTAGTTCTGCTCTGTCCTGTAGGGCTGCTGTGAGTCGGTGTCAGTGGGCTTAGTTTTGATCTGGAATCTCAAGGGGAGCAGATCACCAGATCTTTTTCCTGGGGAACCATGTTAGGATTGGAACTGCTGCCCTTTCAGTCGTGTAAGGATAGCTTTAATAGAAAAGACAAATCGTTATAAGTGTTGTGGAGAATGTAAAGAAATGGGAAATTTCATACAGTACTGGTGGTGGTGGTGTGCTGTAGAGTTGGTTCTGACTCATAGTGACCCTGTGTTGGGTTTCCGAGACTGTAAATATTTTGTTGTTGTTGTTGTTATGTGCCATGGAGTTGGTTCCAACTCATAGCGACCCTGTGCAGGGTTTCCGAGGCTGTGGATGTTTACTGGAGCAGAACGCCTCATCTTTCTCCCGTGGAACAGCTGGTAGTTTCCAACTGCTGACCTTGCAGTTCACAGTCCAATTTGTAACCACTATGCTTCCAGAGCTCCTCATCGTTCTCCCATGGAACACCTGGTAGTTTCGAACTGCTGACCTTGAGATTAGCAGCCCGACTTGTAACCACTATGCTACCAGAGGAATTTAAAATAGTGGCGCTAGTTTGGGTAAGCAGTCAGGCAGTTCCTCCAAGTTAAACATAAAATTACCGGCATTGTTGTTGTGTGTCTGTGTTGATTTTGATCCATGGTGACTCTATAGGGCAGAGATGAACTACCCGTTAGGGTTTCCTGGACTATAATCTTTAAGGAAACCATCACTGGCTCTTCCCTACCTCTGAATTTCATCCCTTAAATCCCTTTGAAGCTGTTGGTAGGCTAATAATCAAGCGCAGTAACCATTGCAACACTCATGCTTCTTAAAATTGTGACCAATGCTTTCTATTACATTAAAATTGCAAACCCATTGTTACATAGTGCTTCTTTAACCATTGTGGCACCAACCCTTCTTAAAATTGCCATACACCTAGATATAAAAAGAAGCTCTGGTAGCGTAGTGGTTATGAATCAGGCTGCGAACCTCAGGGTCAGCAGTGCAAAACTACCAGTTGTTCCACAGGAGAAAGATGAGGCTTTCTGCTCCCGTAAAGATTTATAGCCTCGGAAACCCTGTACAGGGTCGCTATGAGGCAGAACCGACTCCACCACACACCACCACCACCAGATATATACTAAGAAAATTTTACAAAACCAAACCAGTTGCCATTGAGGCTGTCCAGAATCATGACAATCTCATGTGTATATGAGTAGAAATGCACTCCAGAGTTTTCATGGCTGTGGCCTTTCTGAAGCTGATCACCAGGTCTTTCTGATGCAACACCTCTGGGTAAATTTGAACCTCTGACCTTTCAGTTAATAGCACACCACTAAATCATTTGCACCACCCAGGGACTAGGAGAATGGTACAATAAAGCCTGCAAAAGCTGGAACTGCATCAGGCAAAAATCTGCAGGAAAACTCAAATAATTTCCGTTACAAGGACCAATAGAAAAGTGGTAAGTTCTGTACCTTGTCAAAGGTAGAAATCTCACAAGACCTGGAAAAAATAAGGCATTCCTGTCAAATTCTGGATCCCATAGATTTCATTGTACAAGTGTCTCCTGTTGATAGACATAAGAGCTCTGGTACTGCAGTAGGGTAGAAGTTGAGCTGACTAATTCTCCACAGGATAAAGGTGAGGCCGACAGTTCTTATAAAGATTTACAGTCTCTGAAACCCTAGAGAGAGGCATCATGAGTCAAAATCAACTCAGTGGCTATTATTATTAATGATTGAGATATAGATATACCTCTATATCGAGGGAGCTTTAAAATGTTCATGGAGAAATGGAATTAAAAAATGACATTTTTCAACAAACATTTTGAAGCCCCCATGTATCTGCTCTGAGAAACATACAAGACAACAGAAAATATATGTCCATATAATTGCACAGACATTAATGTCGATAGAAGCATTATCCATAATAGCCAAAAAATGAAAACCACCCAAATGCCTATTAACTTATGAACTAATAAATGAATGTAGAATTATGCAAAAGACTGTTATTCATCAATCAAAAAGAATGAAGTACTAATAACACATGCTATAACAAAGATGAATCTTAAAAATATGCCAAGTGAAACAAATCTGTCACAAAAACTTAGCGGATTCTGGAGGTAATTGAAGAAGGAACAGGACCATAAAAGATAGACCTTGCTCAGACTAAAGGTGCACTGAGTTAAGTACTGAGCAGAGAACCAAATAGTCAGTGGTTCAAACCTACCAACCTATCCATGGGACAAGGATGAGGCTTTACAGGCTCAGAAACCTTGAGGAGCAGTCCTACTCCATCCTATAGGGTCGCTATGAGTAGGAATCAATTCTGCGGCAGTGGGTTTGATTAGGCTGCATGAAGGGGATGCCACCCTAGCAGAAGACCGTCCCCAAACTTCGAATTACTGATCCTTACTCTTTGTTTCCAATCAGCAGTAATTATCAATACATCTTGACTACATGTTTGATCAAATTCAGACTGAAGAAGTTGGTAGAATTCTTCAGTTTCATCATCACTGGTTTTAGTGGCTGGTACATAAATTTGAATAATAGTGGTATTAACTGGTCTGCCTTGTTGTTGTTGTTAGATGTCATGGAGTTGGTTCTGACCCATACAGAACGAAACAGAATGAACCCCCCCCCCCGGCTTCTGTGCCATCCTCACAATGGGCGCTACATTTGGGTGTACCATTGCTACTACTGTGTCAATCCATCTCGTTGCAGGTCTCCCTCTTTCTCTCTTTTTCAAACCACCCAGGAACTAAGAGTATGGTGTTTGTAGGGATTTTCCAATTCTTCTTTGCTACCAGTAGATCTTCTTTGAAATTTTGAATGTTCCGTGAGAGATGTCTAGAGAAGCAGTCCCATTGAGTCTTCAGCCTACACACAATCTGGGGTTAGATGCCCACTGTTGACACTCTGAGTACTTCTACATGTGGTGGGTGGTACTTGTTAGGGCTCACTAACGGCCAGGGCATAGTCATCAAGGAGTCAAAATGTGTGGGAGAATGACGACTTAGCTGTTAATGCTCAGCTGCTAACTGAAAGGTCTGAGGTTAGAATTCATCAGCTGCTCTGCGAAAGAAAGGTGTGGCAATCTGCTTCAGGGAAGATTCACTGCCTCTTCTGGAAACCTTGTGGGTAAGTTTTGTGTCCTAAAAAGTCGCTATAAATCAGACTCACTCAGTGTCAGTGGGCATGTATAAGAGAAGGGGTTTGTAGGGGGTTTGCCTATGTGCAGAATAAGGGCTCCAACTTAGGACTAGAAAGAGGGGTACCTGTCTGGAAAGAGGTTGCTGGGCTGGATACTGCAATATTTGTTGTTGTTGTTAAGTATCATGGAGTCGGTTCTGACTCATAGTGACCCTGCACAGGGTTTCCGAGGCTGTAAATCTTTATAGGAGCAGATCGCCTCATCTTTCTCCCTTGGAAAATCTGGTAATTTCGAACTGCTGACCTTGAGGTTCACAGCCCAATTGGTAACCACTACCAGAGCTCCTTACTGCAATACTAGTTCCCTGAATTACTCTCTGCTCTGAACTGGGGACACCAGTCACTCACACTAAAGGGAGAACTGCAGAGAACTCTCCCCTCTAGGAAGTCGGTAAGGAATGCTTCTGCTTGGTTTGCCCTGGAAGTTTGGTATTTGGCTAGTGATTCAGATAAAGAAATTTGAAAGAAAGCTACTTCCTGGGCCCTACAAACTGAGTATCCATGCTCCCTGGGGTTCCTGGAACAGGAACTGGTGAGTTCAGAGGTACTGGGCCAGATGCCTCACGCACCCCAAGGACTCCAGATTTTAGCTAACGATTACAAGTCAGAGTGCAAGTGTAAAACTCTGCCCAAGTCTTATTTCATCCAAGATTGTAGACACTGCAAGGGGTCATGTGCTCATGATTGTGGAGTGTGCAAGTAAGCTGTGTCCCTCCACACTGTAGGCATGCCACAGAAATGCATTTGTGCTGCATGTTGGCCCCTGCAAGAGACCTGGTAGAGTTCCCATCTTCCCCCACCAGTCTCTTCCTCCTTCTCTCCCCACTCTCTTCTTTCTCTGTCTCACTTAAAAAAAAAAAACTGGAATAAATTTTAAAACAGAAAATGAAGACAGCATTTTGAAAATGTATCGCTCAAAGTGGCACCTCTATTTGAAGATATCAATGTGTTAAACATTTTGAGAGATGAAATTTACAGCTTATACACCAAAATTATTTAAATGAAAGGAAATGGTTACCAAGGTAATGCAGGTCAAGGATCAAAGGTGAATGGCCACACATTATTAAAGAGAAATTTCAAAGGACTGCTGCAGCATGATCTCTCATTAATGTTCCAGTGGTGCGTCTCTTTTGGTAAACTTGAATATTTCAGCAGATGTTCAAGCAGTTTTTCTGTAAACAGATTTTTACATGACCATTATTGCTATTCCTGTGATCATCTTCTCTAGGTGGCACGGTGTTGAGAACACAGTAGCTGCTAGTTCCATAGAATATACTTTGGGAAACGCTTTTACAGCTTGTATTCAGAAGCCATTTCCCTCCATGTACCACATCCTCCTCCTCCTCAGTACCTGATCCCAAATGCATGCCTCCTACCACCACTTGGAAATCTTCCAAGAAAGTGAGGCGGCAC
>NW_006408701.1:319916-328184 GCF_000296735.1 Chrysochloris asiatica
TGGTATTTTCAATAATCTCATATGGATGTGAAAGCTGGACAGTGAATAAGGAAGACCGTAGACGAATTGATGCCTTTGAATTGTGGTGTTGGACGAGAATACTAAAAGTGCCATGGACTGCCAAAAGAACCAATAGATCTGTTTTCGAAGAACTGCAGCCAGAGTGCTCCTTGGAGGCCAAGATGGCTAAACTTCGTCTCTCATACTTTGGACACATTGTCCAGAGAGAATAGTCGCTGGAAAAGGATGTCATGCTGGGTAAGATGGAGGGTCAGAGAAAGAGAGGAAGACCCCCAATGAGATGGATCGGCCAGGTGGCATCATTGATAGCATCAAGTGTGGCGGCGGTAGTGAGGTTGGCCCAGGATCAGACATTGTTTTGTTCTGCTGTGCATGGGGTTCCGACTCGATGGACCTGACAACAACAACAACCGCCACTTCAGCTGGCCTAGCCCTTCTCGCTCCTTTTTAAAGAAACTATTTTGTTTCCTTCTGCCAAAGTCGAATCCGTTGCACCGAATAACATCTTCCTAGATCTTGTTCTCCCTTTGTAAGTAGCAAACAAGAGACCACATGAGAGCTCTGTGTTTCTTCTAGAAGAACAGATGCCACCAGACATGTTACCATCATGGATATTAAGGAGAACTTCTAATAATGGGCTTTGTGAACTCTGGTGTGGCACGGTAGAATAAGCACAAGATCAACAGTTCAAACTCACCAGCTGCTCTTGGAAACCCTATGCAAGGTCACTCTGCGTTGGAAACGGCTGTACAACACACAACAATAAATATGCATGAGATTGTACATGACAGATCGCATTTTACCTGCACATCCAACTTTATTGGTGGTTGTCCAGTTGCTTATAACTCACAGTGACTCCATGCGACACAGTAGAACTGCCCCATAGGAGTCTTTAGACTGTAATGTTTATGGACGAATCCTGGTATTACAGTGGCTTAAGCATTAGCTTCTAACTGCAAGGTCATTGGTTGGAGCCCACCAAGTAACACATGGAAGAAGGATGAGGCATGGTTAGTAACCGAGGCACGGTTAGTAACCAAAGGCTTTAACCACTGAGAAACCAATGCTTCTTAAAATTACCACACTCCTGGTGTGGTGCTGCAGGTTAATGCGCTGGACTGCAAGGTCAGAGGTTCAAGTTCACCAGCCAATCCTTGGAAGACCTATACAGGGTCACTATGAGTTCGAACCCACTCGACAGCACTTAACAACAACAGCCACAGATATATACTAAAAAAGTTCAAAACCCAAAACAAATCAGTTACCATTGAGTCTGTCCAGACTCATGACAATCTCATGTGGATCCGAGTAGAAATGCACTCCATAGGGTTTTCATGGCTGTGACCTTTCTGAGGCTAATCACCAGGCCTTTCTTATGCAATACCTCTGGGTAAATTTGAACCCCTGACCTTTCAGTTAGTAGCACACCACTTAACCATTTGCCCAACCCAGGGACTAGGAGAATGGTATAATAAATCCTGTAAAAGTTAAAACTGTGTCAGGCAAAAATCTGTCAGAGAAGAAAATCTCAAATAATTTCCACTCCAACGACCAGTATAAAAGTAGTAACTCTATGCCGTGTCTAAGGCAGAAACCTTGCAAGACCTAGAAAATCAAGGTATTCCTGTCAGGTTCCAGACCTCACAAGTTTCACTGTCCAAGTGTCTTCTATTATTGATAGACATAGGAGCCCTGCTGGAGGTGCAGGGGAGCAGGAGAAATATGAGACTGTCCGTCTACTCCTATAAAGATGTCCAGTCTCACAAACCCTTTATATGGCCAGTCTTGACCAAAACTGATTCTATAGTCTTTTTTAAATATCCTTATTGATAGAGATACATACAAGGGAGCTTCAAAAACTTTACAGAAAAATGGAATTAAAAACTAATGTAAATTTTCCACAAACTTTTTGAATCCTGCCTTGTATCTTAACAACTAGGTTTATATTGTTGTTATTGCTGTTAAGTACATATTGTTGTTGTTGTTATTAAGGGTCAAGTCGGTTCCAACTCATAGTGATCCTGCACAGAGTTTCTGAGGAGCAGCTTGGTGGGTTTCAACACCGAGTTTGTGGTTAGCAGTCCAGTGTTTATCCTACAGTACCACATCAGGACTCCAGGTACATACTACTGTTGTTGTTAAGTGTCGTCGAGGTGGTTCCAAGTCACAGTAACCCTGTATAGGGTTTCAAAGGAGCAACTGGTGGGTTTGAACTGCTGACCTTGTGGTTCGCAGTCCAGTGCTGATCCTACAGCACTACACCCGGAGTCCCAGGTACATATTAGTGAAATGAAAGCATATGTCCTCATTATTATTCCATAATATTGGAAAAGTCAAAACACAGATAACTAACAACTAATGAACAGATAAATAAAATGTAGCATATCTATGCAGTAGAATATTATTCACAAAAGGAATGAAGTACAAATACGTGATCAACATAAATGAATCTTAAAAACTCTATGTTAAGTGAAAAAAGTCTGTCACAAAAGCCCAGTGTGGTAAGTCAGATGGTCTGGGTTTCATCAAGGAAGGGACAGGACCATGAGATCAGTAACACAAAACAAGTTTCATTGGCAGAGTTTGCTCATGCTAAGGATCCCTTTTGATGCTCTGGGTTAGGCTCTGATCTGCAAACCGCAAGGTAATTGATTGGAACTCACCAACTAATTCATAGAAGGATGAGGCAGTCAGCTTCCAGGAAGATTTACAGTCTTGGAAATCCAAAGGGGCATTTCTGCTCTGTCCTTTAAGGTCGCTAGGAGTAGGAATACACCGGACGGCAGGGCGTTTGGTTTGTTTGGGTGCTCAGACTGGATTATATGAGTGGGGACCTCCTCTTCACAGCAAGAGAGCTTCCCAGTATAACTGTTCAGGACCACCACCCAGCCAAGGAGTAGGACAAAGGACTTGTGGTAGGAGGAGACATTAGAGAGGGAGCTTAGATGCCTGCTGATGTCATTAAACACCAAGATCAGGGTTCTCTGGGTCAGAGAGATCTGAACCATAGCACAAGTTTGGGGTCTTTTGTAGCTACAAGATTGTGTTAGCTGTGGCTAGCAGATATTGAATGCAATTTTACAGAGTATATAAAGTCAGTAGGTTCCAAAAGACTGAGAATGTGTTTATTTGGAGTACATTTAAAGCAATTGTGTATATGAGCATTTGAGTTTGGTGCCGGCAAGTTTGATCTACTGGTCTTAGTTGGCTGTGAAAAAGTAAACCACATGGGGGCGACATAGGCCAACACACAGGGGCTATGTCTGGCTCAATTATATATACTGAGTTCCTTAGGAAATGTCCAGGATAAGCAAATCTATAAAGACAGAAAGTAGTGATTACCTAGTTTGGGAGGGGTCGGTGTTGAGTGGATATGTTGATGTCTAAAAGATGCAAAGTTTCATTTTTGGACAGTAAAAATTTTCTAAAATTGTGATGAATGCACATTGTGCACATGCTAATTGACATTGAATTTACACGGATGAGTTTTATAGTATGTAAACTAAGCCAAGGAAAAAAATTAATTCCTTCAGAATCCCCCACCACTAACCTAATCAGGGATGTGCTTCACCCAACATGGGCCCAGTTATCCCAAGGCAGATTACAGTTAAGGTCAACCAAACATATTATGTTGCATTCACTTATACAGGAAAATGATCATGTAACATGTAGCACTTTTCAGAAGTGAGGTTAGAGTTGAGGTTGGGGAATGGGGCTGTCAGAAAGTTAAAGGAATACCTTTGGCCCCAGACAACTCAGGAATGACTGTCTTGCTCTGTGAGAAGTGTATTTTCACATAGCATCCGTTGAGAGTTGTTGTCAACGTTCTTCCAGAAAGTTGATAAGAAGTGGATGAGAGACTCTCTGATTCTGTTCAGTTCACCCCCAAAGGTTAGTATTTGGCTACTGATTCAGCTGAAACAATGTGCTAGAAGGCTACTTCCTAGACACCGCAAGCAGAGCTGTCATGCTCCCTGGGACACCTGGAGCACGAACTGGGGGCTTCATAGCCACCAGTCCACATGCCTCATGTGGCTCTGCAGGATAATGCACTAGACTGCAAGGTTGGTTTGAACCTCAAGGTCCACGGTTTGAACTCAACAGCCACTCTTTGGAAACCCTCTACAAGGTCACTATGAGGCAGAAGAGGAGCTGCGTGCTGACGGCCGGGGAGGGGGGCAGGCCTGTGGGGTGTATCCTTTGGTTGTTTGACGATGCATGGAGGGGATTGTAATCATTGCAATGAAATGAACTATGATAGGATGAATGTAAAACTGATGTGCTCCCATGTAGATCCATGTTTAAAATAAAATAAACAAAAAAACAACCTTATGAGATTCTGCTTTTTCTCATCACTACTGCTGCTGCCACTACTGCTACTGGAACTTTGGGCAGAGGCTGGAGGAACAGCAGTGGCAGCTGAGAGGGTGGTGAGGGAGCTCAGTTAGAGGAAACCAGTGAGGAGAGCAGCTCCTAGCCACCCTAGCACAGTCGGTGGCTCCAGCTGCCAGAGAAAAAAACCTGAGTGTCTGAACCCAGAGCCATGGCCTCCAACACACCTGCCTACATCCCACCCATGTTCCAGTGCTGCAAGAATCTGGATTTGGGATCTTTAAAACAATTAGGGGGAAATCATAAACAAAAAGAGAACTGTTTTACCTTTTCTAAAAAACAAACCTTATGGGACCACAGAGGTATATGCATTCGCAATTTGCCCAAAAGAAAGCTAAACACTGCATGCCTGTGTTATTTAAGCAGTTGACTATATTTATCATACTTTGTTCTATGATGAAAATATATAATAAACATTAGTAGGGATTCTGTATGGTACAAGAGGAGGCCCATAAAGTGTGTGATGACACCAACCCTGTTGACTTTATTGGCAACCTCTAACATCTAACCTATTTTATTTTTCAAAAATTCCAACAAGTCTGGGAATTTGTTAAATTACCATAGGGGGAAAAGGCTGTCTTCATCACACATTCCTATCTATCTTTCAGCCAACGCCCTCTACGATCCAGTTTCTGGCCCTGAAACTCAATGGCTTGCCCCTCTCAAGCATATGTCCCCGGTCCTCAGTTTTTTGTCCACCTGGATCCTAACCAGTCTCCTTTTATTTGGTCAAGGTGTGATTTTAAGAATATAAGAAAGGCTCCTTTGGTCCCCCGCATTTTATGCAAGTGCGTTGAGGCCTGCAATTCCGATTACAGTGTATTTCGCTAGCCAAAGGTAAAGCGTTTTGTCAAAATCCAAATGGTCTTTGGAGGAGCAACATTCCACAAGTGTAATCATTATCATGACTAGTGCTTGCACCTGAGTGGGAAGGAGTGTTCTTTGCAAAAAATGTTGGAGAAAGGATGGGGGAAGAGGCCAAGAAGACTCTGGGAAATGAGAGAAGAAAAAGGGCCGAGGGAATGGATAAAAAATAGATAGGTGGAAATAGTATTTCTTTTGAAATAATTTTTACTGAGCTCTAACTCACATTTCATAACATCTACCATTTTAAAGTGTACAACCCAGTGGCTTTTAGTCTATTTAAAAAGTTTTGCCACTAGCTGATTTCAGAACATCTTTATTACCCCAAAAAGAAATCCTGAACCCACTAGCAGTAACTCACCTTTCCCCCACTGCTATCAGCACACCTCAACCACTAATCTGTTGTCTGTATAGATTTGTCCATTCTATATATTTCATATAGATGAAATCATACACCACGTGCTCTTTTGGGTCAGATTTCTTTTACTTTAGAATACCATTTTCAAGGTTCATCTATATTATAGCATGTACCAATATTCCATTTGTTTTGTGGCTGAATAATATTCCCTTGGATAAATATAGATACACCACATTTTGCTTACCTTTGGGTTGTTTTCAACTTTGAGCTATTGTTAATAATGCAGCTGCTAACATTTGTGTACACATTTTTGTTACTTGCAAGTATTCTTTTATGAAATGTTGTTGTTGTTAAGTGCCGTCGAGTCGGTTCCGACCCATAGCGACCCTGTACAGGGTTTCCGAGGGTGTAAATCCTTACGGGAGTAGAAAGCCTCATCTTTCTCCCGCGGAGCGGCTGGTAGTTTCGAACCACTGACCTTAAGGTTCGCAGCCCGATTCGTAACCACTACGCTACCAGAGCTCTATTTGCAAACAGTGGTGGGGCAGGAAGGGAGCAGCTGGGGCCCCCATGATGGTAAACTTTATGACCCCCAAGTTCTGTGTTTACCTGAATGTTGGCATCTGTTCATCCAAAGATGTCTGCAAAGGTCATATTTGGGGTCAATCTTCCGTAAGTGAACAAATGAGGTAAGAGAAACCAATTTATTTTTCTTTTGAATGTATCGCATTTGCTTTTTGTTTTGCACAAACTGGTAACTTTATGTAGCTGTTTTGTTTCGCTTTTAAGTGCTTGTGTGTGTTTTCTCAAAAAACTGTGACTAACCATTCTTAATTTTTCTATCATAAAGCAGCCTTTTAAATGTGTTTAGTATGCCCAGATTTTTAACAATTTTAATAATACTTTAAAATTAAATAATTATAAATATCCCTGGAATTAATCAAAGTTCATTTTAACAAATTTTTTATATTTTAGAGTTTTTGTTGTTAAATTCCCCGTCGAGTTGGTTTCAACTCATAGTGACCCCACATAGGGTTTCCAATGTAGATTGGACCTTATGGTTCAAACTGACCTTATGGTTCAGTGCTTATCCTACAGTTCCACACCAGTACTCCATCTTTTATAAAAGGTCAACTTTAAAGCAGCTTCCAAAATATTTTAAGTAACTTACTAATGTTAAATTAAGTTAACATTCTTTATAATTGACAATTTTCTTCTTCTATGTTTATACCATGGACTCCTGGTATGGCGCTTGGAAACTCTATACAGGGTCGCTATGAGTTGGAATCAACTTGACAGCACTTAATGACAACATGTATATACCATGGTGGTGGTGGCTGTGTGCCACCGAGTCGGTTCCAACTCATAGCGACCCTGTATGGGGTTTCTGAAACTAAATCTTTATAGGAGCAGAAAGCCTCATCTTTTTCCCATTAGAGTGACTGGATAGTCGAATTGCTTACCTTGTAAGCAATTCAACTTGTAAAACACTATGCTACCAGGCTCCTGTTTATCCCATAAGATAGGGGAAAATATACTTATATCTACTGATAAAAAGAAGGATATTATGTTTGGTAAGGTGGAGGATCAGAGTAAAAGAGGAAGACCCCCAACGAGGTGGATTGGCCAAGTGGCAGCATCGGTGGACTCAAGCGTGGCAAGAGTAGTGAGGTTGGCCCACGATCAGGCAGTGTTTCATTCTGCTGTGCATAAGGTCGCTATGAGTCGGTACTGACTCGATGGCACCTAACAACAACAACAAACTATGCTGCAATGAATTGATGTGTCAGATTTTGCTGGGTCAAATTGTAGTTCTATGCTCAACTTATTGAGGAACTGCCAAAATGTTTTCCACAGTGGCTGTATCAGTTTATGTTCCTACCAGCAATGGATGAGGCTTCCAATTTTTCCATACCCTCATAGACACCTATTGATTTCCATTTTTGTTTTGTTTATTTTGTTATCATAGCCATTCTAATGGGGGTGAAGTGATAACCCACTGTGGTTTTGACTTACATCTTTGATGGCTAAGGAAACTGAACTTCTTTTCATGTGCTTGTTGACTATTTAAATATCCTCTTTGGTGAAATGTCTGTTCAAGTCCTTTGCCCATTTTTGATTGAGTTGTTTATCTTTTTGTGTTGTATCTGCAGGATTTTTAATGACTGTTTTTTTCAGAAGAGATCTATAGACCTTTCTTCTCAGGTGCTTCTGGATCCATCTGAACAGCCAATCTTTTGATTTGCAGCCCAGTGCATTAATGATTTTTACCACCCTGGAACTCCTAGTAAGAATTCTGAAGGTAGAAAGTATGTGGCTCAATGATTTCATGAAGGACCTAGGCACATTTTTTTCTCCACCATATTGCAGCAATGCTGTCATCAGAAGCAAAACAAACCAGTGTCTTTCTGTGGATGCACATGTGCAAAGTATGACAGTGGTAAACTCAGAAATGAAGAGACAAAATGGTAAGGTGTGAATACTTTCTACTTTACTAGAGATTGTCACATTGCTCTAAAACCTGATTGTACCAATGCACACTTTCTCCAGAAATGTGTAAACATTACCGTCTCACTCTCCTCACCAACACTGCCTTTACCAAAATGTAGACTGTGAGGGGAGAAAGGCCAACG
>NW_006408701.1:337749-373682 GCF_000296735.1 Chrysochloris asiatica
AAACCAAAACCCTTTTCCTCCTTACTTTTGGATTAAAGATAAGGTTTGTCTTCCTTGTGAAGTTCTCCACACCCCGTGTTCTTAACCTCCCCCAGCTCCCTTCTGGATTACTAAAGTCTGTCCCCAAGCCAGCAGGACCCTACCTCTCTCTTCTCCTTCAGACACCTCCCTCTTCGTTTCCCTCACACACCTCCCTCTTCCTTTCCATTCCTCCTCCCTGCTTTCTGCGAACTCACAGAAATACAAGCACACATGTCCTATTCAATTGTTGTTTTATTTGAATCATCACCACTAGTATGCCTTGTTGGTGCAAGCTTAATGTCTAGCAAGGGTGGCAACTTCTCAGCATACAGATCTCTCGATATTTCAGGCCTGTGGCTTATTGGCTCCCCAGGGCATTACTTGAAGTGGTGGGACTCTCCAGGACCTCTTGGTCTGCAAACGAATCATTTTGCTCAACTTCATTTTTAAACCTACGATAATGGCCAAATTGAGTAGTTTTCTTAACTTTCTTAGGCTTATTTGGGCAGACGGAAATTTGGGGGGCTGCTCTTCTCCTCATACTGGGCAGACGGGATCTTTTCACCTCTGTGGTTGTCTTTGGCACCTACAAAGACAACACCGTGAGCAAAGGACGGTGGTCTAGGGGAAGGAGTGCTTCATGGGAAAAAGTGTGGGCTCGGAAGGGGTCTTTGCTAAGCAAGGACAGGGAAGGAGTTGTGGAGTGGTCAATGGGGAGGAACTTGGATGGGGTTGTCTTACCAGGAGCTCTGGTAACGTAGTGGTTACGAGTCGGGCTGACAACCTCAAGGTCAGCAGTTCGAAACTACCTGCAGTTCCGCTGGAGAAAGATTTCCTCTCCCGTAAAGATTTACAGCCTAGGAAACCCTGTGCAAGGTCACTATGAGTCGGAACCGACTCCATGGTACTTAACAACAACAACCTCTAATCACTGTAAGGTGTAGGGTATTTTGTCACAGCAGGGACAAAAAATCATCCCATTTCCTCTGATTCTTTTTCTTGTGCATCTTCATAACTATTAATGTCGTGGCTACCACCAGAGAGGAGTCCTGGTGAGGCGCTGTGGGTTAATGCCCAGGACTGCAAGGTTGGTTTGAACCGCAAAGTCGGTGGTTCAAGCTCACCAGTCACTCCTCGAAAACCCTACACAGGGTAGCTACGGGTCGGAATTGGCTTGACCGCACTTAACAACAATCACCAGGGAACATTCTAGCCTGCCTCCATTTCCTCATGTCCACGTAGCTCTCCTGTTTTGTGTTGTCCATCTAGAATCACTGTCTTCAGGCTGCGTTGACTTCCACAGGGCACTCTAACCTTGTTTCAAATTTGGGAATAATGTTCAGCTAACCGAATCCACGGCACATAACAACAACAACAACCTCTATTGTGGAGTCCTTCCGTGGTGCTCCAGTACAATGCACTGGACTACAAGGTCTGTTTGAAGTGCAAGGTCTGTTTGTATTATCTGGATATCAGATATCACAGATTTTTTTAAATTTCTTCCCATCCTGATGCCACATTCTTCTTCATATAATCCACCTTCTTGAATTATTTTCTCAGCATACAGCTTGATTATGTATGATGAAAGAATACAGCCCTGTGCACGTGTTTCCTAATTTTAAACCATCTAGTGTCCCTTTTTTCTCTTCCAATGATTACCTCTTGATCTAGATATAGGTTTCTTATGAGCACAATTAAATATCCTGGAATATCTGTTCTTTCTAATGTAATTCATAAATTGCCGTGGTTGGCATAGTTCAAAGCCTTTGGTGGTGGTGGTTGTGTGCCGTGGAGTCAGTTCCAACTCATAGCGAGCCTGTACAGGTTTCCGAGGCTGTAAATCTTTACAGGAGCAAAAGCCTCATCTTTCTTCTGGGGAAACAGCTGGTAGTTTCGAACTGCTGACCTTGCGGGTTCACAGCCTGATTCGTAACAATGATGCTACCAGAGAACATGGAAACACTGAGTGGTGTAAAATTTAAAAAGGTGTGTGACAAGATTGTATTCTTTCACCATACTTATTCAACCTGTATGCTGAGTAAATAATCTGAGAAGCTGGGTTCTATGAAGAAAAACTTGGCATCAGGATTGGAGGAAGACACATTAATAATCTGTGATATGCTGATGATACAACCTTGCTTGCTAGAAAGGGAAGAGGACTTAAAACATTTACTGATAAAGATTACATTTACTGATGGTATGGATTACATCTCAATGTCAAGAAAACAAAAATCCTCACCACTAGACCAATAAACAACATTCTTCTCAAGAATGTTGAAGTTGTCAAGGACTTCATTCTTCTTGGATCAACTATCAACACTCATGGAAGCAGCAGTCAAGAAATCAAATGACGTATTGCATTAGGCAAATGTGCTGCACAAGACCTTTTTAAAGTGTTGAAGAGCAAAGATGTCAGCTTGAGGACTAAGTTGGACCTGACCCAAGCCATGGTATTTTCAGTAACCTCATAGGCATGCAAAAGCTGGACAGTGAATAAGGAAGACCATAGAAAAATTGATGCTTTTGAGTTATGGTGTTGGAGGAGAGTAATTAAGGTGCCATGGACTGCCAAAAGAACCAATAGATCCGCTCTGGAAGAAGTGCAGCCAGAGTGCTCCTTGGAGGCCAAGATGGCCAAACTTCGTTTCTCATACTTTGGACATATTGTCAGGAGGGAACAGTAGCTGGAGAAGGATATCATGTTTGGTAAGGTGGAGGGTCAGAGACAAAGAGGAAGACCCCCAACGAGATGGATTGGCCAAGTGGCAGCATCGCTGGACTCAAGCGTGGCAACAGTAGTGAGGTTGGCCCAGGACCGGGCAGTATTTCATTCTGCTATGCATAAGGTCACTATGGGTCGGTACTGACAACAACAACTGATAAAACACGATCATTATTGTCACTTAAAAGTTATACAAAAGAGAAAGCTTTAAAAGACTTATTAAAAGTTTTATCTACTTAGCTAGAGATTAATAGGTTAGTCTATAAATTTTTAAAGCTTTAAATGTCAAATAAATAACTTGAAACTTATTAGGTAGTAAGAAGATTTCATAACAAACTTGTTCTTCCTACAGCATTTAACATTTGGCTGCACTCAATGAATTCTTTAAAACCCAGTCACCCTTCTACCCCGCCTCTCACCTAATAACATAGATGCAATCCCTCAAGAGTGCCTTAATTTAAGGGACTAGTTACTTACACCTAGCCAGAATTTACACCAAAACTCCTATTTAACCCTAATACTTTTTTTTGTTGTTAATGTGTCTTAGTTAAAGCCAACTTCTTCTAGTTCTCATTACCAGAGGGGATCTGATGTTGTTACTAATTTCACTAAAGTGTTAGAGAATGCCCCTCCCCTTGAAATAACTTCAGCCCAACAAGTTGAATTTATTGTGTTCCCAAGATTTACAAACTGGTCTCAGAACAATCAGTAACCATTTATATAAACTCCAGGTACAGATTAAAATTATTAACTCTATGTTTCAAAAACATTGGATCATATCCAGTTTGTGCCTTTCTAAAAATAAAAAATTCTCAGTTTCTTAAGCTTTTAAAAATCCCTTAGCAAATACCAACAAACAGCAGTCAAGGGCTGTCAATATGCTAGGTGTAGATAGACCCTGACAATAAACCCATGCTGCCAAATTGTTTTCATGTGACCCTATTGCAGACCTGTCTTCCAGACAAGAAAGACATGTCTGGGAATAAGGTAATTAGTCTGTTCGAAGAATTTCTGGGGAGGAACCTTTTAGGCTTAGCCCACATCTTTAGACAACTGATTTGCTTCTAAGATAATAAATGTTCTTACTGTAAATTTTGTGTTTGCCTTCATATGAACACTGTCCTAATGAACCCATTTTCCACAGCAAATGCCATGCTTGCAATGGACAACCCTCTAAGATATCCAAAAGTAATATAATCCAAGACCCTAAATGAGACCGTCTAGTTTGGCATGATTTAGCCTGACACCAAACACATACTTCTAAATCAAAGATAGAACAATTAATTTTCTTAAGGCTGTACATTTTACAAAGATTCTTCCTTATGAAACGGACCTAATACCAAACCTGTTGTTTCTAAAGATTTGCATAGTCCCCTTGCGACCATCTTCCATATAATGAAACACTTGGGCAGAGACAAGACAATAAATTCATTGAAGAAAATATTTTCTAGGGTAATTTTTGGAAAGCTGCAGACCAAATTCTAAACAGTGTTCTGCCTGCTTAAAATTTAACCCTAGTAAACATTATCAATTCCTACCTAAGAAATATGCATTGCCCACCAGGTCAGTATGTGAATAACAAATAGATTTTATCCAGCTGGCACCTACTAATGGTTATTAACTTATACTTTTCAGGTAGTTATATAAATTTCTGATTTGCAAGTATTCACATTGAGTTAAAGCCTTTCCGTGTCAAAAGGCCACCCCAGCATTTGTTAAATATTTTTACTGTGTAGGAAGCTCCAGCTGTCCTCTACAAAAACAGAGAAAGCCATTTTACTGGACAAGAAACAAAGACTATATGATATAGTTTCCCCATTTTTTTCAAAAGCTCCATTGTCCTTATCACCCCCAGTCTTTTGGACTTATGGTGGTGGTGGTGGTTGTGTGCTGTGGAGTCAGTTCAAATTCATAACGACCCTGCATAGGGTTTCCAAGGTTGTAAATCTTTACAGCCCCATCTTTCTCCCAGTTTCGAACTGCTGACCATGAGGTTAGCAGCCCAACTTGTAACCACTATGCTACCAGAGCTCCTTTCTGGACTTGTAGAGAGGACTAATAAAATGACAAAAAATCAATTGACTAGAGGAGGCAGCAAGATGGTAGAAAGACTGTAAAGATCCTCTACACAAAGACACTGTTGTTCCAGGTAACCAAATGAAACAGATGCAGATGACAGTTCTGGAATTCTGAGATTCAGATGAAAGGATTTAGAAAAGTGGATTTAATGCTTACTAGGAGAAAGAACTAAGCAGACACAGGAAAATATGAAGAGATTGGTATATGAGCAAGCAACCAGTCAGAAGCAGCCATCTTGAGCGTTTGAGAGCAACTTCAGAGACAAGAAAACATACTGGCATTGCAGAAATGTACCTATGACTCCCAGAGAAAAAGGTGTGATTTTTTTTTTCTTGTTCCCCACAGTCCCTTGGTGACCAGAGTTGAGGCGAACCCCCACCTATGTTCAATCAAAAACAAACAGGAGTGACAATATTAATTTCTGTTCAAATAAACTTTAAAGCAAAAACCAACATAAGAGACAAAGAAAGACATAATCTTATGATCAGGGGGTCAATTGAACAAGAGGAAACAGACACAATAAATATCTATGCTCCAAATGAAAGAGCCTAAAAATACATAAATCAAACTGTAATAGAAATTAAGAAAGAAATATAGAACTCTACAATAATAGTGGTGGTGGCTGTGTGCCGTGGAGTTGGTTCCGACTCATAGGGACCCTGTACAGGGTTTCCGAGGCTATAAATCTTTACGGGAGCAGAATGCTTCATCTTTCTCCTGCGGAACAGCTGGTAGTTTTGAACTGGTGAACTTGCGGTTTGCAGACCTATTCATAACCACTACACTACCAGAGTTCCTTATGCTACCAGAGCCAATAATAGTAGGAGATTTTAATTCACCACTTTCGATACAGAACAGAACAACTAGAAAGATAATCAACAGAGACACAGAAGAACTAAACAACCCAATCAACCAACTTGACCTTCTAGACTAATACCGAGCACTCAACCCAACAACAGCATGGTACACATTCTTTTCTAGTGCACATGGAACATTCTCCAGAACAGACCATATGTTAGGCCACAAAGCAAACCTCAACAAATCTTAAAGTATTGAAATACTACAACACATCTTTCAGATCCCAATGCTATCAAATTAGAAATCAACAATAGGAAGACCAAGGGCATTAAGCAAAATACATAGAAATTGAATAACAATATGAGTCCTGGTATGGTGCAGTGGGTTAATGTGCTGGACTGCAAAGTCAGTTTGAACTGCAAGGTCGGTGGTTCAAGCTCACCAGCTGCTCCTTGGAAACCTGATACAGGGTTGCTATGGGTCAGAACCGACTCGATGGCACTTAACAACAACAACAAAACTCTTGGTGTGGTGCTTTAGGATCAGGATTGGACTGCAAACCAAAAGGTTGGTAGTTCAAACCCTCCAGCTGCTCCTTGGAAACCCTATACCCACTATGAGTAGGAACTGACTCAATGGCAGTTAACCACAGCAACAACATAAAGCTATTGGGTAACAGAACAAATAAACAGTGAAATAAAAAAATTCCTTGACTCAAATGAGAACGAAAATACAGCATACCAAAACCTTTGGGGCACAGTAAAAGCCATGCTGAGAGGGCAATTTATAGCAATAAATACACACATCCAAAAAGAAGCACCATAATCAATACATTAACATAACTTCTCCAGCAATTAGAAAAAGACCAGCAAAGTAAGTCTACAATCACCAGACGAAAAGAAATAGAAAAGATTATAGTAGAAATAAATGAATTCAAAAACAGAAAAACAACAGAAAGAAATAACAAGACAAGAAGTTAATTCTTGAAAGGATTAATAAAATTGACACACCACTGGAAAATCTAACAAAAGGAAAAAAAGGAGAAGATACATAAGAAGCTATATGGGTGGCATCACAACAGAACCAATGGAATTAAAAGGGATAATAACAGAATACTATGAAGAACTGTACTCCAATAAATTTGAAAATCTAGATGAAATGGACACATTTTGAGAAAAACACGACATACCTAAACAAACACAGAGGGAAGTAGAAAACTTGAACAGCCCTATAACAAAATAAGAGATTCATCAGGTAATTTAAAAAAACTCTCAACAACAAAAAAAGTCCAGACCCAAATGGCTTTACGGATAAATTCTACCAGTCAGAGAAGAGGTGACATCAATTTTACTCAAACTATTCCAGAACATAGAAAATGATGGAAAACTCCCAAATACATTTTATGAAGCAAGCATGACTCTCATACCAAAACCAGGCAAAGACATCACTAAGAAAGAAAATTACAGACCAATATCCTTATGAACATAGATGCAAACATTCTCAACAAAATCCTAGCCAACAGAATTCAGCAACACATCAAAAAGATAACACATCATGACCAAGGGATTCATTCCAGGGATGTAAGGATTGTTCAATATTAGAAAAATAATCAAGGTAATCCACCAAATAAATAAAACAAAGGAAAAGATCCACATGATCATATCGATTGATGCAGAAAAGGTATATGACAAAATCCAATTTTCATTCCTGTTTAAAACCCTCAGCAAAGGAGAAATTGAAAGGAAATTCATCAACATAATTAAGAGCATATATACAAATCCAGCAGTCAATATTACTCTCAATGGAAAGAAACTTAAAACATTCCCTTTGTGAATAGGAACCAGACAAAGATGCCCTTTATCATCACTCCTATTCAATACTGTGTTGGAAGTGTTAGCCAGAGCAACAAGGCAAGAAAGGGAAAGTAAAGGCATCCAAACCGGCAAAGAAGAACTAAGACTCTTTTTTTGCAAATTATATGGTCCTCTTGTAGCGCTGTGGGTTAATACACAGGACTGCAAAGTTGGTTTGGCCAGCAAGGTTGGTGTTTTAAGCTCACCAGCTGCTCCTTGGAAACCCTATACAGAGTCGCTATGGGTCAGAACCAACTCAACTTAGCAATAACAACATACATAGAAAATCCCAAAGACTCAAGACTCAGGAAGAAAATTACTGAAACTCCTTGAAAGATTCAGCAAAGTGGCAATGTCCAAGATCAATATTTAAAAAATCAGTTGGATTCTTGTACATCAATAACGACAGCTCTGAAAGGAAATTAGGAAAACAACATCATTTACAATTGTTGTTGCTACTGTTGTTGTTAAGTGCCATCCAGTTGGTTCTGACTCATAGTGACCCTGTATAGGGTTTCCAAGGAGCGGCTGGTGAGTTTGAATCAATGACCTTAAGAAGCAAAACACTGCTTAAAAACAACAAAGTTGAAGGCTTCTCACCTCCCTGGTCTCAAAATCTACTATACAACAATAGTGCTCAAAACAGCCTGGTACTGGTACAACGAAAAATACATAGCTTAATGGAACAGAGTTGAGAATCCAAAAGTAAATCCATCCACATACATTCAGCTGGTCTTCAACAAAGGGCCAAAAAACATTAAATAGGGAAGGGACAGTTTCTTCAATAAATAGTGCTGGCAAAACTGGAAATCCATTTGCATAAGAATGAAACAAGGCCTATATCTAACACTATATACAAAAACAAAGTCAACGTTGGATTAAAGATCTAAATGTAAAACCTAGAACTATAAAGATCATCAATGAAAATATAAGGACAAACCTAGGGGCTCTAGTATATAGCATAAATACACCATCAAACACATTACTAAAAACATACAACAGCAGAAGACAAAATAGATGAATGGGACTGCCTAACATTTAGACACTCGTGTGCATCAAAAGATTTTGGCAAATGAGTAAAAAGGGAGCCAATATACTGGGATTTTTTTTTTTTTCCAATGACCTATCAGACAAAGGGACAAATATCTAAAATTTATAGAAAACTATAACACCTCTACAAGAAAAAGACAATCAATCCTGTTAAAAAATGAGTTCAAGACATGAACAGGCACTTCACCAAAGAAGATATTCAGGCAGCCAACAAACATATGAAGAAACGTTCATGATCATTAACCATTGTTGTTATTGTTAAGTGTCGTTGAGTCAGTTCCGACTCATAGCAACCCTGCATAGGGTTTCCGAGGAGAGGCTGGTGAGTTTGAAGCCACCGATTTTGCAGTTCAAACTGACCTTGCCGTCCAGTGCTTTATCCCACAGTGCCACACCAGGACTCCCATTAGTCATTGTTGTTGCTGTTAAGTGCTATTGTGTTGATTCTGACCCAGAGCGACCCTGTATAGGGTTTCCAAGGAGCAGCTGGTGAAATTGACCTTGCAGTTCAAATGAGTTTGCAGTCTGACACATTAGCCCACAGCACCATTTTTGTTGTTGTTGTTATGTGCTGTGGAGTCGATTCTGACTCATAGTGACCCTGTACAGGGTTTCCAAGGCTGTAAATCTTTACGGGAGCAGAAAGTCTCATCTTTCTCCCGTGGAACAGCTGGTAGTTTCAAACTGTTGACTCTGAGGTTCACAGCCCGATTCATAACCACTACACTACCAGAGCTCCTTTAGAGAGATGTAAATCAAAACAACAACAAGATATCATCTCACACCAGCCTTACTAGCAAAGTTAAAAAACAACAACAACAAATGCTGGCAAGGGTGTGGAGAAACTATGATCCTATTACATTGATGGTGGGACTGTAAAATGGTTCAACCACTGGGTAAAACAGTGTGGCACATCCTCAGAAAGTTGGAAATAAAAGTACTGTATAACCCAGCAATCCCTGTACTTAGTATATATCCACAAGAAATAACCAGGACAAGAGTAATAGATATATGCATACTGATGCTCATCACAGCACTGTTCACACAGCAAAAAGATGGAGACAGCCTAAATGCCCATCATTGGGAGAGTGAGTAAACAAGTTTTGGTACATACACACAATGGAATACTATGCAACACTGAAGAATAGCGATGAATCTACGAAACACCTCACAACATGGGTGAACCTAGAGAACATTATGCTGAGTGAAAAAAGTCAATCACAAAAGGACAAATATTGTTTGAGACCTCTGTTGTAAAACCTCAATAAAAAGTTTTCATACTAAAAGAAGCATTCTTTGATATCTATCAGGGGTGGAAGAGAAGGAAGAATAATTCATTGGCTACAGGTTAGACACATGTTAACTCTGTTCAAGGAGAGGTTAACATACAAGAAGAGGGTTGTTGGCAGAAGAGTGACGAAGACAGGCGAAGACAAAAGGAAGTATGAAAGAACTAAAGGAGATAGAGGTAAACAGTGATATATATACAACCTTGGATCAACAGTGTTCTGTGTGTAGACACATGGACAGAGATACAGGCTGAGTGGGTATGGGAGCAAGCGTGGTATATATATATATATATTTACATATCTCAAAAATATATTAAAAAAATGACTCAGTGGCACACAATAACAACAGTCATCTTTCTTTCACAGACACAGTGGGTCTGGCAAAGCCTTACCTGAGTTCATAAACCTAGTAATTAAATGACAGCACTATCGACCAGAGACCATGCCTTTAGCCTATCTTCTGACCTCTCCAGTTGATGGTGGTGGCGGCTGTGTGCCGAGGAGTCGGTTCCGACTCATAGTTGCCCTGTACAGGGTTTCTGAGGCTGTAAATCTTTACGGGAGCAGAAAGCCTCATCTTTCTCCTGCAGAACAGCTGGTAGTTTCGAACCGCTGATCTTGTGGTTCGCAACCCAATTCGTAACCACTACGTTACCAGAGCTCCTTTCTCCAGTTGATAGTTACTTTTTTTCCATTACCTGATTTGTGAAAACAAAAATTTGTTAGCTTTGTCAGTTGCCAAATTTTAAAATATTTTAGTGGTATGTGCAACCCAGAACACAATGAGCCATTTGCCTAGAGAGTAGTTGGTAATGGATTTTGATTGTGAATTTCAGATAGGTTTTTGGCAATTGCTTTTCTGTGTGTTGATAGGTGCCACTATAATCTTCATGAGACCCTTTTCTCCTGAAGAGTTGCTGGAAGGATTTGAGCCACCAACCTTTTGTTTAACATCTGACTGCTTAACTAGTGTGACACTACGACTCCTTTGTTCTATGTAAATGTGTATTTGTTTTTTACTTCATTATTTTATTTGTTTATTTTATGTGAACTGAGTGATAGTTTTCATGGGAGAACATCGGCTTTACACCATTGTTTCATTGCAATGATACAATCTTTTCTGTGCATCATCATTATCATTCAACAGTACTTGTTTCCATTCCCTCTGTTGTTGTTGTTGTTGTTGTTGTTTTGGGGGGGTGTACACAAAAACACTCAGGACTATATAATTGAGGCAGGAACCAAGCCATTTCTGAGAAGATGAAACTTAAAGGATGGAAGTCCCCAACAGCCCCAACAGAAAAGCCCTGGGTGGGAAGCCCCTGCCCTTTCTAACCTGCTTTACCTTCTTGTTTCTGTATAAGAACATATCCTCGCAGATAATAACCAACCACCCCCTGCTGTCCTGCCTGCTAGCAACCCTATAAAAACCTTTGTAACCCCAAATTTGGGGTCTCAGTCTTTGGATGCAAATCCACTGAGCTAGGTGACTACACAATAAAACCTTTCCTTTTTGAATTTGTATGGAATTGGCAACTCCTTAAGGCGACTCTGGTAACAATAATAATTTAAACCACCAAAAGGCACATTCTGCAAGCCTGCTTCCTGGCCGCCAGCACCCAATCCTTCTCTTTTCATGAGTCCAGAGTCCTCAGCTGTTCCCTCTCTCCATGACCCCATCTCTGCCTCCATCTCTGGTGTCCCTGCTTCTCTGGATAAGGCTCCGCATTCTGCTTGTGCTCTTCTCCCTTGATGGTCCTAGGGTCCTTTGTTTCTGGTCTGTAAGATTAACTGCTCCCCCGTTTTTGTTATAAAACTTCTACCTTTACAGTTGTGAAAGTTGCAATTAGTCATGATAACAATTACTCGCTACTGAATTATAAGAATCTTATCCCCATCTCTTTTTACCAGACCCATCTAGACAAGATGAAAACTATTCAGTGGGGACTCTTATCTTCCCCGCACACTTTTAAACTAAACTCCCTCTTGAAAACTTGTAATGTGTACATTTTTAAACACTGCAAATTTCATAAATCTCTAGTGTAGATTATTTCAATATCCAACATACAGTGTTAGTGAAAGACTAAAAGAATCCATTAAAAAGATAAAATTGTGTAGCTCAATGATAAATACATAAATGTTGGAATTGGATAGGCTTAGATTTGATTCTGTGCTTCACTTTATACAGGTTGTTTGGTCTTTGCAAACCTCCCTTTCCTTATTTGTAAAATAAAATTATTAAATACTACCTGACAAAGTTTTTGTGATGACATTATTTGATGTCTATGTGAAGAACTCAGCATAATTTTCCATAGAATACCAACAAATGGTTCCTTCCCTTATTGTTAATTTCTAAACTGTCTTTATTCTAGGTTTGCTTGTTTGATCAGTGTTGGAAATTATGAACATCAGTAATACCTAGATATGTGAGTTAGGACATAGAAAGCTGTGTATACAAAGAAGTCTCTTGGAACAATACATTCATTGTCAGTTCACTATTAGGAGCTGACAGCATTTTTTTTTTTTTCATTTAGAATTACCTATCAAGAATGCAAGTGTTGTCATCCCAAAGTATATTTTAAGAAATATTAAGACTATTTAACCAAAACTAGGGAAATTTCAGATTGCTATTTAAGCCAGTGTCTATTTTACATACAAAATCCAAAGATATTTATACTGTAACCAAGTGAAAACACTATTTTCATAGGCTAACAATCTCTGGATGTTTACTCTAAGATGCAAGTGAAGGAAGCAGACCTTACTACGATGAAAGATAAAACAGAGTAAGCAGCAGTAACAGAAGAGAGGAATTAAGGTGGAATTTGGCGAGTACTTTCAATTTGTAGTTTTTAACGCGTCACATTTTAATTTTACTTGAGCTAAGCCAAATAGTGATTCTTGAAACTTTAAACATGAAAAGAGACAAATTTAAGGCACCTCTACAAATTCATTTAACTGTTTTAAATTATATAATTCATCAATTTATTATATTGTAAGATTTTTTTGATAGTGCAAACAGAGGAAAACCAAAGGTTACTGTTCTCCACTCATCACACTACCAACATGCAGAAAGTTTTCATGGGAAGATTTCAGAAAGTTCATGGGAAAATTCCATTATCATTTCATTCCATTTTCCATGAACTTTTTGAAGCCCCCTCAAATGTATGAAATACTACTCCTCACTCTTGAGGTAACCATTGTTTTAATTTGGTATATATTCTTCTGGATTTTTTTTTTCTGTGTTCCCATATATGCCTATATATATAGCTTTCAAAAAAATCATAAATTGGACCCTTCTGTATGTTTTAATTATTATTTAATAATACGTGCCTACGTAAAGATTTACAGCCTCGGAAACCCTGTACAGGGTCGCTATAAGTCGGAACCGACTCCACAGCACATAACAACAACAGCAACCTTGTTCTCCTCCTGGAAATTGCAAGATCTATCCATTGCACATATTCTACAGTTTCCACCACCCCTGGAATTGTCAAATTCATCCATTGAAAAAATTGAACAGTTTGTTGAATCAATGAATAATACTTATGCTAGTTTCTATCATAGTTAGACAGCTGGGGGGATAGGAAAGCGAAAGGTGAAAAGGGTAGAGACAGAAGAGATGAAGATTCCCTATTAGACTTAAACATCAATATCTGACTGGTAAGCAAACAACTTATTCTTGTCTTCAACCCTGTCATAGATTGAATTGTATCCCCCAAAATATGTGTCAATTTGGCTGGATCAAGATTCTCAGTGTTTTTGGCAGTTATGTAATGATATAATCACCCCATGATGTGATCTGGTGTGATTAGCCCTGATCTGATGTAATTATCCTTTGTGTTGTAAATTCTCACTTCTATTATGTTAATGAGGTCAGATGCAATCTACAGGATTAGGTTGTATCCTGTTTCAATCTCTTTTAAGATATCAAAGAAATTAAACAAGCAAGCAAGAGGAAGGATTTACAACCACCACAAATGAAGAGCCGGAAGTGGAGTGCATCCTTTGGACCTGGGTCCCTGCACTGTAAAACCTCTAGATCCAGGGAAAGATGGATGTCAAGATACATAGAAATCTCCAAGGAATGCTGGACCTATAGTAACTGAAAGGAGACAAGGACTTTTCTCCAGAGACAGCACTCTGAATTTGGACTTCTAGTCTCTCTCTCTTTCTTTTCCCAGTATTATCATCCCAATTCACTCCAACTCTTCTTAAATCTGTATTCTTTCTCTCCCTTTCTGGTTCTTTCTCTCCCTTTCTGGTTCTTTCTTGACTTATTTTTGTCCCATTGGACGAAACTGATGATAATAGACAAATATTGGGAAGAGACTCCTTCAGGTTAAATGGGTTAACTATAAAATAATGGAATACATCCATGAAAACTTTTCATTCTGGGAAAAAAAAAAATCTCCCTGTGGAGAAAAAGATCTCTGCATTTTAATGTCCAAATTTTAAGACTGTAGAGATCAGCCAGGGTTTAAAACCATATGCTAGATTTTAATTTTTTTCCATACTGAAATTAATGCAGATATGCAAATGAGACTTAAATGAGTAGTAAAAACATTTCCATCTGATACTTAGGTTTCATGGTAATTAGCTCTAGATAAGAGGAATTCTGGTGTGGCTCTGTAGGATAAGCACTGGACTGCTAACCATAGGTCAGCAGTTCAAACCTACCAGCCGCTCCTTGGAAACCCTATGCAGGGTAGCTATGAGTTGTAACCGACACAAAAATCTGCCTTTAGAAACAACAACAACATTTATAAGGAGCCCTGATGGTGCTGTAGGGTAAGCACTGGGATGTTAACCTCAAGGTCAGCAGTTCAAACTCACCAGCCACTTCGTGGGAGAAAGATAAGGTTTTCTGTTCCCATAAAGATTTATAGCCTCAGAAACCCTATGAGTTTCTATGAGTACGAATCGACTAGATGGTGGTAGATTTTAGGTTTAGAGTATTGTGAGACAATCAAACCAAAGGACCAATGGAGCCAGATGTTGAAGAAAACAGCCATTTTCCCCTACCTATTGCACGGAGTCGATCCCCACTCACAGTGACCCTATAGGACGGAGTATAAATGCTCTACAGAGTTTTGTTCTAAGGCTGTAAATCTTAACGGAATCAGATGGCCAGGTATTTCTTCTGCGGACCAGTTGGTGGGATCAACCACTGACTTTTCGGTTAGAGTGCTTAACCACTGTGCCATCAGGGCTCCTCATTTCCCCCGAGTGTCTGAAATTTCCCCAAAGCATAAAGAAAGTAGCAGAGTCTCCATCATGAAATACACAAGAAGTGATTCCAAAAATGTCTACTTTGGAGTATCCTACAACCAGATGCGTAGTGGTTACAAATCGGGCTGGTAATCTCACGGTCAGCAGTTCGAAACTACCAGCTGTTCCGCTGGAGAAAGTTGAGGTTTTCTGCTCCCGTAAAGATTTACAGCCTCGGAAACCCTGTACAGGGTCGTTATGAGTCGGAACTGACTCCACGGTACATAACAACAACAACAACAAACTACCAGACGCAAGGGAGATGATCCAGAGACCACAAGGAAATGTGAAACTTTGGCAGAGACCCTCCAGCTGATGGCTGAGGCCGTTCTGGTCCACTGAACCAAACTAAGTGTGCAAGCGAATGGGGTGACCCCGCTGGGAGCTGGGCTTGGGATGTTCCACTAACTGGGAAACTTCCTCAGGTGCCCAGAGCAGCCCCTTCGGGTTGCTTGAGTTAACTGTGAATTACAGATAGAAAGATAAAGCAGAGCTATTGCTGCCACGGAAATAGGGGACTCTCTTAAGAGCTTTCTTTACCTTGGCTCCTGGAAAGCAGACTCCCTGAAACCGTGCAAAATTCAGGAAATTATGCGGCCCTTTTGGTATCTGTGGACTAACATATTCTCCAGTCTGAAGGACTCCCATCTTCTCACCTACTTCAAAGGTTGTGTGTATCAGTGTAAATAAGCCAGTACCACAACTGATTCTGTACTTCCTCTCGTTCTGCTAGAGGTTCCCCAAGTGTAAGATGTCCTTTCTCAGCCTCAAACCTGAAATAACCCAAGAGAAGGAAGTAGGGTCACAGGGTACGCTTCATTAAGTGGTTATGTCAACAATAGTCAATTCTACTTGTATTTTGAGTAGAGTGTGTGTGAACCACATATTATTTGATATTTTGAGTGGGGTGTGTGCGAATCACATATTATTTGATATAGAGTGAGTGTTGTTGTTGTTATATGCCATGGAGTTGGTTCTGACTCATAGCGACCATGTACAGGGTATCGAAGGCTATAAATCTTTACGGGAGGAGAAAGCCTCATCTTTCTCCTGTGGAACAGCTGGTAGTTTCGAACTGCTGACCTTGTGGTTCGCAGCCCAATTCGTAACCACTATACATACTACCAAGGAGCTCTGGTAGCGTAGTGGTTACGAATCGGACTGCGAACCTTAAGGTCAGCGGTTCGAAACTATCAGCCGCTCCGCGGGAGAAAGATGAGGCTTTCTACTCCCGTAAAGATTTACACCCTCAGAAACCCTGTACAGGGTCGCTATGGGTCGGAACCGACTCGACGGCACTTAACAACACAACAACATACATACTACCAGAGCTCCTTATAGAGTGAGTATATATATATATGTGTGTGTGTGTGTGTAAATGTATATATACATGGAGTTCTGGTAGCGTAGTTGCTATGCGTCAGAACCAACTTGATGGCACTTAACAACAACAACAACAACATACATATCAGAGGACTTCAAAAATTTCATAGAAAAATTCAATTATCTTTTTTGGACTGTTAGAATAAGGTTTTAGGGTTAAGACAATGGCTAAGTCTAGGCTAGGCCTAGAACTTTTTTTAGTGTTAGGGTTATGGTTAGAACTAGGGTCAGTGCTAGGGGTAGCTAGCGGTTGAGCTAGGGCTAGGAGTAAGGTTTTGTCTAGTTTTAGCGTTACAGTTAGGTTTACTTTTATTTATTTAAAATTTTCTTTATATCTACATGATTTCCTCTTCATTTGGAAGTTCTGTAACTACTTTATTCCCTCTTTTTACATTCTGGACTTTTTTTCTTTTGTTGTAAACTAGTATCTCTTGTTCCCTATTTTCAGTCTTGTAGGTTTTTTACCATAAGCACTGGACTGCGAACCACAAGGTCCGTGGTTTGAGCCCGCCAGCTGCTCCCTGGGAAAAAGGCTTTTGCTCCCTCCAAGATTTTAAAAGCCTCAAAAACCCTGTACAGGGTGGCTATGAGTTGTAACCACTAGAAGGCACTTAGCAAAAACAAGGTTTGTTTTACTCTGAATGTTCTATACCTGAGATGGAGTCTTGGTGTGGCACCATAGGATAAGCACTCGACCCCAGGGTCTGTTTGAATCACAAGTCGCCAGTTCAAACTCACCAACCGCTCCTCGGAAACCCTATACAGGATCGCTATGAGTCAGAATCGACTTGACAGCACTTAACAACAACAATATCTGGGTTGAATTCTGGGTGTATCACATACGTTAGTCTCAGGTTGTTGTCTGCCGTTGTTGGTTTTCTGTACAAAGAACTCGCTTTACTATTTTTTGTATGGTTGATCTGGTTTTGCAAATTCTTTTCATTTCTGTTAATTTGGGAATATCCTAATTTTGTGGTCACATTTGATGGGCAATTTTGCTGGATATATGATTCTCGGTTGGTAATTTGTTTCTTTCAGAGCTTTATATATGACATAACATTGTCATCTTGTTTGCATGATTTCTGCTGAGAAATCAAAGCTTACTCATATTAGTTCTCTTTATAGGTAACTTTTCAGTTTTCTCCAGCTGTTCTCAGGATTTTTCTCTTATCTTTGGTTTTGAAAAGTATTATTATCATATGTCTTGGTAGTTTTCTTTTGGAGTCTATCCTGTTTGGAGTTCATTTAGCTTCTTGAATGGCTGCCTTTTCATCTTTTATGATGTTAGGGAAGTTTTCTTCCAACAATTCTTGGACAATTTTCTCTAAGTTTTTGTTTTTCTTTTTGGTCTCGTCTTGTTCTGGAATCCCAATAATACATAAGTTATTCCCCTTGATAGTGTCCCACATAAATCCTAGGTTTTCTTGGTTTTTTTTTTTTTTTTATTTCATTTTCTGAATGCCCCTCTAGCAAATAAATATTGAGAGATTTGTCTTCAAGCTTAGTAAGTCAACCTTCTAATTCTACTTCTTTGCCCTTTCAGTATACTATCTATTTCTGGATTTTTAAAAAGTTTTTATTGTGAATTGAGTGAAAGGTTACAGGGCAGATGATCAGTTTTACATTCAATAAATCATACACCTTGTTTTATTACAATTATTATAATCCCCTCCATGTACCATCAAGTATCAGTATTTCTCTCTATTCACTTTAGCTCTTTTTTTTTTTTTAAACATTCAGGCATGTATAATAATTTACATCACCAAAGGGCGCATTCTGCAAGTCTGTCTTCTGGCTGCCAGCTCTTAGTCCCTCTCTTCCCATGAATTTATAGTCCTAAACTGCTCCCTTATTTCTGGATTCTTAGTATTAATATTCTGGCTTTCTAATTACTGTTTTTGTATGGTTTCCAATTTTTCATTTCTTTTGTCAGTTTGTTCTTGTAGTGTTTCCCTGAATTCTTATAAAGGACTTTTAGCATCCTGAAGGACCTGCTCTAAATCAAAGAGTGGAATCCTGGTGTGTCACTGTGGCTAAGGCACTGGACTCTAAGGCCAGTTTGAACCACAAGGTCAATGGTTCAAGTTCACCAGTCGCTCCTTGGAAACCCTATACAGGGTCGCTATGGGTTGGAACTGACTCAATAGCAGTTAATAACAACAACAAATCAAAGAGTACAGGTAAAGAGATGGAAACACCTCCTTCAGAATTATATAGACCTAAACGGAGGATATGCCAAGAAACAACAGCTTCACATTTTGATATTTTTGTTTAACAAGTATTTCTATGATTTTTGCAACAATACCTTTTTTCAACTTTTTATTCTGAATTGAGTGAAGGTTTATAAAGCAGATCATCAGCTTTACATTCAACAAATCATATACTTTGCTACATTACAATGATTGCAATCCCTTCCGAGTACCCTCAGTTAACAGTATTAACTCTTGCATTCCTCCCTGTGTCTGCCACTACCTTTATCTTCCTCTGCCAACCTTCTTCTTGCAAAGCGTCTGCCCTGCCACCCATGTTAACCCTTTAGGCCATGAAGAATCCCCACTCCCTATAACCATCATAGAATGTTTCTTTTATCTGGAAAAGCTTTTCTTAACTTTTTACAAGTGGTCTCATACAGTATTTGTTCTTTTGTGATTGACTAATTTCACTCGGCATAATGTACTTCAAAGGAGCATAGTGGTTACAAATCGGGCTGCTAATCTCACAGACAGCAGTTCGAAACTACCAGCTGTTGCACTGGAGAAAGATAAGGCTTTCTGCTCCCGTAAAGATTTACAGCCTCAGAAACCCTGTACCGGGTCCCTGTGAGTCGGAACTGACTCCATGGCACATAAGAATAACAACAATGTCCTTCAGGTTTATCAATGCTGTGAGGTGTTTTGCAGATTCATCATTATTCCTCAGCCTTGCGTTGTATGAAAGTACCAAGGTTTGTTTAACCATTTTTCTGTTGATGGGCATTTTGGCTGTCTCCATCCATTTTGCTACTCTCTGTCTCTTGCCTGGTACATTTAATCCATTTGCATTCTGTGTAATTATCGATGTTGTTGTTGTTAAATGCTGTCGAGTTGATTGCGATCCTGTATAGCATTTCCGAGGAGCAGCTGGTGAGCTTGAACTGCCGATCTTGCAGTTCAAATGGCTTTGCAGCCTAGCACATTAACCTATCGATAGGTATGAATTTATTGCTCATTTTGCTGTGTGTTCTTTTGTGGTGCTGCTGGTTTCTTTGTTTCACATAATTTTCTGCTCTGAGTTCATTTTGTTTGTGGGTTTTCTTTAAAACCTTTTTTTTCTAGTGTGTTGATGTTTTTTAAAGTTTTCTGATGCTCCTCTTTTTTTTTTTTATTCTGATGCGGTGTATTAACTTTCTTTCTGGTTATCCTTTATGATTTTTCCCCATTTAAAATAATCGGTCTCATCTTGATATCTACTTGACTTCATCATTTGGAAGTTTTATAGTTACACTATTCCATCCTTTTGCTTTGGACTTGACTTCATTATTAATTGATATCTTTGTTTCCCTATTTTCAATCTTGCCTATTTATTCTTTGTTGTTGTTGTTGTTAGGTGCCATCAAGTCGGTACCGACTCATAGCGCCCTTATGCACAGCAGAATGAAACACTGCTTGATCCTGGGCCAACCTCACTACTATTGCCACGCTTGAGTCCATCAATGCTGCCACTTGGCCAATCCATCTCTTTCGGGGTCTTCCTCTTTTTCTCTGACCCTCCACCTTACCAAACATGATATCCTTCTCCAGAGACTGGTCCCTCCTGACAATACGTCCAAAGTATGAGAGACGAAGTTTGGCCATCGTACTGGTATATCTGAATTGAGTTCTGGGTGGTGTTGTCATGTATGTTGATCTCAGGTTGTTGTCTGCTGTTATTGGTTCTCAGTCCAAAGAACACCCTTGAGTATTTTTCATAAATTTGGTCCGATTATTACAAATTCTTTAATTTCTGTTTATCTGTAAATGTCCTAATTTTGACATCATATTTGAGGGACAGCATTGCTGGATATATGATTCTTGGTTGCAATTTTTTTTTCTCTCTCTCAGCAGTTTGTATAGGTTATCTCATTATCATCTTGCCTGAATGGTTTCTGCTGAGAAATCAGAGTTTATTCTTACTGGTTCTCCTTTGTTTTTCTTAAACTGCTCTCAGGTTTCTTTCCTTGTCTTTGGTTTTCTAAAGTTTAATTATGATATGTCTTGGTGGTTTTCGTTTGGGATCTACCCTGTTTGGGGTTCATTCAGCTTCTTGATTGCTTATCTTCTAGTTTTTCATGATGTTAAGGGAGTTTTCTTCCAACAACTCTGACAATTTTCTCTGTGTTTCTTTCTTCCTATTCTGGATCAGCCATAAGCTATTCCTTTTCTCACCAACTGTCTCCTGTGAATATAATGGAAACGTGTGCACTGTTCTGTTTGTGTACTTCAGTTTAGGGTGTTTGGCTGGTGTCTAACATTGATCAGATGGTGTAGGAGCTGGTATTGGCTCTTGCCTATTGGGTGAAGCTCCAGAAGGCACAGTTGTGGCTGGGCTGTATTGGCAGGGTTGCTGTCTCCTATTGGGTGGGGAAGAGAAGAAACACCCATCCACCTCCCCACACACACAGAGGAAAACAAAACAAAATAAACAAACAAGCAACCAACAATGAAAAGAGAAAATAATAAAGGAGAGTAAAGAAATAAAAACAGACAGCAACCAGAAAAAAGAATATAATAAATAAAAGAGAGAGAAAAACAAGAACAGGAAAATGGAGCTATAGAAGAGAAAAATAAGAGACAAAATAAAAGAGGAAATAAACACTTAGGAAAAAACAGGGAAGATAAAAAGAGTAGAGCATAGTAAAAAAAAAAGAGGAAACTGAAAAAAAAGAAGAGGGTAATGAGAAACGGAAGAAGGAAAACCAAAAACAGATAGAAAATATAAAATCCAAGGGAATGGAAAAAGGAGAAAGAATAAACAAACAATAACAAGCAAAAAAAGGAAAAATAAACAAACAAAAAAACTCCAAAACAAAAATAAAACAGTATAGCAGTTAGACCAGAGAGGAGAAAACTCTGGGGGGGCTTCTGCCAGCCCAGGAGTTCATGAGGTGGATGCAGGAGGGATGCAACAGTGGAGGTCCTGGCACTAGACGGAGTTCCTACAGGCCTAGGTGTAGTTCGTAGAGGCCCTTAATGGCGCTGATTTCAGTGTGTTAGGACCACAGGCAGCTTGGGGCAAGGTGGCTGGTTATGAGTGTTTCTGCTAGACTAATGCTGATCTGGTGGCTCTGCAGGTTCTATAGGTATAAGCCAAGCCCACCTGAATCCAGGCACCAAAAAAATGGTTCAGGTGACCCTCTGCTTCATACTGGCAGGGATCCTAACCACGAGGTTCCAAACTCCCAAAGAGCAGTGTCTTTGCTGGGGGTGGATGAGAGTGGGAGCTGGTCACACCTCTGGTCACCAGGGGAAGCGTGGGGGTGGGGGGAGAATCGCATCTTTCTTGTGGCCTGTGTGAATCTGCTCTGCCAAGTCACCTTCTGTGCCAAAGCTACTCATAAAAGTTCAAGATGGTCATGCAGCATCTGGTTGGCCATTCACCAATCAGTCTCCTTCTCTCGCTGTCGCTGCTCAGCTTCTCCTTCCAGCTAGCACTCAATCCACTTTTCTAACCTTTCCTCTGAAGTTCAGGGGCCCAGGATTTTCATCTGTGTCTGTTTCATTTGGTCTCTGGCATCTTTATTGTAGAGGGTCCGCCTAGTTCAACATCTTACAAACTAAAAGGTAAAGTCTAACAATACCTTTTGAGTTACCCTTGCATATGTATGTAATATAAAATTGAAGTACATATTATTTTCTGAATTGAAAAATCACAATTGGAGGGGAAGAAAAGAGTATTTTCTAAGCAACTGGCAATGTGCTTATTTTATGGTCACAATATTTAAAAAGTAAAACTATAGGGTGTGAATTTAACTGTGAATTACAGATAAAGAGTACATTTCTTAAAACAATTATGCCCCATGGAATATTTGGAATATATTATACTAAAAGTCTTATTCATTGTTTATCTTAGATTCAAATATAACTGTGTCCTATATTTTATCAGGAAATGCAAAGTCAACAAAATACAGAAATTGATACTGTCTGAAAATTTCATATTTCTGGTCATTGGTTCTTTTAAGCAATATTTTCTTGTAGTCATAAAAAGCATAATCTGTGTTTATAAAAATACAAACAAGTCACCAAAGTCCAAGGTCAAAAGATCCTCTTGTGTTTCCTTCAAGCAACAGGACCTTTGGATCAAAATGGTTCCTATTTCCATATCTCCTCCATAAAAACATAAATGGAATTTTAGAGTACTGCTTCAGCAGTTAAGTCCCCAAAAAGCACAGGTTATACCTGAGCTGGTCAGCGTGAGTGGAGCTTGGCCTTAGATTGGAACACACTGTTCTCACCAGTGACTCGCTCACCTGCCCTGTGTGTAGGTAGTCAGAAAAGGGCAGGATGGGGTGATAATGGTGGCAGGGAAAGAGAATGTGTAAACCCATCACAAGCACTAGGAAACTTCTGTGGGGTGCAGGTCTTATTGATGGCGACTCAGGAAGGTCGTTAGAATGACATTTCTTTGGCACTTTTGCTAAGACCATTTGGCACACAAAAGACACATACATATACAGAGAATTCACAACTTTATTGAAAATATAATAACGTGCCCTAAAAAAAAAAAAAAGGGGGGGAGTCCCAGTGTGGCACAGTGAGTTAACGCGCTGAACTACATGGTCGGTGGTTCAAGTACATAAGCCACTCCTCGCAAATACTACACAGGGTCGCTGTGGGTCTGATGCAACTCGAAGGCACTTAAAGAGCAACAAACAACTTTAATACATTTAACAGGAATCTAGTGAACTACTCTTGAAGATGTGATGAGCAGGATTTGAATCTGGTCAGAAAACACCAGGAAAAACCATCATGGAGACCAAACCTTAGGAACTATGAGCTCCAAAAGGACTGCAATAGACATGGGCCCAGGTCAGACCCAATGTAGGGCAGGGAGAAGGGTGAAAGTGTATATGAGGGAAAGGAGGAAGAGGCATGGGTGTCATGGGTGGCATAGGTGTCATGGGTGGCATGGTTGGCATGAGTGGCATGGGTGGCCTGGGAGGCATGGGAGGTATGGGAGGCATGGGAGGCATGGGAGGCATGGGAGGCATGGGAGAGGGTGGTACCAGAAAAACCCATTTCAAATCTGGCTCGGGAACAAAAACGGTGTTGTCGTACCCATTCATGACTGTAATGACAGGCTGGCTCAAGGCAGCAGGGGGCATATTTCTGAGCATTAATGTCTTCTGGTATCTTCTCCATCTGGCTCTCCTATTCTTAAACCAAACCTTCAATCAGAGAGGGGGTGAAAAGGGTAGATTTTATATGTTTAACAGTTAATGTCATATTAGAAAAAACACAGCATGCAAGTCTCTGTGGCTGAGATTTTAAAGTGCATCAGAAGTCATTTTCTTATTGCAAAATACCTTAGAGAAGTTAACACTGTATCTCTCCCTTCAGCTCACCCTGAGTGAGCACATACTATGTGCAAAGTTCTGGGCATCTTTTGATCCCACTAACTATGTATTAGTTATGACTGCCTGAGCAAATGAGAAAGTATTTCAGATGAACACAAATAAGAATCTAGCTTGAATTGAGAGCCACCCCCACCCCCAACAAACCAATTCCACAAAACCTTCTTCCTCATAAAAGCCACTAACCAAAACCACTGCCATCAAGTTCATTTCCAACTCCTAGAGGTCCTGGTATGGCGCTGCAGGATAACGCACTGGACCGGTATGTCTGTTTGAACTGCAGAGTCGATGGTTCAAATGCACAAGTTGTTCCTGGGAAACCCTATGTTGTTGTTAAGTGCCGTCGAGTCAGTTTTGACCCATAGCAACCCTGTATAGGGAGGGTTTCCGAGGAGCATCTGGTGAACTTGAACCGCCGACCTTGTGGTTCAAACTGACTTTGCAGTCCAGCGCATCAGCCCACAGCACCACATCAGGACTCCCCAAAGCCCTATAAAGGGTCGCCAACAAATTAGTCAGAACCAACTCAATGGCACTTAACAACAACAGTGTGCTCCTTAGAGTTTCTAAGGATGTAAATCTTTACAGAAGCAGACAGCCTCCTGCTTCTACTGTGGAACATCTGGTGGGTTTGAATTGCCAAACTTGCAGTTAACACCCCAACCTACAGATCACAGTGGGTTTTTCCTCCTCATAACAGTCCCACAAAAAAGGAAAAAATTATGGGATGTCTCTAAGGCACATTTTGACTGTATCCAATTTTCAACCGTGTCATCTCTACCATCGTCTATTTTAGCAATGGTTTCAAGTTAACAAATCAAAATATTCTAGAATATTTTCATTGAAGGCAGTTATTCTCTATACCACTTTACCAAGAACTTAAAAATGACAGCTGAAGGGCAAGGCATTTGGACTTTTAAGCTACCCCTCCCTGGTGTGGTGCTGTAGGATAAGCACGAGACTGCTAACCACAAGGTTGGCAATTCAAACCCACCAGCCACACCATGGAAACCCTATACCAGGTCGCTAGGAATGAGAACCAACTCAAAGGCACTTAACAACAACAACCCCCCATTACTCTTAGCTTAAGTAAACATTCATTAGTTACTCATAGTGTGTTTTCTTGTGTGAATTATTCACTTGCCCACTGCCTAATTATTTATAAATTCACCCATTAAATAAAGAGCTTATGCCTGGTTTCAAATTTGTTATATACTTTAGTACATAGGGACCCCCTTATATCCTAGCTCCTCAGTATATTAATCAGAATACCATTTAGCTCAGATTGAGCATCAACATGACCCCAAGTATTCTTCCTTAAAAAATACAGAGTTAAAATGAGTTGAACTTTACGTAGTGGATGAATATATAAATATAGATAAACTTATAGGGATCCCTGGTGACCTAGTGGTTTATGCGTTGGGCTATTAACAACAGGGTCTGAAGATAGAATCCACCAGCCACTTGACAGCAGAAAGATAAGGCTTTCTGTTCCTGTTGAAATGTACAGCCTCGGAAACCCTATACAAGACTGCTGTGCGTCAGAACTGAGTCGACAAGAACACACAACAACAAACTTATGTAATATAAATCATTACATATTATGGTATTACATTTCACATATATACATATTGTGGTTAAGTGCCATCAAGTCATATCCAGTTCATATCAACCCTGTATAGGGTTTCTGGGACCAGCTTTCTTCATTTAACAGTCCAGTGCTTATCCTACAGTGCCACGCAAGGACTCCATACATACATGTTTGTTGCTGTTAAGTGCCATCAAGTCGGTTCCGACCCATAGCGACCCTGAACAGGGTTGCCAAGGCTGTAAATCTTTACAGGAGCAGAAAGCCTTATCTTTCTCCTGCGGAGCAGCTGGTAGTTTCTAACTACTGACCTTGTGGTTCGCAGCCGGATTCGTAACCACTACGCTACCAGAGCTCCTTATACATACATGAGGGGGCTTGAAAAAGTTAGTGAGAAAATCCCATTAACTTTTAATTGCATTTGTCCATGAATTTTCTGAATCCCCTCCAGTATGTATGTAATAATATACATACCTTATTATGTATTATGTAATTGTAGATAAGGAATACAATAACTAGTTCTTTAGAAAATCATGTTCCCTCTGGTAATGGACATTTTTCAAAAGCTGGCGTTTATGTCTCTCATTTTCCATAAAGCTGTTTAGTCAGACACGATAGAAGGCAACAGAAACACACCCACTTGTGAATGTGCAGGACAAAACTGCCCAGGTTTTGAAACCCTTGTAGTAAAATGGCTGCCCCGCCAAACTACATTTTTCAGGTTTACTGACCTGCAGTCTGGCTTCAGTCACATTCATGCGTCTTGCCAGCTCCAATCTGAGGATAGAAAACCAGAAATGTTCAGTACTGGATGTTGTAGATGAGATGAAACATGCCATGCGTCTCTGAAATGTTCCATCTGTCCTGGCTCACCCACTCTACTGACACTGTTCTGTCATAGAGCCGAGGCCTGGCTTTAGAGTCGATTTTCTCTCACACAAAATATGGAGGTTGTTGTTGTTAAGTACCGTGGAGTCGGTTCCAACTCATAGCAACCCTGCACAGGGTTTCCAAGGCTGTAAATCTTTACGGGAGCAGAACGCCTCATCTTTCTCCCGCGGAACCGCTGGTAGTTTCGAACTGCTGACCTTGAGGTTGGCAGCCCGACTCATAACCACTAAACTATCACAGCTCCTTAAAATATGGAGGTGAGGGCACAAAAATGTTTACAAAGCAAGATAAATTGTGTTTTCAGGTAGTATTTCAACGTATCAAAATTCTTGCCCAAACAACCCATGATGAACAAAAACACATAACCACGAATTTAAATAAAGGTCAAATCTCGCCAGTCCTTTTGCTCCACTGTATCTCCTGCTCCTCACTCACCTTTATCCCAGCTCTGGTTCTACTAGAACATCATTGAAAACAGGCCCAAGTTTGCCATTTTGATCCATTTAAACACTGCATGGATATATCCACCTTGACGCCCCCTCGGTAACTTTTGGCTCAGGAGGATACCCAATGAGGTTCTGGATCAGCCCTGGAGCCCTGGACACCAGGTGCCTCCCAGACCCGCCACTTACCGCTCCAACGAGTTGAGATACTGGTTGCGCTGAAAAATTCTCTCCAGCTCCCGCACCTGCATCCGGGTGAACGTGGCTCGGTAAGGACGCCTCTGTCTGTTTCCGTTGCGGTTCCTGGGTTGTGGGCCCTCTGCGCCTAGGAATGCCGGTTCCTCCTGCAGCTGTTGGCTCACCTCCTGGTCACTGATGCTGCCATCCTCCTGGTTCTCATTGTCAGGGTCTAGGACTCCTGCACCATAGGGGCCTTCTTCTCCTCCTTCTGGTTCTTCGTCTTCGTCCTCGTTCTCGTCCTCTTCCTCGCCCTCGTCCTCGTCTTCAGCTGGTGGTGTCGGCTCAGGATCAGAAAGAATGCCTTCCTCTTTATCTCTTTCCTCTACAGTAACTGACACCACCATCGATCTACCACCTGGAAATAAAGAAAACCCAAAGAGAGAGGTTAGGTCATTGGAAACTAGGGCGTGCGGGAAGGCCTGAGCTCCGCAGTGTCTCCCAGAGTAGCCGAAGCGAAGTCCTTGTCCCTGACCATGCACTAACCATGCAGTTCTTCCGGATCTTCACAGACCTCCAGACAATACTCGTTCTCCTGGCTTCTCACTGGCACAGGTTCCATGTTCTGAGCGTTGTCCATGTCTCTTCGTGCCTCTGCAGACTCCGCGCGGTAGTCTGTGAACACACGAGGATCCAGGTTCAAGCTGTAGCCAACACCTAGTCTCGTTTTCCGTGGCACCGGTTCCACATCTGCAGACCGTTCAAAGCGTGCAGTCTAGCACTAGATGTTCTGGCTCGCTAATGGTTTTTTCCTTAACCAACCCCCCGAATTATGGTGGGTGGGGCCTGCTAAATCCGCAGGGGTGTGGCTGAAAAGGGGAGGCAGTTCGTGAAAAAGCGGGGGATGGTAGGAATCCTGCGTGGAAGTGCAACTTGGAGCTCTTAAATTGTAACTTGGAGCTCCAAGTTGCAGCTTTAGTAACTATTGCCACCTCCGGCAGGAAACCTCCCCTCAATGCCCAGTTCTCCCAATTTCATGGGCTAGTAATTAAATTGAAATGATTAGTTAGTTGTTTTTGCTAAGGCACTGAAATCAGAGCCCACTATGTCCTCTGGGGCTGCAGGTGTGGTACACTGGGGTTGGGACCGGGTGTTCTGATGCACTACGCAGGCAACCCAACTTGGCCCTTGCGAAAAGTCAAGGGTTTCATAATTTTTTTTCTAACGAATCCAAGTCAGAGGGCTGGTGTAGGAATTTGAACAGTACTCTGTCCACCCCAAAAGGATTACACTACCTGGGATGTTCCTTTGGCTGTGGACGCAAGAGTGGAGCTTGTAGCGCCTGCAATGCTCTACAAATGTGTGCAGGTTGTGCTACAGCTACTATTTGATACAAAGATGTTCTTTCCTGCCACTGCCTCCTCCTCCTTTTCCCTTCTAGAAATATCTTGTTGAGCCTTTGCACAGATGTAAATTTTTATTTATTAATTTGTCAAATAAAAACAACCAGGATTGATATTTCTCCCTTCAAGAAATGATTTGCAGATGCTCCAGTGCATGTTAATACCCTCAATTTTGAGAAGAACTTTAATAATGGAATCTATGCTTGACAGTGAAGGAGTCCTGAGTGCGCTGTGGGTTAGGTATTGGGCTGCTAACAACAAAGTTAACAGGTTAAACATGAAATACACCAGCCGCTCCATAGGAGAAAGATGAGGCTGTCTGCTCCTTAGCTCTCAGAAATTAGCTGTGAGTTACAATCGACTCGATGACAATGGATTTTTGTTGTTGTTTTGACTTGACAAATGTGCATGATTTATCCTACTTTTTTAATCTCCCAAACTATCACTTTATGAGAGAAATTTTGATATGGTTCCCTAACATTATCATGGGGTCTAGGCATAACGTGGGAGTACCTCTGCCTCATAATCACAGAGGATAGGCTTAAAAAAGAAAAACAGCTAAAAGATGGTCGCTTGACCAATTCACTTGCAAAAAGATGTCAAGAGATGGCAATCCCATAGCTCCTCTCTGACTTGAATCAAAACATGTCTTCCTTAGGCTGGCTGGCTCTTGTTGACTGCTGTACTCCCGCCCCCTTGACTTTGTAGTGGGATCCGCGATTGTAGGTGAGACCCACAAGGATTTTAATCATGCTAGGCAGTAACTTAAGTGTACATCATCATCACAATTCACATCGTGTGTGCTCTCACATCAGATTTCCAGTTTATTCCAGTGTTTTCTAATCTTCTATCACTGATGTGCTTCCTTGATGAGTGTTACCCTATCTGGGTGGTAGTCTTTACTTCAAGTTTCTACTTAAATAAATTCACCCATTGAATAGGTTAAATACCTAATGGAGTCTCCTCCTAAACAAAAATAGCCACAAATACACCAGATAAACGAGGAGGAAGCCTGGAGTCAGACAACTGCCTTTCGAAATTTGACTTTACAATCCACTTGGTAGTCTGGTAATTTGCTGATTTGCACGGGTTTCTTTATCTGTCGAATTGGGATACCTGATAGTACCTAATCCATAGGGTTGTTAAGAGTATTAATTGAGATAAATGTAATAAAGCTTTACAAAATTTGTCTTACATTCTCTATTTCCGTCCATTTCATATTAATTTGTTCAGGAAGGCCCATGAGAAAAGAGAAGATCATTATCATCTGGCAGTGCTCAATACAGACAGGACGTTTTCTAATGAAAATAATGTCACTATGGTAGCATAGTGGTTACGAATCGGGCTGCAAACCTTAAAGTCAGCAGTTCGAAACTACCAGATGCTCCGCGGGAGAAAGATGAGGCTTTCTGCTCCCATAAAGATTTACAGCCTCGGAAACCCTGTACAGGGTCGCTATGGGTCGGAACCGACTCGACGGCACACAACAACAATGCCTGCATGTACTGGGCCCTGTGCCAAGCAAAGTAGGAAGTGCTATGATACCTGAAGCTGTCCATTGTGCTGGTCATACAGACCCAGACCAGAGAAAGAGGTCAACGGCAGATTTGTTTGGCCCCACCACAACCTTGCTTTATGTCCTGCAGGACGTTAGCTGACTTTTTTCTGTCTTAGTTGCCACATCTGATCATGAAGCCCTATGATAATATTGTGAAGTTTAAATTAAGCTATATAGGAAAAAGCTGTGGGAAACACAGGGTCAATGTGGGCTGGGGCTGACATTACAGTAAAGCCTGTGTTGTGAGTCAGCTGGGGCCTGCGCTGTGATTGAAGATGTTGGGTAGGGAGTACAAGTCTCTGTGCATGAGTGTTATGTTGGCGGCTGTTGAGGGACACACAGTGTGGTTGGTTGGTCATGATGCTGACATCACTGCATACCAGAGCCTGGCTCATTAATCCTTATAGCGGTCCTCTGAGGAAACTGAGGCTCAGAAAGGTTGAGTGGCTTTCCCAAGATTCACAAGAGAAAGATGTGGCAGTCTGCTCCTGTAAAGATTTACCCACTGCTGTTATGTGGATTCCCACTTGACAGAGTAGAACTGTTCCATAGGATTTCGAGACTTAAAACTTCTATAGGAGCAGATTGCCACAGTTTGTTCTTGTGATTCTTGGGAAAGTGGAGCATCTAGTGAGTTTGAACAGCCGACCTTGCAGTTAGCAGCCTGCCGCTGCCAGGGCTTCTCCATAAAGTTTTATAGCCTTAGAAACCCTACGGGGAGCACTACTCTAACCTATAGGATCACTACGAGTCCGAAGCAGCTCCGTGTCTGGAGGTTTTGGTTTGGGGTGGTTTCCCTTACATTTCAAGGGATAGGTCAGATTTGGGCAGAGGCTGAACAAGTTGCTCAAGAAGTCTGGTGGTGCTGTAGGGTAAGCACTGGACTGCCAACCAAAAGGTCAGTAGTTCAAACACAGAAGCAACTCCTCAGGAGAAAGATGAGGCTTTCTGTTCCTATAACTTGGAAAAGCTTTACAGGGTCACTGTGAGTTGATAATGATTTGATGACCGTGGGTTAGGGTTTGGTTTTTGATTTGAGCAAGCTGCTCAAGAAATCCCAACTAGAGGAGGCGGCTTGAGCCACCCAAGGAAGGACCAAGTGCCAAGCAATGCAACGGGAGGATGATTGCACGTGAAGTCTGGCTTAGAGACGAAACCGGAAGGAGAGCCTGAAGACAACGCTAAAGTGGGTGGAAAATAAAACTGGATAGTTAGGTTGAGATAATTTTATGGAAGGTGTTAGAATGCCAGCATTTGGGAACATGGAAAACTGTAAATGTTTTTGGGAAGGGGACAGATTTAATGGGGAATGTTGTTAAGTGCCGCCGAGTTGGTTCCGACCCATAGCGACCCTGAACAGGGTTTCCGAGGTTGTAAATCTTTATGGGAGCAGAAAGCCTCATCTTTCTCCCGCGAAACAGCTGGTAGTTTCAAACTGCTGACCTTGCGGTTTGCAGCCTGATTCGTAACCACTATGCTACCAGAGCTCCTTTAATGGGGAATAGATGGGGAGAAATTCGAATACAACTATTGGTTCAGTTCTTTGCAGTACTGAGGAGTGATACAGAGTCCAGATCTAGAGCTTCTGCCTTGAGAACCATGGCTGGCCTTCAGGGAAATGCTGAATCCCTTTGAAGTTAAATGGAACGTTCTGTGAATATACCATCATTTTAAGAAGGCATGGAAGTTTCTTCAGATAATCAGTGAGGTACACAATACCCACACCCCCACATCAAGGAATTAAGTAAAAAGGCTAAGCTCTGGAGTTGGAGCAACTGAATCTGATTTCAGGGCCCAACCTCATTCTTGTTGGTTGTTGTTATTGTTATTATGTGCTATTGAGTCAGTATTGACTCAAAGCAACCTTGTGCACAACAGAACAAAACACTGCCCAGTACTGCACCCATCTCACAATCATTGCTATGCTTGAGCCCATTGCTGCTGCTACCGTGCCAATCCTTCTCATCGGGGGTCTTCTTCATAGCCAGCATTCTTGTTTAGTCCTCCTCACAGCTAGTGTTGGCTCCATAGTCTTGACAAGTAAACACTGAGCAAGGCTTATCCTTTCTCTTCACCTCAGTTTCCCCCAATGTAAAATGAGGTACAGAAAAGTACTTTGTGGATTTAAACTGTGTTCAAACATAAAGGGTAATGACTGTTGATCTGTTCAATAAATCTATGTGAATAAATCTAACATCCAATACCTACATTTCATGTCTGTTGAATTCTGACACCAACTGTCCATGCAACACTTCTTCAGGCCCTAACCACCCAAAGTTGTGTCAGATCTCACAAGACAAAGGGTACGTATGCCAAGTAGGCTTAAGATTTCAGTCCTGACCCATGGCAATGAAACAATATACGATAGAATGAATGTAAAACTAATGTTCTCCCATGTAAACTATCACATAATTCACAAACATTTAAGGGAAAAAAAAGAAAAAAAGAAATGCAACCAATTACTCCAGAGATACCATAAAGAGAATCCACTCTTAGAAAAAATAGCCTTTCTAATGGTGACCTGATTGTTTTGCCCCATCGTTCTTTTTATAAAGAAATGATTGAAATTGTCTTTGTGTTTAAAAAAAAAAAAAAAAAAGATGTCAATCCTGATGTCACCCACAGTCTGCCCTACTGCTACAAGATCAGGATTTTCCCACTTCCCTTTTAAGATGCCAGGTGTAAACTCAGGGGTCCCCAGGAACTTCCTTAACTTCTAACCTGGTGCTTCCCACTATTTTCTCGGGTATGATAATTCTCTGCAACAGCTCTTAGAACTGAAAGAAAGTTCCATGTCTAAGATCACAATTTTATTGTAGGTAAAAAAAAAAAGCAAGTAAATTTAGAGACACATAGAGGAGTTGTGGGAGGGTTCCCAATGGGATGTCTTTCACCAATTACGATGCCCATGGAGATTCCTTGCCCAAAGCCTTTCATAGTCATGACTGCGTCCTCCTTGCACCAGCAGAATTGTTACTTCATCACACAGGCCTGGCTGATTAACTCAACCCCCTCCCCACTGAGGTCAGTGGTTATCAGGCCACTAAGTAGTCCTCTTCACTTGCTCGCCCCTCCACACACTCATCTGCACAACCCCTCAGGTGTTATCAGAGTTCTTAGATAATAAAGGCAGCACAATTACTCAAGAAATTCCAAAGGGTCTTTCCCAAGAACCAAGGACAATGGCCAAATTATTTTAGGTAAGACAATTCTTTATCTCACAGTCAGTTTGCCTTTTTTTCTTTTTTTTTTTTTTAATGCTTTTTTGTCATAAAATTTCCAAATGCACACTAAGTAAAAAGAATAGTGTAATGAATTCCCATATAACCCATTATCCAGATCCAAGCTTTTTCAGGATTTTGCCAAACTCACTTCAACTAGTCTTCCTTCTCCCTTTCTTTCCTTTCTTTCTTTCTTTCTTTCTTCCTTAACTTCCTTTTATTCCCCACACCTTCCCACTCCTTTTCTTCTTTTTGATGTGATCATTAAAAAGAAACCTCAGACAACTTGTCTTTTCTGCCATGCATGTTCTAAATATTATATACATTTTGCTTATATCATCACAGTGCCATACAGGTTCCTGAACAGGAGCAACAATTCCTTAATATTATCACCAAGTCACATGTATTCAGACGTCCTTGATTGCCTCAAAAATGACTTTACAGGCCTATTCCTCTCAGTCTCTTATTGAACTCGAGTTGGAAGAGGCGAGTCCGGTCTCAACATAGAGGTAAAACGGCCTCCCGGTCGCCCCCAGCTGAACTCCGGCCGCTGCTGCTGCCGCCAGGAGGAAGAGGGTCATGATCCAAAGGAACCAGAGCAGTTGTGAAAACTGTTTATTGGTGGTCTAGCTTTGAAACTACAGATGATAGTTTAAGAGAACACTTCGAGAAATGGGGCACACTCACAGATTGTGTGGTGATGAGAGATCCCCAGACAAAATGTTCCAGGGGCTTTGGTTTTGTGACCTACTCTGTGTCGAAGAGGTGGATGCAGCAATGTGCGCCTGGCCACACAAGGTTGATGGGCATGTAGTGGAAACAGAGAGAACTGTTTCTAGAGAGGATTATGTAAAGCCTGGTGCCCATTTTACAGTGAAGACAATTTTCATTGGTGGCATTAAAGAAGACACAGAAGAATATAATTTGAGAGGCTACTTTGAAAAGTATGGCAAGATTGAAACCATAGAAGGTATGGAAGACAAGCAGAGTGGAAAAAAGAGAGGATTTGCTTTTGTAACTTTTGATGACCCTGATACAGTTGATAAAATTGTTGTTCAGAAATACCACACTATTAATGGGCATAATTGTGAAGTGAAAAGGGCCCTTTCTAAGCAAAAGATGCAGTCTGCTGGATCCCAGAGAGGTCGTGGAGGTGGATCTGGCAACTTTATGGGCCGTGGAGGGAACTTTGGTGGAAGAGGAGGCTATGGTGGAGGTAAGTGGTGGCAACAGGGGGAGTTATGGTGGAGGCGATGGTAGATATAATGGATTTGGAGGTGATGGTGACAACTATGGAGGTGGTCCTGGTTATAGTAGTAGAGGGAGCTATGGTGGTGGTGGACCAGGATATGGAAACCAAGGTGGTGGATGCGGTGGCAGTGGTGGACTATATGATGGCTACAATGAAGGAGGAAATTTTGGCGGTGGTAACTATGGCATTGGTGGGAACGATAACAATTTTGGAAATTATAGTGGACAACAGCAATCAAATTATGGACCCATGAAAGGCGGGGGGAAGTTTTGGTGGAAGAAGCTCAGGCAGTCCTTATGGTGGTGGTTATGGATCTGGTGGTGGAAGTGGTGGATATGGCAGCAGAAGGTTTTAAAAATTCAGCAGAAAGGGGTTACAGTTTTTATAGCAGGAGAGAGAGTGAGGAGTTGTCAGGAAAGCTGCAGGTTACTTTGAGACAGTCGTCCCAAATGCATTACAGGAACTGTAAAAATCTGCCACAGTTTTTTTCCAAAGAAGGAACAATGATGACCCATAGTCAGAAAACTTACTGCAACTTCAACAGGAAACCCTTCTTGTTCAGAACTGTCATAGCCACAGTTTGCAAAATGTGCAGCTGTTGATTAATGCAATGTAGTGTCAATTAGATGGACATTCCTGAGGTCGTTTATCTATTGTAGCTTTGTCTTTTTCCTTTCTTTCATTACATCAGGTATATTGCCCTGTAAATTGTGGTAGTGGTACCAGGAATAAAAAATTAAGAAATTTTTAACTTTTCAATATTTGTGTCGTTCAGTTTTTCTACATTTTAAGTACAGAAACTTTGACAAAATGCAGTTTTAAAGGTGTTTCCTTTAGAGTTAACAAGTAAAGAAGGTCATTGTTAATCACTGTTTTGTATGAATTTTGCTAAAGTTAACTGTAAAGAAACACCTGCTGACTTGCAGTTTAAAGGGAATCTCTTCTCCCCATTTCCAAACCACGATATGAATGGGCACTGACATGTGGAGAGAATAGATATTTGTATGTCTGCAATGTGTGTGTTAGATAACAACTAGGACTGGATAGTTCAATTAGCATATTTGTGAACTCATAGCATTAAGATTTGCCGTCAATTAAAAAAAAATCTCAAAATTCCTATTTCTTTTTTTGTGCATTTTCTTTTAAAAAACTCTAATCAGATTTGATTTAGTGTGTTATCTTTGCTTAGAGTCCTAGCTGTGTTTAAAAAATAATACATTTACTTTGGTCACATTTGAACTGTTGCCATAATTTTATTTGGGTGTAAAGAATTTCTGCTGCCCTCTGCTTAAATTCTGGAATAGGGTAGTGGATATTTTTACCCTATCTTCCTACTTTAAAAATGATTC
>NW_006408701.1:375532-377596 GCF_000296735.1 Chrysochloris asiatica
TCTAAAGCATTTAGTCTGTTTTGTAAACCTTTATCTATTTACTCTTGGATCGTATGAGCGAGACTAATATCCCTAGACAGTGGTTCCCTTTTAAAAGCAAAATTATTTTTGAAGCACAAGAGGCTTATAAATCTTAAGTTCTTTTCCTTGGTTTAATTTATTTCAATTGATAACAAGCTTTTATTCAGAGAATAAAAATCATGCATTGTTGAACTCCTTACTGTTTTCACTCTCTGCCATCTCACTGGATGGAATCAAGGATAGTGGGTCAAGGTGTGATCCAAAATAACTTACTGTAGCAGCAATGTAGCACAGTTGCTTAGTACAAGTGCCTCACCTTCCCAAGACCTGAGTTCAAATTTGGATAATGTGAGTTCTTAGTCTCATATAAATTTCCCCAAAACATTATGTTTCAACCTAAATCATGTTGATGTGAGTTACCATTCTGTTTGGAAGACCCTGGGTTGAGTTTTAGATATAACAAGGTCATAAATATAAAAAACCAATGTCTGTTTTGCGCCAGTTAGTGCTTAATAATTTCATTTGAGCCCTAATATGTGCCCTGCTGTTGTTTTTCTTTGACAGTTGAACATTGGATTCAGAGATTCCTTTGTTTTAAGTGTAGTATTAAGCAAAACAAACAATACAAAGGGGAATGGGGGACCCTACCCAGAGAAGCAGTGATGTCTGAAACAGAGCCAGAGATGATGATGTGGAGTGATGGAGCAGCTGGAGACTTTAGATCCAGAGAGGGAGAGCGACTGTGTGCTGAAGACCTGGGGGGCCCGGGGGAAGGATTGCATGAAGGAGATTGTAACCATGGCAATGAGACTATATACGATAGAATGAATGTAAAACTAATGTTCTCCCATATAAACCATCACATAATTCACAATAAAACATTTAAGAAAAAAAAAGGGGGGGGGGAATGGGGTGTGCTAGTGTTTGAATATGCTTGATCTCATTGCTCTCATTCTGTGCCTCTGTGCATTAATACTTGGATGCATGCAATACCAGCATTTAAAGTGGTCTTCACAGATAATTACAGTTTTCAGAACACACTCACAAACCAATAAATGTAACAGACAACATTCCATTTGTTAATGGGCATATGTGAATAAGCAGTGTAGAAAATAGGTTAATACTAGAAAATGGCTAGGTCCTTATCAACTTCAAGTGTGTTTTTATAATTAGACACTGTCAATGTTCATAATATAAACCTGGGTACCTGGTCAAAATAATGCTTGGGGAAGCATTTTATTAAAATTGACCTAAGTTGTCTCAAGTTTTTTTTATTCATATAATTAAGTTAGAAGGAATGGGGGAAAGTGGGGGGATAAATGACTTTACAATTTTTTTTAAGAACTTAATTTTTGCTGTGTCTACTCTGATACAGTGATAGGAAAAATCATGGCACCATTTGCATATGTCGTGTTAGCCATAGAACGTTGGAGAGGGAAGTAAAGACAGCACTGATATATCTGGCAGTTTTGTGTAATAACAATATTTTGGTGAAAGAAAAATGCAACTCCATTGGGAGTCCTGGTATGGTTCTCTAAGATAAGCACTGGACAGCAAGGTTGGTTTGAATTGCAAGGTCAGCAGTTCAAACTCACCAGCTGCTCCTCGGAAACCCTACACAGGGTTGTTATGAGTCGGCCCCAACTGGACCACACTTAACAACAACAAATGCCATTGACTTACAGAGTTTCAAGTTCTAGTTCAATTCTTACCTTATGTAGGAAGTCTTCCCAGCTCACCATTCTCCCTGTCTTCTGAGTTCTTGTGACTCTTGCTGTCAGAATTGTTCTTTCGTTTTCTATTTATTCTAAAGTGGTTACAAGCCACTTTAAAAATGAATGCAGGTATAAATGCAAGGTGCATGCAAGTATACATGGATGTATGCAGTATGTAGTATATGTACAATGGACTTTCAAGGTTGTGGAAAACTTCCATTACCTTTTTTTTTTTTTTTTTTCATTTTAAGAACCAGTTATGAAGCAGCTTTATTTGCATTTTTAATACCTTGGAGACAGATCTGGATTACTAACTACAGCAGCAATG
>NW_006408701.1:382418-398503 GCF_000296735.1 Chrysochloris asiatica
GTTGTGTTGTTTGGTTGTTGTTAGGTGCTGTCGAGTCATTTCAGACCCATAGCACACTACCTAAAACAGAACTAAACATTGCCAGGTCTTGTGCAGTCTTCACAACTGCTGCTATGATGAGTCCACTGCTGCGGCCACTATGCCAATTCATTTCATTGGGGGTCTCCCTCTTTTTCAATGACTGTCAACTTTACCAAGCATGATGTCCTTATCCAGGGACTAGTCCCTCCTGATAATATGTCCCAAGTATGAGAGATGAGGTCTGGTCATCTTGGCTTCTAAGAAGCATTCTAGTTGTACTTCTTCCAACACAGATTTGTTTGTTCTGGCAGTCCATGGTACCTTTAATATTCTCCTCCAACACCATAACTCAATTGCATCGATTCTTCTATGATCTTCCTTATTCATTGTCCAATTTTCACATTCATATGAGACTATTGAAAATATTATGGCTGTGTCTGGTGCACTTTAGTCCTCAAGCTGATATCTTTGCTCTTGAGTTCTTTAAAAAGGTCTTGTGCAACAGATTTGCCAAATGAAACGCACCATTTGATTTCTTGACTGCTGCTTCCGTGAATGTTAATGGTGGATCCAAGCAAAATGAAGTCTCTGACAAATTTGATCTTTCTCCTTTTATCATGATGTTATTTATTGGTCTAGTTGTGAAGATTTTTGTTTTCATTGAGGTGCAGCCCATCCCGAAGGCTGTGGGTCTTTGATCTTCATCAGTAAGTATTCTAAGTCCTCTTTGATTTCAGCAAGCAGTGCTAGATCATCTGCATATCACAGATCATAAATAAATCTTCCTCCAATCCTGATGCCACATTCTTCTTCATATAATCCACCTTGGTCAGATTATCTACCCAGCATACAGACTGAATAAGTATGGTGAAAGAATACAACCCTGGTGAACACCTTTCCCGATTTTTAAAACATTCTGTGTCCCTTTGTTTTGTTCAAATGATTGCCTCTTAGTCTCTGTACAGGTTCCTCACAAGCACAATTAAGTGTTCTGGAATACTCATTCTCCATAATGTTGTCCATATCTTATCATGATCTACACAGTCAAAAGGCTTTGCATAGTCAATAAAGGACAGGTAAACATCTTTCTGGTATTCTCTGCTTTCAGCCAAGATCAATCTGACATCAGCAATGATATCCTTGTTCCACATTCTCGTCCAAATCCCTCTTGAACATCTGACAGTTTCTTGTCATTGTACTGCTGCAGCTGTTTTTGAATTATCACCTGGAATATTTTACTTGCATGTGATATGAATGATATTGTCTGATGATTTCCGCATTCCATTGGGTCACCTCTCTTTGTTATGGGCACAAATATGAATCTCTTCTAATCAGTTGGACAGGTGGCTGCCTTCAAATTTCTTGGCATAAATGAGTGAGTATCTCCAACATCAATTTCTTGAAAGATTTCAATTTGTATTCCATCAATTCCCAGAGCCATGTTCTTTGCCAATACCTTGAATGCACCTTGGACTTGTTCCTTCAGTACCATTGACTCTTGATCATATGCTATCTCTTGAAATGGTGCAGTGTACCAAAATTTCTTTTGAAACCCCTCTCATATATTCTTCTACCAATAATAATCATTATTAATCATAATAATGATGATAAATTTTTCATTTGAAATAGTTTTAGGCTCATAGTAAGTTGAAATATTGCACAGAGGCTCCTGAATATCCCTTGTATTTACATAACCACAGTACATTTGCAAAACCAGAAAATCAAAATTAGTGCAATATTTTTCATTTGTAGTTTCTCAACATCAGCACTGCTAAAATTAGAGGGTCCAATAATTCTTGGTTGTGAGACTTTATCCTGTGCATTGGAGAATGTTGCCAGGATCCCTCTATTTAGATACCAGAAGCTGCCCGCGCACACCTCACCTCCCGTCACCCCCCACCCCCCACTGCCACTAAGTTGTGGCAAACAAAAGTTTCTCTAGGCATTGCCAAATATCCCTTGGGTAGACAATTCATTGAAGGTTGGGAACCAATGTATCAATTCAATTTGAAAAATTATAAAAATTTCATCAGTTTTAACAGGTGCACTTTTATTAGGTTATTTAATTTTTTGTTGCATAGCTCTGTGGAATTGTATCTTATGTGTAGATTCTGTTGTACTCATCATAATCAGGATTCAGAACCCTTCCCTCACCACCAATTCGCCCACCCTAACCACTGGTAATCACTGATCTGTACTCATTCTCTGTAATATTGTATTTAACTTATATTACTTTATAAATGGTAGATGAATGGAAGCACACTACATATAAACTTCTACATGTAACCATTAACCTGTAGAAGGAGACCTGGGGTTTTTCCAGTTTGGGATTATTATGAATAAAGGTGTTATGAACATTCATGTACAGTTTATTTCTGTGAACATCAGTTTACATTGGGTTTCATGTTTCGAACATCCAGTTCTTTTAGAACCAATTTGTTAAAGATATTATCTTTTTCTCCATTGCATTACTTGTGCATTTTTGTCCAAAATCAATTGCTAAATATTTGTATGGGTCTATTTCTGGGTTTCCTATTCTGTCCCACTGATCTCTGAGTGTTTATCCTTTATCCAATATCTCGATTACTTAGCTTTATAGTCATCTTCAAAACTGGCAAAGTGATTCCTCTGGTCTTATTCTTCTTTTTCAAAATTATTTTGACTGTTCTAGTCCCTTTGCCTTTCCTTATAAAATTTAGAATCAATTTATATGTACTTATCAAGCATCCTGCTGGGATTTGGATAGAAATTCTGTTAAAACTATAGATTAATGTGTGGAGGATAGACATTTTTACTAAGTTAAAACTTACAGTCCATTAGTATAATGCCTCTTGCTGGAATGTTTTAAGCCAGGGAGTATATGATCTGAACTGTATTGTCTAAAATTCATACTGGCTACATTTTGAACGGCACTGTGATTTGAAAAGCATTGTGAAAGGTGACATGAGTAGAGGCAAGGAAATCCATTGAGAGGCTATTGCAGTAAGCTAGCTGAAAAATGATGGTGACTTGGACCCAGAGATGAAGGTGAAAGGCAGAAGCTGGCTGTGGGGCTCATTTTTGAGTCAGGAGTAATAGGACTTGGTGATAGACTCCACGGGAGGGTTGATGAAGACAGAGTGCTAAGGATGGTTTATTGATTTGAGGTATAAACGGAGGATAATACATTATTGAGAAGAATCCAGGAATAACCAAATTTCGTTGTCTAGGTTTTCTAGTAGATATTTGCGTCTAGAGTCAATATCTCCAAATATTAATATCTGTGTTCACACTTGCTCTTTGTGCCACATAAATTTAAATCAGATAGCCTTGACACTCAAAGGGTACTTCAAGAGTTAAAAAAAAAAAAAAAACTGCAAAAATTTCTGTCTCTTCACTTAGCTCTGTAATGAGTGTGTGTGGTACTTTGGTTTCTCAAAAATTGGCAAAATGCTGATACAAATAAACACAAAAAAATCTAACAGATGATGAATTCAAAATGTCTGTGTACCTCTTTTTAAATTCCCTGCTGAGTTATTTACCTAGTATGTGCTCATATAGACAGTTATTTACCTGGTATGTGCTCCTATAGTCTGGCAAGAAAAATTAGAAACGCCTAGGCCAGAGTTCTATTTATTATACACTTGGTGTTGCTGGCTGTGTTTTGGAAGGGTGAGCAGGGAAAATAAGGTCTGAAACTCATTTCAGTTGTATCCTAATTCCTGAAAAGAAGAAAGATCTGGGCATCATCATCCAATTCCAGTGAGTTGGGTGCAGTGAGTGTCCTGTTCAGGGGGGATCCAGAGTTATAAACCGAGGTCTAGTAGTAGGTAGGATGAATTGAAGATGGAGGACTTTTCAAATGTGCTGCCTAGTATATTCCAAGCCAACTAGAAGCATTTTCCAATGTTCCCAACCCTAAGGGGTTTTTCTAGGTGTCAGAGGGGAATGCATGAGAAGCAATTTGTAATTTATACAGCCTTATGCATGAGCTGTAAGGTCGGTGTGTCAAGCTCATGAGCTGCTTCTCAGAAACCCTATACAGGGCCTCTATAAGTCGAAACCGACTCGACAGCACTTAACAACAATAGCAACATGCATGTGGACCACCACTAGTCTGTCAATTTGTTGCACTGTGGTGGCTTGCGTGTTGTTGTGATGTTGGAAGCTATGCCACTAGTATTTTGAATGCTGGCAGGGTCTCCCAGGATGATCAGGCTTCAACTGAGCTTCCAAACTAAGACAGACTCGGAAGAAGGCGAGACAGACTACTTCCAAATGTCTAGCCACTGAAAATCATATGAATAGTAGTGAAACACTATCAGATAGCACCAGAATGCTGACTATTGAAACATGATGAAGAGTACCAGAATATTGTCAGATATAGTGCTGAAAGATGAACTCCTTAGGTTAGAAGGCACTCAAACTACGACAGCCTCCTCAAAGTAGACTTGACCATGATGACGCGAAAGGAGTAACGCTTTCGGGACTTCCATTTGCTGATGGGAAACAACTCAAAATGAGGAAAAACAGTTGCAAACATCCACTAATAATTGGGACATGGAATGTATGAAGCATGAGAAAATTGGAACTTATAAAAAAATGAAATGGAGTGCATAAACAATAATATATTGGTGAATAAGGAAGACCGTAGAAGAATCGATGCATTTAAATTATAGTGTTGGAGAAGATTATTGAAAGTACCATGGACTGCCAGAGAACAAACAAATCTGAATTGGAAGAAGTACACACAGAATGCTCCTGAAAAGCCAGGATGGTAAGACTTCGTGTCTCATACTTCAAACATGTTATCAGGAGGGAGCAGTCCCTGGAGAAGAACATCATGCTTGTTAAAGTGGAGAGTCATCAACAAAGAGGCAGACCCCTCACGGTACAGTGGCAGCAGCAGTGGATTCAGGCTTAACAATAATTGTGAGAATGGCACAGGACTGGGCAGTGTTTCAGTGTGTTGTGGAATTGACTCAACCGCACCTAACAACAGTAACAACAATATCGCATGTGGTAAGGGTAACTGCTAGCATTATGAGCACTTCTTTTACATCTCTCAAGCCTGCCTTCCCATCTCCCAAAAGCACTTACACAGATGAGAAGTCAAGAGGACACATAGGTCCAATTTAAAACAAAGTGAAGTTAGTGGCAGCAGCCTTTGGTTCCTTGTTAAAATGAATGTTTGCAGCTTGAGAATTCCCAGAGCAGTGAAAATAATACAACTGACAGTAGTACCTTCAGTGAAGACACTAATTATTCTAAAGGTGTTTTCTAAAAGCTATTAAAATACAGTTTAATGCCACTGTGAGAACCAAGTGCCTTAATACTCTATCAACTCTTGTGACTTCCTTTGTTCTATGTCATAATATAGCAAGTGGATGAGGCTGACACTGACCATCCCAACCTATGGGCTTCTGACTAAGGACGGTCTGAATTAAACAATCCTGGGTTGTCAAGATTCCATATTCCAAAAGGTCAGTAATTGCACTAAGGCAAAGATAGAAAGATAAGGCTCCAGGGAAACTGAGTGCAGAAAAAAGAACAACCAGAGTGCAATTAAAGAGAAGATTGACACATTGGAAAACAATGTAATTCACATTACCATATAATTGTAAAAATTGTCAAATGGGAACCTAATTTGCTGTGCAAATTTTTACAAAAAACATAATAAATAGTTTTTTTAAAAAAGAAGAAAGATTCTATATCAGTCTGATAATTCTAAGGAAGGAGCTCTGGTAGTGTAGTGGTTACGAATCGGGCTGCTAACCTCAGGGTTAGCAGTTCAAAACTACCAACTGTTGCATGGGAGAAAGATGAGGCTTTCTGCTCCCATAAAGATTTGCAGCCTTGGAAACCCAGTACAGGGTTGCTATGAGTTGGAACTGACTCCACGGCACATAACCACCACCACCACCACCACCACCTGATAATTCTGGGACCTGGGAACTCATGTTCTTCTACTATACTTTTGTGCAAAATAGGATACATAGAACAAGTAAAGGATCTTGTCTTTCCCAAGCATGCTAATTCAAATTCTCAATATCGAAAGAGACTGGCATTCAGTTTATTTGTTCGTGTCTTTGTGTGCTTGTGTGATAATCTCCCCTATCCTTCCCCCTCCACACACCTCATCCCTACTCCCTCAGAAGTCCATTTTCCTCTCTTACCTTGGTATTTAGTATTTGGGATAGGGTTGGCCAGACCTCTAGAGTAACTCTGGAATTTTCAGCCCATGTCTGTCTGAGCAACCCATTGTAGTTATAACCAAGCATCTGAATTGGAATAAGAGAACACAAAGGTATCACCATCAGGAACATTATGGGAACCACTTTGCACAGTATTTTTGGTCTGTGTAAGGTAATAGACAATGGCAGACTCCACATTAACCAGGATGGCTAGAATGGATACCCACATGAAAAAGAATATAAATAACCTGCTGTCTCACACCTTATACAACAACTAAGTCAAAATGGACCACAGACCTACAATTATAACTAACATAGGTGCAAATTTTTATCATCTTGGATTGATGGATGGTTTCTTAGATACAAAACACTCGAACAGCAAAAGAAAAATAGATGAATTGAACATAATAAAAAATGTCTTAAAACATTGTGTTTCAAAGGAAACCAAGAAAGTGAAAATAAAACCCACAGAATAAGAGACCTTTTTTGCAAGTCACATATTTGATAAGCTACTTGTCTCTAGAATATGAGTTAGAGCAAACACGATGGCACCTAACAAAAACAATCTAGAATATATAAAGAATTATAACAACTCAAGAATAAAAAGAGAACCCAATTGAAAATGGGCAAAGGATTTGAATAGACAGTAGTCCAAGAAAGATAGGTTAACAGACAATAGCCACAAGATAATATGCTCAGCACCTTTAGACATCAGGGAAATTAAAATCAAAACCACAATGAGATACTGTGTCATATCCTCTAGGCTGGCTAGCATAAAAAGGACATAGAATAATAAGTGTTGATGAAGATGTAGAGAAACTGGAACTCCTATATACTGCTATTGGGATTTTACTGCATGTAAAGTCATGCAGCCTGTTTGGAGATGGCCTGGTCCGTCCTCAAATGGTTAAACATAAAATTATCATATAAGCCAGCATCTTCCCTCCTATAGAAATGAAAACATAAGTCCAAACATATGTCAAGATTATGTAAAGATTGTTGAAATGGCATATGTTTCGTTACCTATATATTTACCTCAGTAGATTTTTTTGAGAGACTATATGTCCAAACAAAAACTTGCACATAAATATTCAAAATAACATAGCCAAAAAGTGGAGACCACCCAAGTGTACATCAATTGATGAATGGATTTTTTTAAATGTGGTATATCCATACAAAGGAAGATTACATGACAATAAAAAGAAGTACTGATCGATGTTATAATGTGGATGAACCTTGAAAACATTGTATTAAGTAAAAGGAATCAGTGAAAATGGATCACATATTACATTATTTCATTTAGATGAAATATCCAAAGTACAAAAATATATAGTGGTTGGGCTGGGACCATGGAGGGTGTCGAAGAGAAGAAGAAGAAGGTTCCTTCTGTGCCAGACACCCTGAAGAAAAAGCGAAGGAATTTCACAGAACTAAAGATCAAGCACTTGAGAAAGAAGTTTGCCCAAAAGATGCTTCCAAAAACAAGGAGGAAGCTTATCTATGACAAAGCCAAGCACTATCACAAGGAATCTAGGCAGATGGATAGAACTGAGATTCGAATGGCTAGGATGGCAAGAAAAACTAGCAATTTCTATGTACCTGGTGAGCCCAAGCTGGCATTTGTTATCAGGATTAGAGGTATCAATGGTGTGAGCCCAAAGGTTCGAAAGGTGTTGCAGATCTTCATTGACACCTTTGTTAAGCTCAACAAGGCTTCAATTAACATGTTGAGGATTGTGGAGCCATATATTGCATGGGGGTACCCAAACTTGAAGTCAGTGAATAAACTGATCTACAAGCGTGGATATGGCAAAATCAATAAGAAACAAATTGCCCTGACAGATAACACATTGATTGCACGTTCTCTTGGTAAATATGGGATCATCTGCATGGAGGATCTGATTCATGAGATCTACACCATTGGGAAACGTTTCAAAGAAGCAAATAACTTCCTGTGGCCCTTCAAATTATCTTCTCCTCATGGTGGAATGAAGAAAAAGACCACCCATTTTGTAGAAGGTGGAGATGCTGGCAACAGGGAAGACCAGATCAACAGGCTTATTAGAAGGATGAACTAAGGTATCTACCATGATTATTTTTGTAATCTGGTCAGCTAATAAAACAGTGAATATTCTCAAATTGAATATATATATAGTGGCTGCCTAGACTGGATGGAAAGGAGAGGATTTGGGGGTGAAAGCTAATGTGCGTGTGGTAATTATTTTTGAGATAATGAAAATGTTCTAAAATTGATGTGATATTAGAACACAACTTAGTGACTATACCAAAGTATTTTACACTTTAAAAGAATGAATTGTGTGGGATGTGTCTCAGTAAAGATTTTAAAGTGTATTATTTTTATTATGACCTAATTTTTTTTAAAATCCCATTGCCATTGATTGAGTCAGTTCCGACTTCTGGTGACCTCATGTGTTACAGAGTAAAAGAGACTTATAAGTTTTTTTTTTGGGGGGGGGATGGGGGATTGCTATAATTTTAATGAAAACAGGTTGCCAGGTCTTTTTTTCCACAGTACCATAAACCATTTGCAACCCCCAGAAACATATTATGACTCTTTATTGTTGTTGTTAGTTGCCATCAGATTACCAGACCTGTCTTCTGAGAAGACTCTGAGTAGGTTCAAACCACCACCCTTTCAGCTAGTAATTGAGTATTTATGACTTCAGAAACTGTAATTACAATGGAAGTAGAAATAAGGTAAAACAGACAATGGTGACAAATTATGTTCTCCAAAAAAAACCACAACTATCTTCTCAATGATGAGTTTTTTGTTGTACCTTGCCTACACCACTGTATGACACTTAACACCTGGTTAGCTGGGGAACATTTATTTTATTCCACAAATATTTTTTCCTTCTAGACCTATGATTTATTCCTAGAAGCCATAAAACAGTCCTGCCCCAGAAGCCAGTGTTCCTTTTTCCTTGATATTTATTGAGGTGGAATTAGAAAGCTCTCTAGGGAAACACTAGAGTTTTCATCCTATGCTTATGCGAGCCTATCTATGACTGTGGACTTTACTAGAAGAGCTCAATCACCAAGGCACCATCAGGAATTCTACCTTACAGGAAAAAGCTTTGTCACAGTTTTCTTTTCCTGTGTAAGGTACTAATCAATGAGGAACTCAACCTTGTGGTAGACCCCACATGCTTCACGATGGCTGGAATGATCTGAGAGGTATAGGACATCATGTTACTCAAAGATCCTCCCACCTGGGACTGACCAGCGCCACACTCAGGTCTATGACCTTTAGTGTTAGAGGATAGACCTCAACTTGAAAAAGACCTTGGGCTCCAACCATCTCCTCCCACTTACTGGAGAAATTTGGCTGCCTTTTAGTATTGAAGCAACTTCACCAGTCAACACTTGCTTAGATTCTGCCAAAGTCTACCTCTGCTTCAAGTTTTGAAACACAATGTACTTTGCATTCCCATACTTTGATTTGGTCGTCTATACATATGTGCATGGTTTATCTTTCCAAATAAATTGTGAGTATATTCAGGGTTGAGATGTCATCGTATTCAACTTTTCTTCCTTACAGTGCCTGGCATCTGGACACTTTTGTTGTTGCTAAGTGCTATTGAGTCGATTCTAACTCATAGTGACCCTGCACTGAGTTTCCAAGGAGCAGTTGATGGGTTTGAATTGCTGACCATGTGGTTCCCAGTCTACTGCTGATCCTACAGTGCCACACCTGTACACTTTATAGTCATGCAAAAGATATGTGCTGTTTGTCAGAACAGCAGCATTTACTCAGGGCTTCATTGTTGAGAGCCATCAGCCTTATTAAGCAGAGGTGGGGAGGTGGGAAGAAGAGTAGGAGAAGTAAACACAATAAAGAAGGAAGATAAATAAGGTAAAGTATGATAGGGGAGCAACAGTATGGAAGAAAAGAAAGGATAGCTTGAGAGAGAATGAAAATGACAGAAAGGGTGGGTTTCTGTTGTTGTTAAGTACCATTGAGTCAATTCCAACTCATATAGGGTTTGCAAGGAGTGACTAGTGAGTTTGAACAGCCAACCATATGGTTAGCAGTCCAGTGTTTGTCCTACAGTGCCATACCAGAACTCCACAGGGCGGATAGGAAATATAATTTGAGGCACACATGGCCCAATTCTATCTCTATCATTTCTCCCTCACTCTGATGTAGACCATTACTACCTAGAGGCCCCTCTAGCCAACTTTTCTCAATTCAGGAAGAAGCTAACAGACTAGGGTATCTAAAGCAATGGTCTCTATCGAGCACTATATTCTATACCAAAGTCATCTAGCTGCTTTTTACAGACCGGGCAAGTGAAACAAATGCCCTCTCTTCCATTGAGCTCTTTCAGCTCCCAGTAGCCTAGGTAAGAGCAGGAAAAACCGGTGCGACATGGCTGTCTGTACCTGCACTGGTGTATCCAAGATAGAATGAGGCACACACTGCCTGGGAATGAGCCTGCCTTCAGCAAAAGAGGTTTTCCAAAACACTGCATGGAATATTGGTGAGTTCTGGGGCAAGGCATCTTTGTGCATGGTGTCCATGCTCTCTCTAAGGTATATAGGGACTTGGCTAAGGGGAGAAGCTTTTCCTTTTGCTTTGTTTCTTTCTTTCCAGTTCTTCCCTCTTTCCACACACTCTTACTTGTTTCTCTTTTACTTTTCAAGGTTTTGTTGTTTGTTTTTTGCTACAAATATGAGCCTTTCTAATCTCCTGACATTCCTTCCACCCTTGAAAAAAGTTTATCAGAGCTGAATCTCTCATAAATTGCTTGCATATCACTCTCTCCTCTAAAATGTCATTAACTTTTTCCATAAGAGGTATCTCTTTACAGTGACTCCATGGCTGAATGTTTCCAACTCACACCCAAGAAGAAGCATGCGTTGCTGAGTCAGAACAAACTTGAAAACACTTGACAACAACAGCAAAGTCTGCATTTTCACCAATTTTGGTGGTGTCCATAGAGAGAAAAAAAATGAGGCTGACTGCTCCTTTGAAGATTTATAGCTTTGGAAACCCTATGGAACAAATCTACTTTGTCCTATCAGGTTGCTATAAGTTGGAATCAACTTGAAGGTAGTGAGGATGGTGTCCACACGACACCTCTTGCCTTGGCTGCTAGGCAGCGGACCCAAAAAGTGAGAGATCAAGACACGTTTGTCCCTGGATCATCAGGCAGATTCTCTTAGCTTTGGGGACATAGTAAGCTCTCTGACTCTTCTACTTTCTTGTTATACCCATTGTGATTAGTCTCTTAATCATCATTATCGTAATGACTAATTTTATCAAGCACTGACAGCCTGCCAAGCCTTGTTCTGAGGGCTCTACATGAATCATCTCATTTTGCCTTCTTACTATGAATATGCCCATTTTACACATGAGGCTCAGAAAGGGAAAACAACTTGACAAAAGTGACAGTAACTGACAAAACTGTTATTTGAAACTCACTTACTGCATCCAAAGTTTGTATTCTTCTTAATAAGTTGCACTGCCTCTCTTCCCACCCTTGTGTCCTTATCTCTCCCTGTCATCTCAAAAACACACTTGCTGTGTGGGACCTCAATGTGTGTGATGTCTTCCAAGCAGTAAACTCAGCATTTCTTCCTGAAGGAGGATACTTAGCAAAGCACTTTCTTTTCTATATGCTGTCTACAAAACACATCTCTTAGGCCCAAAGATTCAAATAGGTCCATAGTGAAATGTTGGGGAAAAAATATTCCACAAAAATAGTAACCAAGAGTTGTGACCAAGATGGCAGACTAGGTAGAAATGGTGTCCAGACCCTCTACAACAAAAACTCCAGAAACCAAGTAAAATGGAATGGATGACAATCCTGGAACCCAGAACTTCAAAAAAAAAGGATAAAAATGTAGATCAAATACTGATTAGGGAAAAGAATGGTTTAAAATAACAAACAAAAAGGCATATGGAAAATGAGAGACCTTATCCAGAGAAGCAGAGACACCAGAGATGGAGACAGAGATAGGGACATGGAGAGAGGGAACAGCTGAGGAAAGAGGGACTAAGAGCTGGTGGCCAGGAGTCAGACTTGGAGAATGTGCCCTTTGGTAGTGTAAATTATTATATATGCCTGAGTGTTTTCTTTAAAAAAAAAAAAAGAGCTAAAATGAATAGAGAGAAATACTGTTATCTGATGGTACATGGGGGGGATTATAATGATTATAATGAAACAAGGTGTATGATTTGTTGAATGTAAAACTGATGATCTGCTCTGTAAACTTTTACTCAATTCACAATAAAAACTTAAAAAAAAAAAAAAAAAGGCATATGGAATGTTGAACTGTCAACATATCAGGCACAGCACGTCAATTTTGTATTGCTGCAAGCAACATTCCTACCTAGGTAGAAAACAGATCATCATCTCCACTCACACAGGACTACGCCAGCAACCAGAGAGCTGTGTGTTCCCTTCCTCCCTGTCCTATACAACTACCTCATGACCAGAACTGCAGCCATCCCCACCTCACCCAGTCAAACCTCCCTACACTGTTATTTTGATGCCACTCTTTTCTTTTCTTTCTTTTTTTTTGTTTCTTTCTTCCCAGTTCTTCCCACATTCTACTTTTTTTTTTTCATTTACTTTTCTTCTTTTCTTTTTATTCCTCTCCTGCACACACTTTTTTGATGCCACAGAGTGGAAACCCCACCTCTCTACTCCTCCTTAGTAACTAGCGCTTACCTCCACCCCTCGAGTTGCCCATTGCAGCTATGTTAGGCAGCTAGCACTTGTACCAGTACTATGCTGCTTTTCTTTTTTCTCTTCCTCTCCCCCACCCCTTTTTTTAAAAAAATCTTGACAGCAAGTACCCCCACTGCATCCACGGTCAGCATCATACACTCCCAGCCTTCTGCAGTCAGTGGCATGCCAAGATTCCACTTAGCCTTGTTTAGTAGCTAGTTCTTTAACCCTTTCCTTTTCTTATTTTTCTTTTTTGTCTTTCTTCATAGTTCTTCAATCTTCCTATCCCTCTTGTTTTCTTGTTTCCTTCTACTTTGTAATACTTAGGGTTCTGTGTTAACTTGAATAGGCCAGTATTCCCAGTGGGTTGGCAGTTGAGATGTGATTATTCCCATAGGGATGAAACCTAATACAAGCATAGCTAACTCTATGATGAGTGCATATGAGCAGCCAATCAATCAAAGGGATGCTTCCTTGGTGTGGGGGGGGGGTCCTGCTCCCAATATAATGGACACGTGGAAAAGGTTCTCTGTCTTCCGCTGGATCCTGCAAGCATCCTCACAATTATTGCTATGCTTGAGACCATTGCTGATGCCACTGTGCCAATCCATCTCATTGGGTGTCTTCCTCTTTTTCACTGACCCTCCGCCTTACTAAGCATTATATTCTCCTCCAGGGACTTGTCCCTCCTGATAACATGTCCAAAATATGAGAGATGAGAATTCTGGCTGTACTTCTTCCAACACAGATGTGTTTGTTCTTCTGGCAGTCCATGGTACTTTTAATATTTTTCTCCAACACCATAATTCAAATGTATCCTTATTCATCATCCAACTTTCACATGCATATGAAACTATTGAAAATAATATGACTTGGGTCAGGCACACTTCAGTTGTCAAACTGACATCTTTGCTCTTGAACATTTTAAAGAGATCTTGTTCAGCAGATTTGCCTAATGCAATATGTCATTTGATTTCCTGACTTCTGCTTCCTTGAGTGTTGATTGTGGATCCAAGCAAAATAAAGTCTTTGATAATGTGAGTTTTTTCCCATTTATCATGATGTTATTATGGGTTCAGTTGTGAGGATTTTTGTTTTCTTTACATTGAGGTGCGATCCATACTGAAGGCTGTAGTCTTTGATCTTCGTTAATATTTTAAATACTCTTCACTTCCAGCAAGCAAGCTTGTGCCATTTGCATATCACAGTTGTTAATGAGTCTTTCTCCAATCCTGATTCCATGTTCTTCTTCATATAACCCACCTTCTAAGATTATTTGTCCAGCAACCTTGACATACACCTTTCCTGATTTTAAACATTCAGTATCACTTTGTTTTGTTCTGTTCTGTCTCTTGGTCTGTATACAGGTTCCTCGTGAACACAATTAAGTGATCTGGAATTCCCATTATTAGCAATGTTTTCTATAGTTTGTTATGATCCACACAGTCCAATATTCTTTTCATAGTCAATAAATCACAAGTAAACATCTTTCTGGTCATCTCTGCTTTCAACCAAGACAATAGATCTGATGTCGTCAATGATATTCCTCATTCTATGTCCTATCTGAAACTAGCTTGAATTTCTGGCAGATCCCTGTCGATGTTACAACCAATTTAGAATTATCTTCAGCAAAATTTTACTTGTGTATGATATTAATGACATTGTTCAATTATTTCTACATTTCATTGTGTCACTTTTCTTTGAAATGGGCACAAATATACATATATTCCAACCCATTGGCCAGGCATCTGCCTTCCAAATTCCTTGGCATAGATGAATGACCTCCAGTTGCTACATCAGTTTGTTGCAAAATGTCCATTTGCATTCCAGCAATTCTTGGAGCCTTGTTTTTCACCAATGCCTTCTGTACAGCTTGGACTTTTTCTTTCAATGCTATCTGTTTTTGATCATATGCTACCTCTTGAAATGGTTGAACATTTACCATTTATTTTTGGTACAATGACTATGTTTTCCTTCCATCTTCTTTTGATGCTTATGGATAGGAAGACTTAACATTATGAAAATGTGAGTACTGCTGAAATACTACAGGTATAATGCAATCCCAATCCATATATCAGCATTATTATTCTTTGAAGAAATGGAAACACTAATCATCAACTTCATATGGAAAGGAAAAAGATCCCTGATAAACCAAATACTGCTGAAGAGGAGTCCTGGTGGGTCACTGTAGAATAAGCAGTCCAGTGCTTATTCTACAGTGACCCACAGAATAAACACTGGACTGCTTATTCTACAGTGACTGAAAGGTCAATGGTTCAAGCCCACCAGCCACTGCTTGAAACCCCTATACAGGGTTGCTATGTGTCTGAACTGACTCAATGACACTTAACAACAACTTCTAAAGAAGAACAAAGTAAGAAGCCTCACACTCCCCAATCTCAAAACCTACCATACAGCTGTAGTAGTAAAAACAGTATGCTAATTGATACAATGACATACACATAGACTAGTGGAACAGGATTGAGAACCCAAAAATAAATCCATCCACAGATGGACAACTGATCTTTGACTAAGAGCCAGAGCCCACTAAATGGAGAAGAGATAGTGTATTTCACAAACAATGCTGGCAAAATTGGGTATCCATTTGCAGAAAAATGAAAGAGGATCTATTTCTCTCACCATATACAAAACTGAAATCAATATTGATCAAAGACCTAAATATAAAACCTAAAACCATAGTAATGTCAATTAAAAATAGCAAACTTAGGGGACTTAATACATGGCATGTTGTTGTTGTTGTTAAGTGCCGTCGAGTCGGTTCAATACATGGCATAGATCCTATCAAACATAAATAAAAATGCATAGACATCAAAAGATAAACTAGGTCATTAGATCCTCCTAAAAATAAAGATTTATGTTCATCAAAAGACTTCACCAAATGAGTAGAAAGAGGATCTACGGTCGGAACTAAATTGATAACAGTTAACAACAATAACAGACTGGAAAAAAAGGTTTTTGACTACGTATCAGACCAAAAAAAAAAAATTCTCTAAAATTCACAGAAAACATCAACAGCTCAAAATCAAAAACACAAAATTCCAATTTAAAAAGCAGCAGATAACATAATAGATACTTCATCAGAGAGGATATTCAACTGACCACAAACATTTAAAGAAATGCTTGTGATCATTGTTGTTGTTGTTGTTGTTAAGTGCCGTTGAGTCGGGTC
>NW_006408701.1:400889-412994 GCF_000296735.1 Chrysochloris asiatica
TGTGCTCATGAGGAATCTGTACATGGACCAAGAGGCAGTTGTTCGAACGGAACATCGGAACACTGAATGGCTTAAAATTAAGAAAGGTATGCGACAGGGTTATATTTTTTCACCATACTTATTCAACCTGTATGCTGAGCAAATAACCTGAGAAGCTGGGTTATATGAAGAAAAATAAATGTGTCATCAGGATTGGAGGAAGACTCAATAACAACTTGAGATATGCATATCATATGCAGATGATACAGAAAGTGAAGAGGACTTAAAATACTTACTGATGAAGATCAAAGACCACACTTTAGAGAGATGCAAATCAAAACAATAATGAGGTATCATCTCATCCCAGCATTAATTGTTAAGTGTATGCAGTAGAGTAGTTTCTGATTCATAGTGACCCTGTATAGAGTTTCCAAGGAGTGGCTGGCAAGTTTGAACCACCAACTTTAAGGTTAGCAGTCCAGTATTTATCTTACAGGTCCATACCAGGACTCCTCCCAGCCTTAATAGCAAAGTTCAAACTAACAGAAAACAACAGATCCTGGTGAGGATGTGGAGAGACTGGAACCCTCCTACACTGCTGCTGGGACTGTAAAATGGTAGAACCACTGTGGAAAATGGTATGGCACTTCCTCCAAAAGTTGGAAATAAAAATTTCATATGACCCAGCAATCCATCTACTTGGCATATAGCCTCAAGAAATAATAGATGTGACGTGGATAGATATATGTATGCACATATCCATCACAGCACTATTTACAACATCAAAAACTTAGAGACAGCCTAAATGCCTATCAATGGAAAAATGGATTAACAAACATTGGTACAAATACACTGAAGAAGAACGACATGTCTGTGAAACACCTCATAACAAGAATGAACCTGGAGGGGGTTTTGGTGAGCGAAATTAGTCATTCACAAAACGAAAAATATTCTATGAATATTGTCAAAAATCAAGGAAAGGTTTTCACACTAAAAGAGACATTCTTTGACAGTTACCAGGAGTGGGAATGGGAAGGAGGGTAATTTACTGGTTGGAGAATAGACACATTGCTTGGATGAACATACAGTAAGAGGGAGGCCAGCCAAAATATGGAGGCAGGGAAAGAGACTGGGAGGAGTGTGAGAACCAGAGGAAACAGAGGTAAATACTGTTATGTGCACAATCCTGTAATAACAGTGATCTACAAGTACATGCACAGATAAAAAAAAAAATGGGAAAGAAAATGCAAATATACCCAAGACTATATAGAAATTTTAAAGAGGATATTTGTGTCTTTGCTGCAGATATATCCATGAGTGTGGTGGAGCATACAGAGGAAAACTTCTTAGACGTAACTAAACACCTTTAGGGAATGAGTAACTAGACGTGTGGGCTCAGGACCATAATCTCAGAGGACATCAAGGTCAATTGGCATAACATAGTCCCTAAAGACAATAGTCTGCATGCTACTTGGTAAGTAGGTACTGGGGTCTTAAGAACTCTTGAGCAGCCATCTAAGGTGCAACTATTGGTCTGTCCCTGTCCAAAGGAAAGAAGAGTGATGAAAATCAAAGACTCATGGAATCAGTTAGTCCAATGGATTAATGGGCCACGTGATTCCAGAAGAACTAGATTGTTCCTGGCTACCATTTCCAATTGCCCTGACAGGGATCACAGTAGAAGGTCCTGGGTAGAATGGGAGAAAAATGAGGAACAAAATTCACTATCATAAAAATGACCAGACTTACTGGTCTGATAGAGACTGGTGGACTCCCAGAGACTATGGTCTTTAGTTACTTTTCATACCTGGAAATAAACTCACTCCCATAGGTGAATTTTCAGCCTAATAATAATAATAATAATGTCTCTAACACTGTGCAGGGTCACTATGTGCCAGAACCAACTCCACGGTACTTAACAACATCAACAACAAACACTAGTGAGGTATGTACATCTTAAAATAGTTAACTATTTGAAATCAAAAGGGCAGCATTTACCCAAGGACAAAGGGTTAGAAAATCAGGAGAAATTAAAACAGAAAACACAGGACAGAAACGGCATGAGTAATATTGCATTGTGAGTACTATAATCAGTGATATGAAATAAAACGTGTGGGAACTATTGAATGAAAAACTGATTTGTTCTGTATATCTCTATTCAATCAATTCATAATAAACAGTTTAAGAATAAAATAAATAGATAATAAAAAAGAAATGGCAAATACTGTTATATATATATATATATATATATATATATATATATATATATATATACATAATCAAACTTTAAAGATAGATTCAAATTTGATCCATCAATGAAGAAATACTAATTATATTTTTATCATAGCCAATTAAGGGAGAAAGATGGGAGAAAGAAAGGGAGTTGGCAACAAGTGTAGAAAGATTGGAGGGCATGAAGTTCACCCATGTTATTCGAAGGTTAATTCTTCACTGTTAAGGAAACTGATCATCTTAGACTTCAGGCCACATGGAAAGTTATAAATGCTCCTTAAAATACTAATGAGATATTAGTAGTCTAGAACACAACTTTCTGTACATAGAAATAGTTTCCCTTGTTTTGCTTTGAACTTTGATATTGTCTTTGGAGATCGCATTCATTTCAGTGTTCTTGTTGTTAAGAGCCGTTAAGTCGGTTCCGACCCATAGCGACCCTGTACAGGGTTTCCGAGGAGTGGCTGGTGAGCTTGAACTGCCAATGTTGCCGTTCAAACGACCTTGCAGTCCAGCGCATTAACCCACAGCACCACACCAGGACTCCTCAACGTTTTTAGCCTATGTATTTATTTACTACGTATTCCTACACACACACACACACACACACAAGGTCCTTGGTTCAAACCCACTAGCTGCTCATTGGAAACCCTATACAGAGTTTCTATGGGTTGGAACCAACTCAATGGCACTTAACAACAATAACAACACACACACACAAAGAACTCTGATGGTGCAGTGGACACGGTTGACTTTCAAACCTACCAGTCACTCCTCAGGAGAAAGATGAGGCAGTCTGCTCCTGTAAAGATTTGCAGTCTCATTTCTAGTCTGTCCAATAGGGTCACTAAAAGTCGAAATCAACTTGATGGCTTGGGTTTGAGTGTTTTACACACACACTTCACCCCCACTCCCAATACAGTTTTTGAAAATTCTTTAGGGGCTTACTTTTTCAAGTTTTTATACAGTTAGATCTAACTGGTGACAGAACCAATAGGTTTTTTGGGGGGAACTGGCTTTAGACATATAGGGTTTATTTATAAACTGAGTTCATTAATCCTTTTAATGTTTTGTTCTGGAAGAAAATGGGTCTGACTTGTGTGTGACTTTGCTATTTTAGCCCTGGGTAAAAGGGATATGCACATTTCAAGATATTATACAGATCAACTAGGGTTTTTTAAATCTATGCTTTGGTTGGACTCAAATGTTTGCATTTAACAGAATTCAGATCATGCAAGTGAGACTTTCAGCAAGCACTTCATTAAGTACAGTCAAGTTGGTTCCAACTCCTTGCAACCATGTATAGGGTTTCCGAGGAGCAGATGGTAGGTTTGAAGCACTAGAAGCATGGAAACATGGTCCACGGTATGGCCACTGTTACAGCCAACATTTAGGTTTTCCTAAGAGTGGAATCTACCAGGAGAATCATGAGACAATCTAAGCCAAAGAACTAATACATTTAGGTGTTGGAATGGAAAAATTACCATGTTGTCTTTAGTTTCTAAAAATACTAAAATGCACTAAGGACAATAGTAGCAAGGTCTCCGTGAAAGGTACACATATGGAACTGATGTTAAAATTTTCAACTTACTCAGGAGTATCCTGGAGTAATTCCCCTTCTGCTTTCCCTTCAGAGAGTTCTTTCCTCTTCTCTTTTCTTAAATGAATAAACATAATTTGTTTTAGTAGTTTTTGTTTTAGAGGAAAATTAATCGAGCAGAAAGTACAGAGAGTTTCAATGTACTCCCTCTGGTTCTTTTTAATGCAGATCTTAGTTTCTCTCTTGAGTCATCTGTAAACCTGAACTTTATCCCTTCTCTGATGGCATGTTTTCCTAAGAGTTTATCTCAACTTATTTACCTGTGATGAGCCTCACACAGGGGGAAAAGACAAAGAATAACACATGTCTTATTCTAGCAGATGATGTGACATGTGGTGACACAGTGCCTATCAAATATGTGACCTTGGGCATATCACTTCACTGCCTTGCATGCTCTGAGCCTCAGTTCCCTCACATGTCAAATGAGAATAGTACTACTTGCTCTGCATGCCATCCCTGGGTTGCTGAGACTCTCGTGTGATAAGGAAGACATAGCAGTTTGTAACTGCCCAGCCCTGTGCATGTGGAAGGGAGAGCATTATGAGCACTCCTTTAATATTCTGTCATTCCTCCCCAAAAGTCCCCCAAAGGCAATTAGACAAATATGATGTTGGTGTGGTGCTGTAGGACAAGCACTGGACCATAAGGTCTGTTTGAACCGCAAAGTCAGCAGTTCAAACTCACCAGCCACTCCTGGGAAACCCTCTACAGGGTCACTATGAATCAGAACCAACTCAAAGACACTTAACAACAACACCCCACCTCTAAACTCCCTAAAGCCAATTATACAAATATGGTGCTAAGAGGACACTCAAGTATAGTGTATAGCCAAATGGAGATGGTGGCAATGGTCTTTGGTTCATTTTTAGAATGAGCGATCATAATTCAGGGGCCCATCAAGCAAACGAAGATGACAGCAGCAACTTCAATGAAAACATTGATTGTTCTAAAGGTGTTTTCTGAAAGCAGAGATTAGCAAACGTAGTTTAATGCCACTGAAAAAATCCAGTGTTTTATTAACATTCTCAACTCATCTGTCTTGCTTTGTTCTGAGGGGGTGTGGCAAGTGGATGGAACTGAAGTTGTTTGTATTTACCTGGAAGCTTCTAGCTGAAGGTAGGGAGTAGAGAGATGAAAGATAAAACAATCCTGGGTTTACAAGTTTTCATAACACCCCGTTTAATTTGTGACCTGAAAATTCGGTTTTTCTCCTATACTTTTGTGTAAAACAAGACACACTAAAAATATTCTTTGCTTATCTGCACTTTAAATTTAACTGAAACAAAACCAAACTCACTGCCATCAAATCAGTTCTGACTCATGGTAATCTTATGGTGTCCTGGTGTGGCACTGTGGGTTAATGCACTAGACAGCAAAGTCAGTTTGAACTGCAAGGTCAGCAGTTCAAGCTCACGGGTCACTCCTTACAGGGTTGCTGTGGGTCGGAACTGACTCAAACGCACTTAATAGCAACAAAACACTGACCCTATAGGACCGAATAGAACTGCTTCTTAGGGTTTCTGAGACTGTAAATCATTATGAGAGCAAAAAGGCTCCTCCTTCTCCCACAGAGGGACTAGTGGGTTTGAACCTCCCATCTTGTGGTTAGCAGCAGTTGTCATCTTGTGGTTAGCAGCAGGTGTGTCAGCAGGTTCCTAATACAGGAGCAGACAGCCTCATTTTCCTCCTATAGAGTGGCTAGTGGAATGCTTATCCCACTGTATTACACACCAGGGCTCCTTTAAATTTAGCTGGTGGTGGTGGTGTGCCATTGAGTCAGTTGTGACTCTTAGCGACTCTGTTTGGGCTGTAAATCTTTACAGGAGCAGAAAGCCTCATCTTTTTCCCGAGGAGAGGCTGGTAGATTCGAACTTCTGACTTTGTGGTTCGCAGCCCAGTTTGTAATCCACTAGGCTACTAGGAATTTTATCTGGCATGTTTATTTCCCATTCTTCAAAATCAACAAAATAAAAATGCTGGGGGGTTTTTTATTTCAAATTTCTGTTCATTGGGCTTTTAAGGTATTATTTTATTGCAGCCATAAAAAATTATGATGGTAAGTACAAAAGCCTTGCTACAAAATTATAGACACCTTATTTAAAAAATATCAAAGTGTGAGCTATTATTTCTCTACATCTCCTCCATCTCGGTCTATACACTTCTGAAGGCAGTGTTTCCATTTCTCTGACGCTTCCTCCCAAAATTCTGTGCTCTTTGATTTACACCATGTCAAAACAGCAGTTTTGGCATAGTCAAAGGACTCAAATTGTGTTTCTTTTCAATGTCCTTTGAGTTTAAGGAACAAAAAGAAGTCTGAAAGAGGTAAGGTTTCCCAATGAAAATATCATGAAAGGTTTCTTGTTACCCTCAAAGAATGAGCAAGTGTATTGTGTTATTGGTAAGTGCCGTGGAGTCGATTCTGACCCATAGCGACCCTGCATAGGGTTTCCAAGGAGCAGCTGGTGAGCTTGAACCACTGACCTCGCAGTTCAAACGGCTTTGCAGTCTGGCACATTCACCCACAGCGCCACATGTATTGTAGTGACAGAAAAAAATTCCTCAGTGCAACTTCCCTGACCTTTTTTTCATCAATGTAGTTTTTTAATTTTCTTAAAAATTTCTTCCTAATAGACCCCATGATCTTTCTGTGTTGTTTGAGAAAATCTATCAAGATTATCCCTTTGGGGTTCCACAAAACAGTCTCTGTAACGTTCTGAGCTGACCTCTCTACCAGCAGATCTTCTCAGGAGCCACTGTTTTGACTGGAACTTTTTTTGAAGGCAACCTAGCGACACTAAGACAAGTGTATTGCTGAGAGAACTTGTGTGTGGACATCCATTCATTGCACTGATAACGTTTTAAAATATTTTGTTTGAATAAACCCATAAATGTATTAACTGAAACCTTAGTAGCAATAATTTTTTTACTTATTCTCATATAAAAATCCAATAAATCGATTCATAACGGTCTAAAGCAGTAAGAAAAAATTTCCTTACATCTCATGACCAAGAAACAAATGGTTGGCATTGATGTGCACCCTCAGCTCTGGGAGTCAGCAAGCCTAATGTAACTGCTTTGCTCCATAGGCTAGTGGGCCCATAGCACGGCCTAGTGCTGGTCTCCTGGTTCTGCTGCCCCCATTTACCTGCTTCTCGCCACCTCATAATATTCTTGGTGTTACAGTTTTGTCTCTATCTCCCAGGTCTAGGAGGTTCTCAGCAGAAGTAACCTAGGTTCAAAGGATGCTGTCCATTCTCAGTTTTTCTTGGTCATAGTGAGGTTCCCCCATGAACCTCTGAGAAGTCTCATTTTAAACATAGCAGGATGGCAAATCTGACAAATCCTTTTGTTAAGAGTTTCATGCACCTTATTTGCATGATCCAACCCCCACAAGGGTACCATTCACTTTATATTCATTATCCTGGTGTGGTGCTGTGGGTTAATGCGCTGAACTGCAAAGTTGGTTTGAACTGCAAGATAGGCAGTTCAAACTCACCAGTCACTCCTTGGAAACCCTATACTGGGTTGCCATGGGTCAGAATTGATTCGATGGCACTTAACAACAACAACATCATCCAACCCCTTTGGTGGGCCACACAAACCTTATTCGCATAACACCTTATTCACATAACATAGTTCTAAAACTGTGACAAAAAAGACCATATAAAAGTGATCCATCCTACCATACATTGACATTAGTAATATACAGTGACTTCAAAAGGCTAGTGGGAAATTCCATTATTTTGTCATTCCATTTTTCCATGAACTTTTTGAAGCCCCTACATATAAGAGCTATGGAATTAGCTTTTGATTAACCCCCGTGAGAGGAAGCTTACCTGAAGTTCCATTTCATAGTATGACCATTCATTATGTTCACAATTAACCACTTTTGATATAAAAATAATCTTCTTGTTGTCAAGTGCCGTCGAGTTGGTTCTGACCCATAGTGACCCTGTATAGGGTTTCCGAGGAACAGCTGGTGAACTTGAACTGCCGACCTTGCAGTTTAAACAGCTTTGCAATCCAGTGCATTAACCGACAGCACCACACCAGGACTCCAAAAATAATCTTAAGAAACCTCTTATTGCTAGAACTTGCTCAGAAGCAAAGTTGCTATGTAATAAATCTAGAAAAGTAGGTGGGGCCTCTTTTCTCTAACCCATCCTCCAAGCCCCTATTTTGTTTTTGTTGTTTTCTACCCTGGCAGTTTCACATGAAGAATGAAAAGTTCAAACTGATTCTTTCCAAATATCTTTTCAAATTATTCCAGACCATCACGCAGGGCCCCATCTTCTTCATGTTTTTTCAAGCAGCACTAAACCAAAAGGTTCCCCCCTTGGTGTTTTCTCAGCAGGAACCCAAGTTCCCTCAAGGATGTTAAAAGTGACAAAACATATTTCAAGGCGTAATTGTCCTCTTGTGAGCCAAGGAAGATACAGTATGTGCTTTCCTGATCTGGGAGGGGGAAGAAAAGGAAAAGAACCTCTCTCTGGCACTGATGGACTCCCACCCTCACCCCTCCTTGTATATCTTTGAAGCAACAGGGTCTTTGGACAAGAATGATTCCTACTCCCATCTCCTCCATAAAAAAAAAAATCAGTGAACAGAATTTGTAGGTTACTGGGGGTTCCAGTGAAACTGCAGAATAAGCACTGAACTTCTAACCATAAGGTCAGCAGTTCAAACCCACCAGCCACTCTACAAGAGAAAGATGAGGCTTTCTGCTCCTATAAAGATTTATAGTCTCAGAAACCCCATACACGGTCTGCCAATCAGAACTGATTCAGTGGTACTGGGTTTGGTTTCGTTTCGGTTGGAAAAAAGTTCAGCTGCCACTTTCCATAGTTCTGTGAGTAGCCTCTTAGGAAGTTTCCCTTAGGAACCAGGAGTGTGCATGAGCTTATCGGCATGAATGGAGTGTGACCCTACCTTGAATCACTCTTTTCAATCTAAGGACTTAACCCTACACCATTCTGAACATGTTGTTATTAAGTGCCAAGTCGGTTCTGACTCATAGCAATCCGTATAGGGTTTCTGAGGAGCAACTGGTGGGTTTGAAGCACCGACCTTTTGGTTAGCAGTCCAGTGCTTATCCTACAGCACTATACCAGGATTTCAAGGCTTACTATATTGAACAGTTAATGCCATATTAGAAAAAATATAACATGCAACCCTCAGTGGCATTGTGATTTTAAGGTATATAACAAAAAGCTTGTTTCCTTATGGCTAACTCAGTTCTGTATGATAAACACTGACTGTGAATCAAAAGGTTGGCAGTTTGAGCCCACCAGCAAAAAAAAAAAAAGATGAAGCTTTTTGCTTCCGCAAAGATTGACAGCCTTGAAAACCCTCTATGGGGTTGCTATGAGTCGTAACTGACTCAAAAACATTTCAAACCAACAACAAAATCTTTTTTTGAGAAACTAACACTGGTCAGGGTAAGGGTGAAGATGGAGTTCACTGTGAATATGTGGTTCACTGTAAACCACAATGGGCACTGGGAAAACTTCTGTGGTATGCAGATCCTGCTGAGAGTGATTCAGGGATGCTCATCCTCATCCTGGTGTGGTGCTATAGGATCAGCGCTGGACTGTGAACCACAAGGTCGGCAGTTCAAACCCACCAGCTGCTCCTTGGAAATCCTATCAGGGTCACTATGAAACTAACTCAACCACACTTAATAACAACTATCTTATGAAAGGAGGCCCCCTACCCATTCTATCTGAATGGCATTTTCTTAGTAATTTACATCCATACCTTACTAACCCCATTGGGCACACAAAACCAAACATACAGAGAATTCACAACTTTATTAAAAATGTGGTAAAATATGAAAACACAGTAAAATATGAAAGGCCATACAATATAAAACAATGGCTTTCATCATTTATTCAATTCATTTAACAGGCATTTGGTGAACTACTTTTGCACAATGAATATGCTGAGGAGAATTTGAGTCTAATCAAGAGAAAAATCTTTGGAAAAATTGTCATAGAGAGCACACCTTCTTATAAATCGGGGAGCATAAGAGGATTGTACTAGATGGGGACCCAGACCAGGCCAAAGAAGACATTATTACAGGGAGGAAAAAGCGGCGGGTGAAAGTACACATTAGGCAAGGGCTGAAGAGGTATGACTAGCATGGGAGGGGGTGGCACCATAAAAACCCATCTCCAACGTGGCTGCAGAATGACGTTGTTGTTGTAGCGATTGACGAGAGGCTGGCCCAGGATAATGGAGGGCATATCTTCAACTATCAATGCCCTCTGCTGTCTTCTCCATCTGGCCCTCCTATTCTTAAACCAAATCTTCAATCAGAGGAAAAGGGAAGATAGGTTTAGTATATTGAACAGTTAATGGTATATTAGAAAAAATACAATATGCAACTCTCTATGGCATTGAGATTTCCAAGAGCATCGGGAAAAGCTATAACCTTATTGCTAAAATACCTTAGGGAAGTTAACACTGTACTTTCTCCCTTCAACTCACCTTTAGTAAGCATCTACTATGTGCCAAGTTCTGGACTAGGTTTATAGCTTTATCTCTCTCTTTAAAGTTAGCCTCTACTTTAAGGAGTCCATCTCCAGAGTAAAGTCAATAAAGGCACACTGGATTTTGAAAGAGATGCTTTCCTTCAAGGTGTCCAAGAAGTCATTCATACTTTGAAACCTGTCTGTACTCCCAACACTACCATTGAGTTCAGTCCAACTCAGAGACCCTGTATAGGGGTTTCCAAGGCTATAAATCTTAATGGGAGCAGACATCCTCATCTCTTTCCCACTGAGCCATTGGTGGGTTTGAACTATCATCCTTGAGGTTAGCAGCCCAACACCTAATCCATAGCATCACCAGGGTTCCTTAATAGTATAACTAAAAAAAGGAAAAGTTGTTAGACATTAGAAATTTCTCAAGAGAGTATTCCCTCATACATTTGGTAGTTTATAATGCTGAATTTGTGTGATATCTTCAAGGCATATTTTGGCTGTATATAATTCATGAATCTTTCATAAGTCAGTTTAACTTTATTCAAAATTGCTGTTTTGGGTTCTTTGTTTGTTTCTTTTTTAGATAAAGTTCCAAAGTTTGCAAACATTCTTCTCATTCTCCAGCATAATGTGACTACTTTACCAGTGTTCACAAGCTGATACAATATATTTATTGGAAATAAATTAATGTAATATGCACTTTATTTATATGTTATATATGTATGTATGTATATATACATATAAAACACGTATATATATATATATGTGGAACTCCTTTTCCTTATATTTGAAAAGGAGTTCCATTTTAGTTTTTTTCTTTAGGAAACCCTCTTGGTAATGGACATTTTCCATAAACCTCCAATTTTCTAAGCTGTTTGTTTAGCCATACACAAAAATAGTCAATAGAAACACACCCACTTGCAAATGTACGGGACAAAGCTGCCTAAACCCTGAATCCCGGACAGTAGAATGACTGATAAGCAAAACTGCTTTTCTTACGTTTACTTACCTGCACTCTGGTTTCAGTCACATCCAAGCGTCTTGCCAGCGCCTTTCTGAGGAGAGAATATAACAAATGTTCAGTATTTGGCATTGTGAATGAGATGAAACATGCCATGTTTTGGAAATTTCTCTCTCCCATCCCTCCTGGTCTCCCCACCTTTCAGGGCACTGTCCATTTTAGCACTGCATAAACAAATCCCTTGAAGCCCTCTAAGTGACTTTGGGATCAGGAAGGGAAGGTACGGATCTCAGGAGGGAGCCCAGTGAGGCTCTGTATACCAGGTGCCTCCCAGACCCACCACTTACCGCTGGAAAAAGCTGGGGTACTGGTTTCCCTGGAAAAATCTCTCCAGCATCCGCACCTGCACCTGGGTGAACAACACTCGATAGGGATACTGCTGCTCATTCTCGGCTTGGGGGCCCTCAGCGCCCTGGGGGCCCGGCTCCTCCTGCTGCTCAGGCTGCTGGCCACCTATGGCGCCATCATCGTGGTTCTCGTCGTCCTTGGGGTCTGGGGCTTCTTCCTCGCCAGCAGAGCCTCCTTCTCCATGGGAGTCTCCCTCTCCATCGGAGCCTCCTTCTCCACTGGAGCCTCCTTCTCCACCGGAGTCTCCCTCTCCATCGGAGTCTCCCTCTCCATCGGAGCCTCCTTCTCCACTGGAGCCTCCTTCTCCACCGGAGTCTCCCTCTCCATCGGAGCCTCCTTCTCCACTGGAGCCTCCTTCTCCACCGGAGTCTCCCTCTCCATCGGAGCTTCCCTCTCCATCGGAGCTTCCCTCTCCATCGGAGCTTCCCTCTCCATCGGAG
>NW_006408701.1:413159-419941 GCF_000296735.1 Chrysochloris asiatica
CGGAGCCTCCCTCGCCATCGGAGCCTCCCTCTCCATCGGAGCCTCCCTCGCTATCGGAGCCTCCCTCTCCATCGGAGCCTCCCTCTCCATCGGAGCTTCCCTCGCCATCGGAGCCTCCCTCTCCATCGGAGCTTCCCTCGCCATCGGAGCCTCCCTCTCCATCGGAGCCTCCCTCTCCATCGGAGCCTCCCTCTCCATCGGAGCCTCCTTCTCCATCGGAGCCTTCTCCATCGGGGTTGCCTTCTTCATCAGAGCCACCTTCTTCTCTTCCTTGTCCCTCTTCCTCTCCTTCTGGTGCTGGTGCTACCGGCTCAGGGAGCGGGCGTATTTCCTCGCGTGTTTCCTCCTCATCGTCTCTTTCCTCTACAATAACAGACATCATCACCGACTTAACACCTGGAAAAGAAAAAAATGCAAAAAGAGAGGTGAGGCAGTTGGAAATCAGGGTGCACAGAGAGCATCCCGTCCACTCGCCTCTCCAGGGAAAGCCCATCTCTTAAAGTCGCGTAAGCCCCTGACCATACACTGACCATGCAGCTCTTCTCGCTCTTCATAGACCTCAAGGCTGTTGTGGTGGAGGGTGTTGTCCTGGCTGTTCGTTGGCATGGGCTCCATGACCTAAGGGATGTCCGTGTTGCCTTGTGCCTCTGCAAACTTTGTCCCCGGTGTCCGTAAACACAAAAAGGTCAAGATCAAGCTGTGACCAGTGCTCAGTCTGGTGCTTTTATGGCACCAGTTCCAAGTCCCAGCGTCACTAGCGACACTAACGCAGGTTCAAAAAATGCAGATTAGAGGTGCGGCTTACTATTGGCTCTCTCTTTATGGCACGTTAGAGTGGGTGGGGCTTGGTAAGTGCGCAAGCATAGAGGTGAGGCGGACGAGGCGGGGCGGAGCGGGGCGGGGCGGGGCGGGGCGGGGGGGGGGGGCAAGGTGGGGCGGGGCAGTAAAAGAGTGGAGGCACACGCACCACTAGGGGGTGGTAGAGATCTTGCATGCTTAGGCACTTGACGCTTAAGTAACTGCTTTTAGCTCCATTTGCAATTTAGAGCACTACACCCGAGTAAAGTGGGGTGCCTGCGTGGAAGAAGCGGCTGTGCAGGATTGTGTAAACAGATTGAAGCAGGGCTTCAAACTGATTTACTCCCTGTTCATTCCCCTGCTGAAAATTTCCACCCCAGATAAACTGAATCAGAATCTGTGTTTTAACAAGATTCCCGAAGGATTTTTATAGATCTCCAGTATAAAGTAATAAGAATCACCTGGGGATCTTGTTAAAATACAGGTTCCTATTCAGTATATCTCGAGTGCAAATGCAAATTCTCAATAGGGAATTATACTGGAATAAGCAGGTTGATGTGAAATGCCATCGTGTTGGTGTCTACTCATAGTGACCCTGCATAGGGTTTCTGAAGAGCAGCTGGTAGGTTTGAACCACCAAACCTGTGGTTTGCAGTCCAGTGCTGATCCTACAGTGCCACACTACGAATCGCTGGTTAGAAACATTAAATTCAAGGAGGCAGGTTGCAAGGAGTGATCTTGCGCTGACTCGGTGAGTCCTTGAGGAAAAGTTTGGAAAATGCCTCAAGATACAGCCCTCCATAACTCAAATCTGCACACGGCACAGGATGATCATTAAACTGCTTACTCTGTGGTTTTGCAAGGACACTGAAATCAAAGTGCACCACATTCCCCAGAGCTCAGGAAGCAAGAGGTCTGGGCTTAGTTTGCAGAGCATTCTGGGTACTCTGATACACTGGGAAAGAAACCCAACATGTTCCCTGAGAAAGTCAGAAGACACTAGATTTTTAGCAATGAAAACTTGCAAATAGTCAGAGTGCAAATGTAGATAAAAACTTGCACAGTACTCACTCCATCCAAGAATGCTTATACCTCATGGGGCTCCTCCTTGAGTAGTCGGTTTACTCATGAAGCATCTTAAGTATGCTGTGTACAACAATGTTGCATGGTGTGCAAAAGCCTGACTTGGTGTGCGTTAGTGTATCCATTATATTTCACATGGTGTTCTCTCTGTTTACTGCAAACCCTCTACAAAAGCTCATGTACACCCTAGGCAGCCTCCCCCTTCTTGCCACTGCCTCTTGCTCCTCTCTCCTTGCCAGGAATAAATAGATTTTGCTTAATGTCAAATAAGGGGCAGTTGGGACAGGTTGGTGCTGGCTAACCTGGTGAGTTGCTTATTCTCCCTCTGCATTTAGTTTATTCATCTGCCAAAGATGACAACAATAGGCCCTACTTTATGGGGTTGTTGCAGGGATTGAAATAATATCAGTGTCTTAAACTTAGTTGTTTCTTAATCTGTGCCAAGCAGCAGCTTAAGTAATTTGTTTATATTAGCACATTTCATCATTTTAACAAATGTATGAGTGTAGATTTACTACACTCCTCATTTTATATGTGACATGGAACCCATCATCTGCTCTGCAGAAGGAAAATGAGGCTGGTTGCTCCTGTAAAGATTTATAGTCTCAGAAACCTTATGGAGCACTCATACTGTCTTACAGGGTCGCTCTGAGTCAAACTCAGTGGGGATTTGTTGTTGTTGTTTTGTTATATTTTGCTTTGTTTTCATTGAGTTGCACAGAAGTTAAGTCACCTGCCCAAAGACACCCTGCTGGGAAAGGTCACAGCTGGGATTTGAACCTATTGTTGTAAGGTGCCTTCAAGTTGGTTCTGACTCCTAGCAAACCTATGCACAACAGAACAAAACACTGCCTAGTCATTCACCATCCTCACAATCGTTGTAACACTTGATCCCATTGCTAATACCACTGCGCAATTCATCTCATTGGGGGTGTCCCTCTTTTTCACTAAACCTCCTTGTTACCAAGCATGATAGCCTTCTCCAGAAACTGGTCCCTCCTGATAACATGACCCAAGTATAAGAGATGATGTCTCTCTTCCTGGCTTCTAAGGAGCATTCTGATTGTACTTCTTTCCAACACAGATTTGTTCTTCTGGCAGTCGTTGTACTCTTAATATTCTTCTTCAACATTCAACTCAAACACACTAATTTTTCTATGGTCTTCTTTACTACTCATTGTCCAAGTTCACATGCATAAGAGACTATTGAAAATGCTATGGCTTGGGTCTGGTGCACCTTAGGCCTCAAACTGACATCTTTGTTCTTGAACACTTTCTATAGTTCTTGTGCAAGAGATTTGCCTAATACAAAGTTGTTGTTGTTGTTAAGTGCTGTCAAGTCACTGCCAACTCATAACAACCCTGTATAGAGTTTCTAAGGAATGGCTGGTGAACTTGAACAGCTGACCTTGTGGTTCAACCTGACCTTGCAGTCTAGCACATTAACCCGCAGTGCCACATCAGGCCTAATACACTTGTTATTGTTGTGAAGTGCCGTCGAGTCAGTTCCGACCCATAGCGACCCTGTATAGTAGGGTGTCTGAGGAGCAGCTGATGAACTTGAACTGCCGACCTTGCAGTTCAAACGGCATTGCAGTCTAGCGCATTAACCCACAGCGCCACACCAGGCCTTATACACTACAGTCTTTTCATTCTTGACTGCTGCTTCCAAGCAAAATTAAGTCTTTGACAACTTCAATCTTTTAATCCATTTATCATGATGTTAATTATTGGTCCAGGTGAAGATTTTTGTTTTCTTTACATTGAGATGTAATCCGTATTAAAGGTTATGGTCTTTGTTCTTCATCAGCAAGTATTTTGAGTCCTCTTCACTTTCAACAAGCAAGATTGTATTATTTACATATCACAAGTTGTCAATGAGTCTAACTTCAATCCTGATGCCATATTCATCTTCATCAGATTATTTGCTCAGCATACACATTGAATAAGTATGGTGAAAGAATACAACTTTCCTAATTTTAAAACATTCAGTGTCTCCTAGTTCTGTTCAAACAATTACCTCTTTGTCTAGGTACAGGTTCCTCATGAGCACAATTAAATGTTCTAGAGAACCTGTTCTTCATAATATCTACACAGTTGAAGCCTGTGCATAGTCATAGTCAGTAAAGCACCGGTAAACCTTGGTATTCTCTGCTTTCATTCAATATCCATCTGATTTCAGCAATGATATCCCTCATTCCACATCCTTGTCTGAATCTGGCTTGAACCTCAGGAAGTCCATGTACTGTGCTGCAGCCAATTTTAATTATCTTTAGCAAAATGTCCTTGCATGTCATATTAATAATATTGTCTGATGATTTCCACTGCGTCATCTGTCTTTTGAATGGGCACAAATATGGATTGTGTCATCTGTCATTGGAATGGGCATAAATATGGATCTCTTCCAATCAGTTGGCCAGGTAGCTGTCTTCCAAATTTCTTGGCATAGATGAGTGAGTGCCTCCAGTGCCACATCAATTTGTTGAAAAGATTTCAATTTGTATTCTGTCAAATCCCAGAGCCCTGTTCTTTGCCAATGCCTTCAGCGCACCTTGGACTTCTTCCTTCAGTACCATCGGTTCTTGATCATATGGAACATTTTGAAATGATTGAACATCAACCATTTCTTTTTGATTCTTTCTGCATCATTTGATATTTTCCCCAAGCTGTTGTTGTTAAGTGCTGTCGAATCAGTGCTCACTCATAGCGACCCTGTATATAGTTCAAACTGAACTTTTGGTCCAGTGCTTGTCCTACAGCGCCACACCAGGACTCACAGAATCTTTCTGTAGTGGAAGTCGGGGCTTATATTTTTCTTCAGTTCTTTCAACTTGAGAAATCCTGCACATTTCATTATAATATTTGACTTTGTCTTATTGAGCTGACCTCTGAAATTTTCTCTTCAGCTCTTTTACATCCTCACTTCTTCCATTTGCTTTAGCATCTCTACGCTGGAGTGCAAGTTTCACAGTCTCTTATGACATCCATTTTTGTCCTTTCCTTCTTTCTTGTCTTCTTAGTGACCTTTTGCCTTCTTCCTGCATGATGTTCTTGATGTCATCCCACAACTTTTCTGGTCTTCGATTATTAGTGTCTAATGCATCAAATCTGTTCTTAAGATAATCTGTAATTCAGGTGGGATGTGCTCAAGGTCATATTTGTGGCTCTTGCAGGCTTGTTTTAATTTTCTTCAGCCACAGCCTGAACTTGCATATAAGAAACTCACGACCTGTTCCACAGTCTACCTGTGGCGTTGTTTTGGCTGATGATATGGAGCTTTTCCATGATCTCTACCCGCAGATGTATTCAATTTGATTTCTGTGAATTCCATATGGTGAAGTATATGTGTAGAGTTTTCTTCTATGTTGTTTAAAAAAGATATTTGCAATGAGTCATTGGTCTTGCAAAAATCTGTCATGTGCTCTCCAGCATAATTTCTATCACGAAGGCCATACTTTCCAACTACAGATACTTCCTCTTTGTTTCCAAAGTTTGCATTCCAACCACCAATGATTATCAATACTTATTGATTTCATGTTTGAACAATTTTACACTGAAGAAGTTGATCGAAAACTTCAATTTCATCATCTCTGGCTTCAGTGGTTCATGCATAAATTTAAATAACAGTGTTATCTAGTCTTCCTTGTAGATTTATAGATATTCTTCCATTATAGCCTGCAATATACTTCAAGATAAATACTGAAATATTCTTTTTGATGATGAATGCAACACCACTCCTTTTCAATTTGTCATTCTTGGCATAGTAAACCATACGATTGTCAGATTAAAAATGGCCAATTTCAGTTTACTGATGCCTGAGATAGTGATGTTTATGCACTCCATTTCATTTTTTACAACTTCCAATTTTCCTAGATTCACACTTCGTACATTCCATGTTCCAGTTATTAATGGATGCTTATGGCTGTTCCTCCTCATTTTGAGTTTTTCCCCAGCAGCAAATTAAAGTGCCAAAAGCTTTACTCCATTTGTGTCATCATGGTCAACTCTACGTTCAGGAGGCAACTCTTTCCCAGTCATATTTGAGTGCCTTGCAACCTGAGGGGCTCATCCCCTGGCACTTTATCTGATAATATTCTGGTGCTATTCATAATGTTTCAATATTCAGTATTCTGGTGCTAGCCAACAGTGTTTCACTGCTATTCATAAGGTTTTCAGTGCCTAGACATTCTAAAGTAACCTGCCTCTCCTTCCTAGTCTGTCTTAGTCTGGAAGCTCAGCTGAAACCAGTTCTCCATGGATGACCCTACTGGTATTTAAAATATTGGTGGCATAGTTTCTTTCCAGCATCACAGCTACAAACAAGCCACTGACAAACTGACAGATGAGTGGTGGGGAATTTGAACCTAGTCACTGAGGATTATGCCTGGCACAGATAACATTACCAATAATAGTAGCTATAAGGAGTCCTGGTGTGGTGCCGTAGGATAAGCATTGGACTACTAACCATAAGGTCAGTGCCTAAAACCACCAGTCTCTCCTCGGAAACCCTATACAAGTTCGCTATGAGTCGGAACCACTTGATGGCACTTAAGAACAACAACAACGTTATGGTTTATAACATTGCTGTTGTTGTTAAGTGCCATTGAGTCCATTCTAACTCATATAGGCCCTGTATAGGGTTTCCAAGAAGCGGCTGGTGAGCCTGAACCACCGATCTTGCATCCCAGTGCATTAACCCGAAGCACCACACCAGGACTCCCGTTTTTAAGATACATTACATCTCTCTCTTTTTTTAAACGTTCTTATTGTGGATCAAATGAGCTCTGGTAGCGTAGTGGTTACAAGTCAGGCTGCCAACCTCAAGGTCAGGAGTTCGAAACCACCAGTGGTTCCACAGGAGAAAGATGAGGTATTCTGCTCCCATAAAGATTTACAGCCTC
>NW_006408701.1:423361-440626 GCF_000296735.1 Chrysochloris asiatica
TAGCCTTCTTGTCCCACTCCACAATCCCCGTTGAGGCCTTTTTCCTAGGGATAAACAGTTCAGGGCTGGCTGTGGCTGTTTTGTGCTGCCATTTGGTTTTATGTAGAAACTGTCATTTTATATTTTGAGGATATCTGTGCACATGTGTAGTAGAATCCTCCTGGGATGGGGGTGGGGTGTCCACTTGCTCAGGCACCCCCTCTAGTCAACATAATGGAGGTGTGCAGACAGCAAGAGACCAATGAAAAGATACCAAAAAAAAGAATGTCCACACCTTTATATCCACGGTTCTGTCAGGCATCGTGGCTGCTCTGATTCTTCTCCTGCTTGGTCTCTTCCAAGATGGTGGCTCTGGAATCAACTGAGCATCTTGAATTAGAAAGCAATGGATTTCTTGCTGCTGCTACAAATTTCCCTAGCTGTAAGCCTTCCAACCTTCTAAATATTCTTCTATATGTGGTTCAGAGTTCTGGCACCATCTCTTGAGCCTGTTTGGTTTGGTATTCTGTGTTGTAGCTGATAGAGCTCCTCACTGCACGTCCACCCTCTCTGCCATCTTGTTTGTTCTCTTGATACATTACAGCTCTTGAAAATACTTTTCCACTTACCATGTCAAGTCATCTTGAGTACCACACTCTTAGGTTACTACTCTAATAGTGTCACTTATTTTATATACTCTGCAGATTCACAGACATTGTCAGGTCTTTGTTCTTTAAGCCATGAAGACCTTCTCAGTGTTATCATTGGTCCTGTCTCAGGTTCTTCTCTATTAACGAACCAAATACCTTCAGTCAATCCCAGCCACTTGGGGAAAGGGTGGGGACTAGATCCAGGCTACCACAGAATGCAACCTAACATTTCCGTAGTAACCCAAGAAATTGGAACATGAGAAGGAGTTAAAATGGCAGTGCAGGGAGGGGGATGGGAAAAGGGCAGCCAAACATGTACCAGAATCATCTGATTTGTCTGAGGCCAACAACCCTCCAAAAGGTGGCCTGGTGCATTTTTATCTCTCCCACTGACCCATTCCCAGATACCCACACAGAATTACTGCATACACAGGATGCAACAGTATTTCATTCTGCTGTATATGGGGTCACTATGAGTCAGACCTAATAATAACTATGAAACTTTACCAAGCAAATATTTCAGTAAACACAAACACAATAAACACTTTACAGAAACCATTCAGAGAAATCATTAAACAAACAACTACTACAAAAAGAACCAATAACAACCAACCCTAGAGAAGGGTGGGAATCTGATTTCCAGAGTTGCCACATTATATTAATTAAAATATTAAATTTCCAACATCAAAAACTCAAAAAGAAATGAGAGTATTACCCCTATACAGAGAAAAATAATGCAGCAGAAACTATTCCTATTGAACCTTGGATGATGGAATTAATAGACAAAGACTTTACATTGCTATTATAAAGGTATGCAAATAAATAAATGAAATCATGCATAAAAAACTAAAGGAAAATCTGAGGATGATATTTTGCCAAATAGAGAAAGTCAATAGAAGTATTATGAAAAGAAATAAAATAGAAATTCTAGATTTGAAAAGTATAACAACTGAAATTTAATTTAAAATAAAAAAGAACTTGAAGAGTTCAACAATAGTTTGCACAGTCAAAAGAAAAAAACCAACAAACTTTCAAATAATTCAATTGAGATTATTCAGTCTGAGTAACAGGAAAAGAGAAAACAGAATCAAGAAAAGTGGAGTAAACCACAAAAACCTGCACATGAACACACAAATAATTGGCATTCAAGAAAAGAGAGCAAATCCCCTCCATACACAGAGTAGACAGGGATGGGCAACTTGGACATTGGCTACCCAAAATGGGGGGCGGGGGGCTACAAAGGCAAGAAGTGACTGGCTTACAAGCTTTCAAGAGGGAACCTAGATCCAGAGGGCCTGGAGGAAGGTAGAATCTCCAGTGAGTAGTATTCAATCTGTCTAGGCAGGGCTGATGCAATGAAATGCAGACGGGTCTCTTGTGATACAATAGTGAATAATTGTTATCAGGACTGATTGTGAGGGTTAGAAATGTAAAGGTAGATGTTTTATAGCAAGGAGGGGAGTGATTAACTTTTCAGTCTAGGAGCAGAGGTCCCTATGACATCAAGGTAGAAGACCAGAGAGCTGGACCCTACCCAGAGAAGCAGTGATGCCTGAAATGGAGCCAGAGATGATGACGTGGAGCGATGGAGCAGCTGGAGACTTTAGATTCAGAGAGGGAGAGTGACTGTGGGCTGAAGACCTGGGGGGTACGGGGGGAAGGGAAGGATGGCATGGAGGGGATTGTAACCATGGCAATGAGATGATATACGATAGAATGAATGTAAAATTAATGTTCTCCCATGTAAACAATCACATAATTCACAATAAAACATTTAAGAAAAAAAGAAAAAGAAAAGAGAGCGAGAAATGAGCAAAAGGAATATTTGAAGACATAATTAATGACTGAAAACTTCCCAAATTTGATGAACAACATCTATCTGCACACCCTAGAACCTCAACAAATTCCAGTAGGATAAATACAAACAAATCTACACCTAGGCACATCACAATCAAACTGCCCAAAACAAAAGACAAAGAGAATCTTGAAAATAGCAAGAGAAGAGCCATTTATCACCTACAAGAAATCCTCAATAAGAGTAGCATCTGATTTCACAAGAGAGAAATCAGAAAATACTTAAAGTTGAATGAAAATGAAAATAAAACATACTAAAATTTATTGGATGCAGTAAAGGGAGTGCTCAGGATGGAGATTAGCAGTGGTTAATGCCTACATTTAAAAAAAAATAAAGATCTCAAATCAATAACCTAATTTCACAACTTGAGGAACTAAAAGAAAAGAAACAAAGCTCAAAGCTATCAGAGGGAAGAAAATACAAATGATCAGAGCACAAATCAGTAAAATAGAGTAAACAACAGTAGAATCAAAGAAAAAAGAAATTTGTTTTTTGAAAAGAGCTACACAAATCTTTAGTTAGACTGACAAAAAGAGAGAAGATGCAAAAACTAAAATCAGAAATGAAAGTGGGGACATTACAAGAGACTAGAGAAATAAAGAGGATCGATCATAAGAGAATACTACTAACAATTTTATGCCAAAAAATTAGGTACGAGATAAAATGGGCAGATTTCTAGAGAACTCTTTATATATACATAAGCCCAAAGTTCTCCTTTTATATTTATTTCTTCAACTCATGCGCAGTGCTTAGTATGTACCAAGAATTTTTCTAAGTACTTTGCAGATATTAATTCATTTATCTTCACAGTAACCCCAAGAGGGAAGGGCTCCTTAGTATAACCATTCTTGGATGCATTAAACATTGGCAGGTTTTTACATTTGCACTTGGATGAGAATTCATTATCAAAATAAGAGTTCTTGGAGTCCTAACAAAGGCGCTCTGGTAGCGTAGCGGTTACGAATCAGGCTGCTAACCTCGGGTCAGCAGTAGGAACCTACCAGTTGTTTTGCGGGAGAAAGAGGAGGCTTTCTGCTCCCGTAAAGATTTACAGCCTCGGAAACCCTCTGCAGGGTCCCTATGAGTCGGAACCGATTCCACGGAGCACCAGTACCCCCAGCAGTGTTGTAGTGTATTAGCCGTGGGCTGCTAACAGTAAGGTCAGCAGTTCAAATTCACCAGCCGCTCTGAGGGAGAACGAGTCTTCTCCCGTAAAGATTCACAGCCATGAGTCAGAATCCACTCAATGGCAGTGGGTTTGGTTTTGGGTTTGGATTCCTAAAGGGGCATATTGTGCTTCCTGTAGCGTGCATCAGAGCGTACAGATTGCTGTGCAAACATAGCCACATGCTTTCGCTCCTGGCACCACCACCCCCACCCCCACCCCCACCCCCAGAGAGTGGCAACTTTACCATTCTTGCAAAGCTCAGTGCAAGCAGCCTCCTAGCTAGCTAATCACCTCAGCTTGCACCCTTTGCAAGGTTAGGGTTAGGGTTAGGGTTAGGGTTAGGGTTAGGGTTAGGGTTAGGGTTAGGGTTAGGGTTATGGAGAGCTAGATCATGATACATTCTCCCAACTTTTCTCCAAAGGCTCTCAGAGCTAGTGTGAGGTCTCGCCCCCGACCCCTTGTGACTGACCCTTCGTTGGGTTGCACACTTCAACATAGCCATTGGCAGGCACTCAGGAGTAGTCACTAAACTACAAGCGCCGCACACACTCAAGCCCCTTCCCCCTTTATTACATGCACTCCTCTATTTTATGACCACACCCTGGTTTTTGCCCGCCAACAGATCCCACCCACAGCAGATGGCGGTAAGGAAATAAGCCAATAGCAAGCCTCAGACAAGGCCCGCCAATACTCTGAAGATGCTTTAGTCACAATGTAACCGTTAGCAACTGCATATATAAAAGCTCAACCCCGTAGCTTGCCTAAAGTCCAGATCCGGTCCCGAGATTCCCCTGGAGTGCAGCGGTGTACACCTCTGTCTAGCTACGACGCTCCAAACATGGAGCCTCCGTCTGGGTGGAACCACTACGACACGGGTTACCACAGCCTTGAAGTCTACAATGAGATACCACCTCTAATTGAGCTGGTTCCTGGAGCAGAAGGAGAAGACCTCTTTGGCGAAGACCTCTTTGGCGCGGGAGCTCTGAGCTCCTTGGGTGACAACAACCTTGAGGGAGCATGTAGCAGCGGCCAGAAGCCCCGGAAAAAGCCCGCGAATCCAGGCAAGCAGCAGAAGGAACCCGGCCCAGCGATGGCTAAGGGTCCGAATCCTCAACACTCCAAACAGCAGCAGCGCCCTCCCCGGATCAAGTTTACCCCGACGCAGGTGAAGGAACTGGAGAGCGTTTTCGAACACACTCCATACCTCAGCCTGGCCCAGCGGTAAGCATCTTGCTTCTGGAAGCGTGGGCCCGGAAACCCAAGGCCACGTGCGGGTGGGGGAGGGGCCCGGCCACTGCGGCCTGCCCGCTCGTCGTTCTGCTCTGGAGTGCAAGCATCCTTCTAGAAATCAAAATCAAGTAGTATTTAACTCAGTCAAGTCCGGAAACTGGATGGTGACCTGTTTTTGTATATTTAAAAAAAAATTCTCAGAACCAAGGCTGGGATCTGGATGGGGTCATGCAAGTGTAGTATCAGATGTACCTTATAGGTAAAATTCTGATCATTTGTTCAACATAGATTTAAGTAAAAATTTTAAAACTTGGTTACGTCGAATAGATTTCGACTCATAGTGGTCCTCTAAGACCAAGTTGTTGTTGTTAAGTGCTGTCGAGTCGGTTCCGACCCATAGCGACCCTGTACAGAGTTTCCGAGGCTGTAAATCTTGACGGGAGTAGAAAGCCTCATCTTTCTCCCGCGGAGCTGCTGGTAGTAGCGAACCGCTGACCTTAAGGTTCGCAGCCCAATTCGTAACCACTACGCTACCAGAGCGCTTGACCAAGTAGAACTGCCCATTTAAAAACGTTAATATTATAGCTTTTGGAATCGTGGTGTAGCACTGTAGGATGAGCACTAGACTGCTAACTCAAGGTCGGTGGTTTAAATCCACCAGCCGCTTCTCGGAAGCCCTATACTGGGTTTCAAAGAGTCAGAACTGACTCGACTCGACGGCACTTAACAACAATAGTCTTTATGGCGTAGGGTCACTATAAGTGGGACTCAGTTTGATGATAAAGCTGTTTTTAAATCGTTATGGAAGCGGGAGGCTACACGTTTCTCCCCCTGGAGCCTCTGGTGTGATTCCACCCACTGATGCTTTCGTTACCTGCAAAGTGCTTAACCACTGCGCCTTCTGGGCTCTTTTTTTTTTTTACCCCAGTGGTGAATTTGATTACTGGGTTTTTAAGACCCCTGGTGGTGCTGTAGGATAATCAATGGATTGCTAAAGACAAGGTTGGCAGTTCAAACCCAACAGCTGCTCTGTGGGCAAAAGGTAGGCTTTTCGCCGGTAAAGATTTACAGCCTCAACCCTACTTGACTCGATGGCAATAGGTTGAGTTTACTGGTTTGTTTAGGAGTCCTGGTGGCTCAGTGGGCTAAGCATTGGAGTACTAACCAAAAGATCAGCAGTTCGAATCCACCTGCCGCTCTGCAGGAGAAAGATGAAGTTGTCTGCCTCCTTAAAGATTTGCAGCCTCGGTATATATGATGTCATTCAAAATCAAAACTCTAACATTGAACATTTTTCTGGTTTTCTATCCTCAGAGAGGACCTGGCAAAACGCATGGACGTGACTGAAACCAGAGTGCAGGTCAGTAAACCATTCTCGGTTCAGCAGCCATTCTAACACATGGGTTTCAGATATTGGGCAGTTTTGCCTCCACATTTGTACGTGGGCACGTTTCTGGTTAAACAGCTTAGAACTCTGGAGGCTTTAGTGGTAGAAAATGAGAGAAGTAAACCCCAGCTTGTTATGGAGATTTCCCATTACCTGCGTAAGAGAAAATAGAAAAAACAAAATCAACCTACTTCTCTTCTATGTATAAATTATAGATATATATATATATACACACACACACATGTATGTGTGTATAAAATAAACATGTGTATAAATTATATATATACACACACAGAAACATACCTATAGATAGGTTGTCCTCAATTCCAACTCCTGGCAACCTCATGTGCTTCAGAGTAGAACTGTGCTCCATACAATTTTCAGTGGCTGTTAGTTCTGAAGTCGACTTTCAGGCCTTTCTTCCTACAGGCCCTGGGTGGACTTTGAGTTATCAGCCTGCAGAGACTCGTATGCATACATACCCGCCTATTGATAGGGGGCATGTATATATACAGAATAGAGTATAGAAAGATCTAACAATCTACATCTGGAAAATCAGCCACTGAAAACCCTGTGGAGCACATTTCTACTCTGACATCATACATGGCAACTTTTTTATTTATTTACTTACTTTGGTATCATAGCTTTAAAAGAACACTGTTGAGTGTAGTTATTTTGAGGTTCCATCTAAACTGGGAAATACTCAAATTAATGCACCAAGGAGCTACGGTATAATGGTTCAAGTGTACTGTTGTTGTTAAGTGTCGTCGAGTCGGTTCCGACCCATAGCGACCCTGTACAGGGTTTCCGAGGGTGTAAATCTTTACTGGAGTAGAAAGCTTCATTTTTCTCCCGCGGAGCGGCTGGTAGTTTCGAACCGCTGACCTTAAGGTTTACAGCCCGATTCGTAACCACTACGCTACCAGAGCTCCTTCTCAAGTGTACTAAATTACTTAAAATATATGAAACCAAGTATAGCCTCTTAAGTAAATAAGTGAATTTACCAATAACCAGGCATTCAGGTGAGGTAGTACTTTACCCACAGAATGTCTGCAGAGTTGACCTGAAGATTGATGGGGAGATAGCTTAAAAGTCCAGTGCATTAAGTGTTTGGTAAAGGGTGTAGAGTGAAAGCCCTAAATTTTCGTTTGGGAAAATACTTTGATGTGTCAGCCTGAAAACATTGCTATAGAGCCACATTTTGGTGAAGATAAAAGGAAGGTTTGCAAGCTTGGGGAATTTATCTAAAAGGCAAAACAAACAAAAATGACAATACTGTAAACCTTCACCCAATTTACAATAAAACGGGTTTTTTTAAGTACTTTGGGGGGGCTACTATTATGAAGAGATGGGTTTTGTGGAAGTAGGGGAGGTGGCCCTCAGCTCAGGCTAGATTCTTACCTATTCATTTGAATTACTTTTTCATTTGCTCCGACACTAATTTGGGATCAAAAGGTGATTATTAAATGAAGCCAAAGGAACCCATAAGTCATATCGAAGAAGTGTTTATCAAAGAAAAATGAAAAATCAGGATGGGCTTTTCAAATAGTGGACCATTCCCCTCAGTATAACTTTAAATGGGGCCCACATTATTACCGTATTCCGTTTCCCAGGGTGGCATTCCTAGTGGAGGGAGAGCAGGAGCGAGAGCAGGAGGCAGTTGTCAGGTTAAGGACATTTTCTTTAGCTTGTTACCAGACATCGCATTAACAGCAGTGATGAATTCCAGTGCAGTTAATTCATCAGAAAGCCTGTGTCCAAGACTGGGGAAACACAAAAGATGAGGGTTTTTTATATTGTGACATGAACTGTTGAGTATACTGAGCCAATCTTGTTTTCCTATGTTTGAAGGTTTGGTTTAAGAATAGGAGAGCCAAGTGGAAGAGAGAGCAGGCGTCATCAGTTTTCAAGAACCTGAATCCTCATTATACTGTCGTCGTAGTATTGAACAAGTCCTAGAATGCCATGTTTGTTCTGGAGCTGGATTGCAGATGGGTTCTTCTGGTACAATTAATGTCCTGGCAGCCCTGCCTGTGCATGTCACCCATACTGCCCTTGACTCCTCAATATTTGCATTTTCAATAAAGATGAGAATTCTCATTATATTGGTTTTTGTGTGTCAAATGGTGCCGAGTAGGGTATGGATGGAAATCGCTAAGGGAATGCTGTTCAACACAATGGTATGTTTCAAAAGCAAGGCCTTGAAAGAGTAATGCAATTTGTACTCCTCAAAAAAGTCTTCAGTGTGCTTCCACTATTGTTAGGTATCACCAAGTTGATTCCGACTCAGTGACCCCCAAGTGACAGAGTAGGACCACCCCATAAGATTTCTAGGCGGTAGTCTTTACAGGAGAAGATTATCAGGTCTCTTTTGCCCTGGGAGCGGCAAGGTGAGTTCGGACCAGCAGCCTTCTCACTAGCAGTCAAGCACTTTACCATTGCACCAACAAGGCTCCCTCCACGACCACATTTAATTTCCCCAAGGTTTTTGCAAAGCTGACCCCTATAACATGCTGAAGCAATGTTTTCAGGAAAGCAGGTTCATTGCTTGGAAACGTTCATTCTGCCAATTTTTTAGACCCTAGAAATATGAAGTCCTGGTGTGACATTGTAGAATAACCACTGAACCAAAAGGTTGGTTGAACTACAAGATTAGCTGTTCAAACTCACCAGCCGCTCCTCGCGAGGGGCCGGAACTGACTCGATGGCACTTAACAGCTAGAAGGAATATGAAAGACTCTGGAACCATAGTCTTTTGTGCTTCACAAGCAAGGGGACACAATGATCGAAAAGACAATATCCAGGCCTGGATAGTATAATTGGTATGCCTTGCCCTTTCCAAAGCACAGAACCCAGGCAAAATTAGAACCCTTTAGCAGAAACTGCAGAGTTGGAATACTATATTCTATCTTAGGCCCAAGAATCTTGTAAGGTGAAATAAATGGAGGCAAGAGGGAGACCAAGGAAGAATTCGGTTCCCCTTGAGCAAGGGAGAAAAAAGGCTGTGGGCACCTAGAGAGAAAGCCACAAGGGAAAGGCTGAGTCCAGAGCTGTTCCACATATGACCCTGTAAATTTGTAAGGAAAACAGGCTCTTTTCAATAGAACAGATGGAAATAAACAACATGAATCTCGATCTTTCTCAGTTCATCGGAACATTCTGTTAACCAGAACAGCCCATTTCTTGGGTATTCTGCTGACTTAAGGATTCATTTTAATATTAGTATATCCCCATACTATTTGGATAAAACGTTAGTTGATTGAACTATTGGATATCAGGAAATTTTCCTTTGGTTTTTTTTTATCTGCACCACTTCATGGATCGCCTTTGCTCAGCTTTAAGCGGGTTATGTTTTACAGTCATGCTTTGTTTTATTGTGCGTCGCTTTATGTTGTTATGTGCCATACAGTTGGTTCCTGACTCATAGCAACCCTGTATAGGGTGTCTGAGGAGCAGCTGGTGGGTTTGAACTGCCAACCTTGTGGTTCACAGTCCAGTGCTGATCCTACAGCTCCACACCAGGAGTCCTCATTTTATTGTGCTTGCCAAATAAGATCATTTTTTACAAATTGAAGGTTTGTGGCAACCCTGTGTCACACTTGGTTAATTCTCACAATATTTCAAACTTTTTTCATGTATGCTATTGTACACTTAATAGTCTAGTGTAAACATAATTTATATGCACTGGGAAATTGAAGGAAAAAAAAAAAAAAAAAAACACAAACAAACAAAACCAGGACCGAACTGGCAACATCTGTAAGGTATGCATATATTTGATTTATTCACCCATCCACTGAGTCTGTATTAGTATTTAAGCCATGTGGTGGTGGCGGTGGTGATGTGCGGTTGAGTTGTTTCTGACATATGGTGATCTTTTTTTTTTTTTTTAAGTTTTTATTGTGAATTATGTGATAGTTTACATGGGAGAACATTATCTTTACATTCATCCTATTTATTTCGTTTCATTGCAATGATTACAATCCCCTCCATGCATCATCAAACAACCAAAGGGTACACCCCACAAGCCTGCCCCCTGGCCGTCAGCACGCAGCCTCTTTCCATCCCTAAGTTCAGAGTCCCCAGCCGCTCCATCTCTCTATGTCATCGTCTCTGCCTCCATCTCTGGCTTCAGTGCTTCTCTGGATAGGGTCCCGCACTTCGCTTTTCTCCCTTGATGGTTTCAGGGACCTCTGTTCCTGGACTGCAAAATCAACTACTCCCCTCCTTTTTCTACAAAACGTCTACCTTTACCTTTCCAACACTCACAGTCAGTCCTGATGGCAATCATTCCCTGTTGAACCACAAGAGTCTTATCCCCATCACCTTTCATCAGCCCCATCCAGACAGGTTGGAAACCACTCAGTGGAGATTCTACCTTTCCCCATACCCTCTGAAACTAGCTTCCCTATTGAAAGCTTGTAAGCCAGTCACTTCTTGCCTTTGTAGCCCCCCGTTTTGGGTAGCCAATGTCTAAGTTGCCCATCCTTGTCAACCCTGTGTACCAATGGGGTGGGATTGATCCTCATTGTAAAGATTGGTTCCCTCCTTTTGCCCTATTGCATACACAAGCATAGGTCAAGTTCATCAAATTGTAGTGGATAACTCTTTTTTTTCCCCTCTTCTTTCTTCCTCTAGTTGAGTTCTGATCATCCAGCCATTGAAGCCAGGTCAAGTGGGTACTTTCTGCAAGTGTGGGTGTTCTTGTGCATCTCCCCTCACTTCATATCAGTTGGACGCTTCACACTCCACTCTAGTCCTCTGTGGCCATTCTCTGTCCCTGGGCCTTGGAGTCCCCAGGTCTCATCATACTGCTGGCCAACAGGTCTCAATACAGTCATAGTGATCTTGTATAGAGTTTTCAAACAAGAAAGCCTCATCTATATCCGACGGAGAGGCTGGTAGATTCGAACCCTGATGGCCCAGGAACCATGATGGCGCAATGGAGGTTTGAACCCAACCAGTGGTTCCATGGGAGAAAAGACCTGACGACCTGTAACAAGTGCAGCCTAGGAAACTGTAGGGCAGTTCTGATCGGTCCTATAGGGTTGCTGTGAGTTGAAATTGACTCCATGGCACATAACAATAACAAAGAAATTTAATAAAATGCAATAAGGAAAAAACGATGATTAAGCTCCCCTTTTTTAAAAAAAAAGGAACCCTGGTGGGTCAGTGATTCAGTGCTGGGTTGCTAACGAAAAAGTCGGCATTTCCCACCTTTCATAAAGATTCCCATTGCTGTCCAGTTGATTTCTACTCATAGTGACCCTGTAGGACTTACTCCCCAAGGCTCCTTCCAAAAAGATGGTTGTTAAGTGCTGTTGAGTCAGTTCTGACTCATAGAGATCCTGTATAGGGTTTCTGAGGAGCACTATACAAGGAATTGTCGACCTTGTGGTTTGAAGTCCAGTGCTGATCCTACAATGCCACACCAGGAGTCCATCAAGATTGTTGTTGTTAAGTGCCATCAAGTTGGTTCTGCCTCATAACGACCCTTATGAGAAACCTTGTATAGGGTTTCCAAGGAGCTGTTGGTGACTTTGAACTGACCATGTGGTTCGAGGTCCAGTGCTGATCCTACGCACCATGCCAAGAGTATGGCCTTGGAAATCCTACGGGACGGTTCTATTTTGTCCTATTGGGTCACTATGAGTCGTAATCCACTCGAAGGCAACTAGGTTTTGTTTTGTTTTGATTTAAAAGAGAAAGTGGTCGACGTTACCTGTGTGATGGTAAGCAGTCTGTGAACACACAACATCATAGGGATACAGAAGTCTCACACTTTCAAAAGCAAGCTAGCTGTCGGGTCTGGTGTGAGCACCATGCAGCATCTGGTGGAGGGGCCCAAGCTGGAGACCAGATGGAGAGGAGCAGGGCTTCTGAGACATCTGCAGAGCTTCGACAGCACTGCATGCAGAATGCTTGCAAGGATGCGGTAATGGTCAGTTTTCCAGCCAGAAGCAACTTCTTCTGGGATCCCAGATCCTATGCTTTAAAGACTTTAGGGAAGAAACTCATTGAGGAATGTCTTCAAGTATGACATGATGAATGACTGTCTTCAAGAAAATATTTTTTTCTATTCAAACAACTTTTAGATATTTGAGACCTTTCCTGTGGTCTGGCCCTATAGTCAAAATTCTGTAGAAATTTATGTTTCTGCTCAAATAAGGAAACTGGATAAAGGGGTAAACCTTTAAATAATAATGACCTATATCTTTTGGTGAAGTGCTTTATACTTAACACAAACAAAAACTTACCACCAAACATACCAAAATACACCTTTTTTTTCATAGTGAATTGTTGTTTCTATACTTGGAGTTGTTGTTGTTGTTGTTAAGTGCCTTTGAATCACTTTCATCTCATAGTGACCCTGTATAGGGTTTCCAAGGAACAACTGGTGGGTTTGAATCCACCAGTTCAGTGCTGATCCTACAGCGCCACACCAGGAGTCCTATACTGGTGGAAGCATATATATTTTAGTTACTGGATATTTGCATTTTAAGAAGGAAAATATTTTTGCTTATTTAAATTTTTTTAAATATTTATAATTTGTTCTGGACTATAATTTTTGTACCGTAACAAAATCTGTTATTTTCTCATTTCTAAATGAAGATATATAATATAGGCAGTCCCAGATTATGAGCTATTTCCATTCCTAAATCTGCCTCTAAATCAAATTTGTATGTAAATTGGAACAGCTTGGTCCGGATCATATCTAATGGTGGTTAGTCATAAGTTAATCTTACTATATAATGCACCATTCTATATATAAAAAGTACACTAGAACGTTTTTAACATAATTGATGTTGTTAACTGCCTTTGGGTCTGTTCCTACTCATAGTGACTGTGTATGAGGTTTCTGAGTCTGTAAATCTTTGCATGAGCAGAAAGCCTCATCTTTCTCTTGCAGAGCAGTGGATGAGCTCAAACCACTGACCTTGTGGTTCTCAGTCCAATGCTTAGCTTAGCTTATTTTATAGAGCCACCGCACTCCTGTCTAATGTAATAATGTAGTAATAATACAAATAATGTTTTGATGCAAATCACAAAATAGTGCCCATTTACTATTATGATCCACTGTATGTACCTCAAATTTATAATATTTTAGAATTTTTAATATATTAGGTTTTACAGGGGTTGGTTTGTGACAACGGATTGTATGTAAGTCAGATGTTCATAACCCGGGAACTACCTATAAAAATTTGGGTGGAAGAAGGTTGTTGTTAGGTACCTTCGAATTGTCTCCGACTCATCGCAACCTTATGCACAACAGAACAAAACAACATCACAATTGTTACACCTGAGGCCATTGCTGCTGCTACTGTGCCAATCCATCTCATTAGGGGTGTTCCTCTTTTCGCTGACCATCCACTATATCAAACATGACGTCCTTCTCCAGGAACATCATTCCCTCCTGATATAACATGTCAAAGTGTAAGAGACGAAATCTTGCCATTCTGACTTTTATGGAGCATTCTGGCTGTACTTCTTCCAATACAGATTTGTTTGTTCTCCTGGCAGTCTGTGGTACTTTCAATATTCTTCTCCAGCACCAAAAATCAAATTATTCTATAGTTTCATCTGTTTTCCTTGATTTCAACTGTAATTTTCCCATTCTCGTAATTCATTGAAGTTGCCTAATTAGTATTCTTTGCAATTCCTTATCAGGAAGCTCCAATAGCATTTCTGGTGTTAAGTTTTCTGGCTCTATTTTGGGCACTTGTTTGAGGCACTCTGTCTTGTTTCTAAATTGTCTGTTTTCTCTAAGACATTGTGGTGTGATATTTATATTTAATTGATATAGGTGTGATCTCAGGCATTCATCACCTGTCTCTTGGAGGATGTAGCAGAGCCTGAAAGTGTGAATGCAGGTCTCTGTTCATTGTTTGTGTAACCTAGTTTGTGTTTGTTTGTTTATGTAGCCTAGTTTGTTTGTGAAGCCAGGTTCACATGCCTACAGAAGTAAGAGTACTATGCCCAGCATCCGATCCCACGCAGAGCAGAGGCTTTGCAGGAAGGAGTGTCAGTGTGGGGACTGGCCACACCTCTGGCTACCAGAAGGGCATGAGAACAAGGGAGAATTACACCCTTTTGCTGCAAACCTCCAGCTATGTCCTGTGCCTACAGGCCAGTCTACCAATGGTGGTGGTGGTGTGCCGTGGAGTCGGTTCCGACTTATAGCAACCCTGTACAGGGTTTCCAAGGCTCTAAATCTTTATGGGAGCAGAAAGCCTCATCTTTCTCCCGTAGAATAGCTGGTAGTTTCAAACTGCTGACGAGGTTAGAAGTCCAATTTGTAACCACTACACTACCAGCCGCTCACAAAAGCATAAGATGGCCGTACTGCTCCACAACAGGCCACAGGCCACCCATTTTTCTTCCTCTCACTACTCCTGTTAAGCTTCCTCTTTCAGACAGCATTCAATCCACCCCTCTGCCCTAACCTCTGGTGCACAGGATCCCAGGATGACCATCTGGATGTGTTTCCATCTCCAATTTCTTTGTTGCAGTGGATCAGCTCAGTATGCCTGCCTACTTCCCTATCTTGCTCCGGAGTCCGCTTTATTCTTTTATGATGTGTGCATTTAGTACTATGGATTCTCCCCTGAGCACTGTTTTTACTGTGGTCCAAAGGTTTTGGTATATTGTTTTCATTTGATTCTAGGAAATTTTTTATTTCATTTTTAATTTCTTCTATTACCCAGTAGCTTTTAAGCAGAGTGTTATTCTATGTCAATGCATTTTTTTCACCTCCTTGTTCTTCATGTTATTGATTTCTAGTTTTATAGCATTGTGATCTGAGAAGACACTTGCAGTACTCTGATTTTTATTTTTTTAAAATTGTTGGGGCTTGCTTCGTAGCCTAAAATATGGTCTATTCTGGAAAATGAACTATATACACTATATACACTGAAGAAGAATGTTACTGTTGGGTGGGGTGTTCTGTATATGTCTATGGGACTAGATCGATTGTGTTGTTTAGTTCTTATGTGTCTTTGTTGAGTTTCTTTCTAGTTGTTCTGTCCATCATTGAAAGTGGTGTGCTAAATCTAGTCAGCTACTATTTCTGTAGACCCGTCATCTTTTCAGTTTTGCTAGAGCTTGCTTCATGTATTTTGGAACTCTATCTTTGTGTGTACAAATATTTATTACAGTTATGTCCTCTTATGATGAAGTTCGATTTAAAGTTAATTTTATTAGATATTAATATTGCTACTTCTGCTTGTTTTGGGTTAATGTTTACTTGATATATTTTTTCTGTCCTTTGACTTTTCACCTATTTATGTCTTTGTGTTTGAGGTGTGTTTCTTGTAGCTAACATATTAATGGGCCTCTTTTTAATCCATTCTGCCACTATCGGTCTCTTGACTGGTACATTTAGACCAATTAAACTAATGTGATTATCAACAGATATGAAATTATTGTTGTCATTTTGCTATTCTTGTTTTGTGTGTGTGTGTGAGAGAGACGTTTATGGTTTCTTTGTTCTTCTTAATTCTCTGTGCTGAGTTTTTTTCATTTGGGATTATTCTTGCATTTTCTTTGTTTTCGTTAATCTTGTATTTACGGAGTCTTTTTATTCTTTATTTTGGTGAGTAGGTTTACTGATTTTCTTTGTGCTTACTCTAATATTTACCTTTACATTTCCACGTTTAAAACAGTTATTTCTTGATATCACCTTGACTTTTGACTTCATCTCCATTGGGAAGTTCTATTACTACACCACTCATTACCCCCCTTTTGTTCTGAAGTTATCCTCAATTACAGATTGACATATCTGTTTACCTGTTTTTGTTTTTGTTTTGCAGTTTCATTTGACTTTGGAAACTGTATTTTACTTTGGAAAGTTCTTTTTTAAAGTTGTTGGCATCTGGTGATGCTGTTGTGTGCTTTAGTCTCAGGTTGTGGTCTGAGTTGTTGGTTCTCCGCACCAAAAAAAAAAAAAAAATCAAACACACTGTTATAGAATCAGTTCCTACGCAAAGCAACCCTATTGGACACAGTACAGCTGCTCGGTAGGGTTTCCTCATGGAAGCCATGTGCCTCTTCTTTCTTCCTTTTGGTTAACAGCCCAATGTTTAACCCACTGCACCACCAGGGCTTCTTCAGTACAAAGGAATCCCTTTAAATATTTCTTGTAAGATTGGTGTGGTTTTCCTACATTTCTGTTTATCTGGGAATGTCCTAATTTCATTGTCATATTTGGAAGGCAATTTTTCTGTATGTATGATTCTTGGTTGACGATTATTATCTTTCAGGGTTTTGTATATGTCATCACATTGCCTCCTTTCCTGTATGTTTTCAGCTTAGAAGTCAGAGTTTAGTTTTATTCATGCCACTTTGTAGGTGGTATTTCATTCCTCATAAGGTGCTCTCAGAATTTTTGTCTTTGGCTTTAGAAAGTTTGATTATGGTATGTCTCAGTGATGTTCTTTTGGGGTATGTTCTGTATGGAATTCGTTGAACTTCTTGGATGAGAATCTCCTCATCTTTCATGATATTAAGGAAGTTTTCTGCCAGCAATCTTTGAAAATGTTCTCTGTATTTATTTGTCTCTTCCTGTTCTGTTCTAGAATTCGGATCGTAGGGTGTAGAAATTATTCCTCTTGAAGTGTCCCACATAACTCTCAGGCTGTCTTCATTTTTCTTCATTTTTTTTCTGATTATTCCTCTAATTGGTATCATGGGATTTGTCTCCTATTTCATTGATTATGTCTTCTAGTGATTCAATTACATTGTTATGTCCTTCTCTTAAATTATCTATTTATGATATTTTATTGTTAATCTTATGAATTTCTAATTGTTGCTTTTGTATGAGATCAGTACTGTAAAAAGTCAAGAAAAGGATTTCATTCTATAATAAACTCTCTATGATGGTTACCAGGGGTGGGAGGGAAGGGTAGAGTGTAGACACATGGTAACTTGGGTGATGCAGAAGGCAATTAAAAAGAAAAGGGAATCCAGAAATTAAAGCATCTACGTACAGCCAATTGATCTT